>NW_005054382.1:757998-787465 GCF_000277835.1 Geospiza fortis
GATTAGGGAGTAGGAGAATGGCTTTGTGAGGAAGCTCGGAGAGTGGGAGCTGAAGAGAGGCTGAACAGAGGGGCCGAGAGACTTTAGCCTTTCATAGTTCTTTCAGTCAGTTCATTCTCAGAGACCAATTGCATGCGAAACGGCAGCTGGGGGTTTTGTTTTCCTTTCAGCTGTGTACTGTAGGAGAAGCTGGTAAGGTTATTTTTTTTTCCTTGTTCTACTGTTCCATGATGCTATTGTGATTGCTTTATCGAAGCTGCTGTTTGGTGAGGAAGGGAAGTTGGTTAATGATGCTGAGGGTCCCTGCATTGTCTGTGCTTTGTGCAGCTGCACTTTGGGGAGAGGCACTGTTTACAGCACAGGGGCTGGTTTCCGCTCAGCAACTTTGCTGGTATTTTCCCAAAGTTGTTTGAGCCTTTCTTTCGGCAAAGCTAGGAAAATAAGCAAATAAACAGACTTGGCTGTTTGGAAATGGGTAAATTTATAGAGGCTGCAATTTGTTGAAAAATCTGCTCTGCCTAATTCTTAGTTTCAGATGTTCTTGCTTTGATGTTATCAGATGTGTTACTTTGCTGAATCAACTCCAAAACTGGGTTTTATGTCAGAACCTTTCTTCACAAATCTTTTCATGTTTTCAGCAGGGCCAAGATAAATTGATAGCCAAAGAAAACAAAACAAAAATGTATCTATAGAAGCTGAAAATATTTGAGGAATGAAAAAATCCTAGGGGAATTCAGGAGTTAAAAAAATAAATGAAGAAGCCTTAATTCTTGGCAGTAAATTTTAGCAGAATATCAGTGTAATGGAAAGCATGTGGTTAGGCAGAGAATAGAAATACTCTTTCAGAAGATCCAGATGCACAGGTGCATATCCTGTCTAACTGCACCCTTCCAAAAGAAAAGTTATCATATTATCGTCTTAAAAGGAAAAAAAAATAAGAGTGTTAAACCAGAAGATCCTGGCTATCCTGTTCCTTTTGTTATTTCTAGAATAGTGACTTGTGTTGGTCAGAATCTTTTATTTCCTTTCATATTATCGTGGGAAACTTTAGCTTGAATTGGTTGGACATAAGTGAGCGCAGCTTGGGGTACACCATGCCTGTTCCATAGGCAGGCTCTGAAAATCCTGCCTGTGACTCAGATGAATTGTAAAGACCATAATTACCAACAAAAGTTTCTTTTGTGCCCATTCAAAAATCACAAACAAGGTAAGAGGGAATGATTGACAACAGTTACACTACTGATTGACAGAGAACCAAAAACTTGGTCTCTGACTTACTATGTTAGTTTTTCAAGAAGTGTTGACCTTTTTCACTATTCTGTTCTTTCTGATGGACTATTTCCAACGCCTCTATTGAGGCTAGAACTTCTATCTAAAATGTGTCTTTGTAATTCCTGCCTGTAGTCTGTGCATCTCTTTACAATGATATGCTTATTTGTTGATGCTGAAACAAAATTGAGAGATGCATTGCAATCAGACCTCCATGAAAGAATGTGTATCTTTTATATGGCTCACATGCTTAGCTATTGATTTCAGCTACAGATTTCACTCCTATGAAGTAATGAAGTGCCACATCCAAATCCTGCAGATTTACACTCACAGTTCTAGCTGCTAATAATGGAAGGCCCAAGGATATCAATGTGGTTACTCATGTGAGTAAAGATTTGGAGACTCATTTCCCATTCATGAATGAAATGGTTTGGGAAATGCACAGTTACTATGGTTCTCTTTTGGCTTAAAAACAAAAATCTCCACAAAAACAACCACTAATGAGATCTGCTAGAGGGGCCCAAGGATAGAAAAATTCAGTGATTTAACATACGAATGCAGTATTAATATAAGAATGTGACAGCAGTGTTTTAGGAGTTATAATAAAAATGTTCCCTCTCTTTAGCTTATTAACAGCTTTAGAAGCAAGGGAAACTTAATTAATCTCTTTGTGTTGCACCACTAGATATGGCCATGACTCTTGAAATACCACCACAACTGGTAGTCCTTATCTTTAAAATAAAAGTTAATTTAGGGTGGTCTTTGTAACATACTTGTGCCTACTCTTAGTGATAAGTGTCAGTCCTAGCAAATCACAATAAACTGCTACCTCTGGTTAGGCTTCTCCTGGTTGTATGTAGCCAAAGGTAACAGCATCTCTAGGGTGCAATGTTTATTTCACATCCTTTGTTTCACTGCAAACAAACAAGAAGCAGGATGCCTTCTCCAGTAATTGATCCACCAGTTAAGGATCCTCAGTTCTCTGAAAGAGAAATTACTCTGGTTCAGTGTTTCTAAACAGTTCAACAGCATCCTTTAGTTTGCAGAGATAAAAGAGATGTATTTTCTGTTACTTCTTTCCTAGTTTTCATGAATTCTAAATTCCCAAATTGTATTTTGGAGAAAAAATAGGCATCTAACTTAACAGAACTCACAACTCATTTTATAGCTCTGCATGGTAAATGAGCTATACTAAAATTGTTTTGCCAAAGACTTCTGAAATTACATGTCTGAAACAGAGAATTGTCTATCCCATCAATTTTTAAAAGCCGAGATACATGGACTTTTATATGGCCATTATTGTTGGAAAAAGGGCCTTGATCACCACCAACATCACATTTATGCATAAAGAAGTAAATCTTGGCTATAAATGTCTTTATTAAATTAAAGCACAACAAAAATTCCAAAGGTACAGGGAAACACATAAGCAAACATAACATTCATTTATAAAATTAGAGCAATCTAAATATGTTCCAGCAGTCATTAGCTCTTTTCTGTTTGTCACAACTGAAAGGTTTATGCAGATCAAAACAATCTCAAAGCACAGAAACATTTCTGTAAAAGAAATTGTGGAGGTGGACCTGCCACAATGGTGCTGTGCTGGAGCTTGGTGATTTTTTGGTTAGTTTTTTCACATTTCTTGGTCCAAATGTCACATAAACACCATGTAGAGCAAAAAAAAAAACCCAACAAACCCCAACAAGAAAAAGGGGTGTGTCTTCTATATTATTTACATGTATACTTATATAGGTATGTATAAACATTAATGAAAATTTATTAAGATGTAATTGGCACACTGTAGATTTTTTCCCAGCTGGTTTTGTTAGTATTGTTTTACTTGTACTCTAGCTTGCACCACTGTGAAATCTGTTCTTTGAACAGATCTGAAAAGACTCATGCAAGCATCAAACATCTTCCATGTTAACTAAATACTTTCTATGTATGTTGTTAGGATTATGCACCTCAGTATCACAGTGTGCTCCATATCCTGGGATTTTCTTGGTTTTAAATCCATTGTAAACAGGCAGATACTGAACTGCTGATTAGGAGATCATCTGCAGGATGGTTTTAACGTATGATCTGTGGGAGATGTAATGATATATGGCTACGGTTTGAAGAGTTCACACATCCCCTCTCTTAACTGGGGTATGCTTCAATAATATATGGCCATAACCCTTCATTTTTGAAAAGCTGTAACGTTTGCAAGCATGTTGTGCCTCCTGGTTGGATATAGGTAATCTTCATCTTTGAAATCTCAGTTCTTTCTAGAAAAGTAGTATCAATTTTCCATGATAAACCTCCAGGTTTTTAGAGATTGACTTTTGGTCCATTAAAAGTTAAAATTCACAGGGTATGTCAGAATGGACAGGATGCTCTGCCATAGCTGATGCAGAGTAAAATGATAGAGATGTGTGGTCTTATCCAATTAAAAGTGACTGAAATTTTAAGGATCTTTTGATTGACACTTTGGGAAAGACCACCAGTGATTTCCTAAGGGGAAAGAACTTTTAGCTTCCAACAATACCTGGGTCTGTCCAAGCCTAGTACATTATTAGCTGACATCTATGGAGATTTGTAAGAACTTTTGAAGTTTTCTGGATTGTATACAGACAGAATAGGGAAGTGGATTCCTTTTACTTCCATGAATAGGAGTATCATAGTTCAGTGCTAAATCAAAGAAGCTAAGGGTCAACCTGTCAGTCAGAACTCATCTACATTACAAAAATGCAGGATTTTTTTCCTGAGTTGGTCCTTCTTACCCAGTGCAAATCCAGTGTAGAACTGGTGAAAGAACTGGTGTAAGAACTGAGACTCTGGGACCTCAAGGACTTTCAGAGCATTCTCAGGAGGCAAATGAAGGAATAATGAATTTTGACTGCCTCTGCTCCTCTCTTAAATACTAGACTTTGCGCTGGGTGCTACTCCATTTTATAAATATTTCTCCACACCTTTTGCCCTCTAAATCAGTAAATTGCCTAGAAAGTGTTTTGAAATGTCAGTAAATGCTGAGAGAACAGTAAGAGTGAAAGCTGGGAGAACATGCAATACAACCTGGTTGGCATTCAGTTCCAGATTAAGATTTTAAAAACTGGGCAACTGTGCATAAATATCCACATGTGATTCAGCTCAAGTGACAGCTGACACCTGAAGTACAATTCTCTTACCCGCACATGGGAATCTGGCGCCACCAGAGATCCATTAAGGTACCTCAGACACCCACATGGGACTGAGAGGTGACACAGGACATTGTGACACATTGCCTTTCTGGAGAAGTAGCTCTGCCAGGGCCTCTGAAATGAGGTCCCTATGTATAGACTCTCAACAGGGGGACCATCTCAGAAGTTCTTCTCGTTCCACTGCTCATGTGGACTCAGTGATCACTGGCCATAGTGCCAGCTTTCACAGTTAGCCTGTCTACAGGCAACCACCCACAATCTGAATAATTGCTGGTTTTTATTACATGTTTTTATTACGTCACTACTATTGAAGCAAAAGTGTTATTTATGGACTAACATTAAAGTGTTCCTGTTCATTATAGGAGGAAAAAGCACAAATACAATTTCCTCCTTCCTTCCTGCTTTTCTATCTTCTGAAGGCACCTATTTTGAATGCTTTAATTAGTACTCTTCATTGGCTTTGTAAACTATTGAGACCTATACAGACCTTATCTCAATTATTTAAATTCTGTATAAACCCCTAGCCAAGGGGAGACAGTCTCCTTGGACTGATTCATGTGGCCTTGGTAAGATGCTGAGCTGGTAACCTCTAGGACTAGTTGATAGAAAACATCAGGCATGCTCATTACATCTCATTAATCTCTGAATTTTACACTTTCCTAAGGTTATTCTAAGTTCTGTTAATATGTGTTCAGACTAAAAGAGGTTTAACCAACAGTTTTTTCAAGAGATCTAACATAATATTCTATCAAACTGATTTGGCATAACTTCTCTCTTAAGTAGTTGGAACTTCTAGATGTACATCTCTTCATCATTTGCATGGGACCATCACCTCTGAGAAATTAATCTGAGGAAAAAAATGCTTTCTTTTTGTTATGTGTCATTCACATGAAGTCCTTTTGCTGACACATCTTTAAACTTTCACATTGTTATGCATATCTATAACGTTTGTCTAATGTATCCGTGTGTATTTTGTAACAATATACATTTGCACTCCACCTCACAATTCCTTTGTTTTCAGAAAATTATTTTCCCAACTGAAAACATAAACTAGAAGTCATTGTCTGTTTTGGAGCCCATAGCTAGAGTTCAGATGGTAGGGCAATTGTGGAAGGTTTTACCAATTTACATATTAATTAAGCATAGTTTGATGGACCTTGATTAACATAGGCTCAGTCAACATCTTAATTAGCCAGAAGCACATAACAAGGTACTGGTGCCTGTCTTCAAACCCCTGAGATTTTTTGCCAAGCAAGTACAGGTTCCTCAGTAGCTTTTTCTATAGCATTGTTAAAGCTAAGACCTTAATAATTGCTCTGAGGGAAGTTAGTTAAAAACTCTTTGGCCACGTGTAGAACACCTGAGGTAGCAAAGCATCTTCATTGATCCAGCCAATTTGTAACCTGGATCAGGTATGATATTAAAGAACATATTTGTGCCAAAATCACATTGAGCACAGAATATGTTTTTTAAGAACTGTGGATGTTTTTATCTGATTGATTAGTTCCACATGTATGCAGCCCCAGGAATCTCTCCACAGGAGCCCACATGGAATTGGGATAAGCACAATTTAAGTATGCCTTTGTAGTTGAGAAACCTGCTGAGCAGGACTTCATCTCTGGTAACAATGTCTCTCCTGATATTTTGTTTAAAGGCTTGCTAGTCTGCAGCTAATTTATTTTACAAGTAAAAATCAACTTTCTCCACACAGATATGTTTTAAAATTCCTTGAATACTATCAAATATTGTTTTCGAAAGCTGGCCTGCCTGAGGACTAACACCCGGTGGGACAAGGAAACGTTTAGAATTTTTCCATATTTGATTCCTTGCTGTACATCTTTCACTGCTGCAAAATATACACAATACTATGTAGATGGAAATGTTAGGTGTATATTTATTTTTATTTTCAAAAGGAGAATTTTGTTATGAAATGTTTGATTTTAATGGGAAAAATGTTTCTTTTACTGAATGAAAGCAGAAAATTATCTCTCTTATTATATGCTCCCACTATCACAAGTATGCAGAATAAACGTGCAAATAACATGTACACTGTGTAATTTCTGTCCTTGCTTTCATGATAGCTGGTGCAAGAGCTGCTGGTGGTGACAGAGAGAAAAACATTTGTTTTGTTGTGTGGAATTGGCATCTGAGCAAAACAGGGAGCAATTTATGACCTTATATTTTCTACTGTCATCAGGCACAACATTGTGATTTTCTGCTTGGTTTCTGAGAAGAAGAGATAAGAACTATCTTTGAAACCAGTACCAGTCACTGCGTGAGCGCTGAATTCTATCCTGGCCTTCCACCCGAAGGCACTGATAGCACGGCCTCCCATATAGAAAGTTTTCTCTCACTGCAGAAATGCAGGAAAGTTTCCCTGAGGTCAAAACCACTTACAAATTACAGATACCTCTTGCCAAAATTGAGAGAATTTATTAGTGGAAAAGATCCAGGAAGCTTCCTTGGTCTACTTGCCTGCCAATATCTTGTTATTTTTTATATCCTCTCAAAGGCTGCATTATATGCAATCCACTCTTGTACGTTTTAGTGACAGTCTGGACTCTTATTTGGAGGTTTATTTTCTTGGTATTAAATATTCACTTCATGCTCGTGTTTGTAGTACAAACCACCCTGCTCCCTTCAACTCAGGTCACTAAACAAAATAACTACTCTGTACATAATTATAAAAACATTTTAATTGCATTTCTAAATATACTGTAAGTTTCAGATGAATGGTGAGAATTTGTATTGAATCCTTCTGTGAAAAGAAAGCCTATAAGGCTATTGAAGCTGTAATGTTTGCCATCATAAAAAAAATGCCTTGAAATATGGAGTGATAGAAATTGCCTTGACATATAGAACTTTAAATATCTTAGGCTAAAAAAGAGCAATTTTAATCTTTGTGGAGCCAGGCATTCAAAAATTCAGCAGCTATCTGCAGTTGCCATATTGCATTAATGTGGATACTACCAGCATTTCTTGACCTAAGTACATAGAAATTGATGGGTACAGTTTTTTTTAAGCCTAAACACATATTGATAGAGCTCCCACTGAGGTTACTGCAGGCTACAGATGTCGTGTGGTAACTGAAAAGGGCTGTTTGGATGAGTAACAGGACCAAAGCTGAAAATCTCAGTTTTAGTGGCTAGAAAATACAAGACAAAACATCTTAAACCTTTAAACACTGATTCGTGAGATGATTTTTGTATCTGGAGTTTGGATATTTTTTTTAGCTATGGAGAATAGTGCTGGAAACGGTTCTGTCTAAATCCACAAGGAAACTTTTCTAACAGATTATTTTAACTTCAACCTTACCTCCTCTTGAACATCAACAAAGGACACTGTGCTTAGGTTCTGCTTCATCTTTTGTTAGATTCATATTACTAATATGTTTTATATTATTCCTTGTTACTTTTCCTTCTGATATCCATCCTGGATAACTAATTAAAAATGGGGATTTATCTTTGCTAACCTCCATGAATCAAAATGACAGATTGTTTCATTGTTAATTCTAAAAGATAAGTCTTTTCATACTTGCCTTCTGGAGGTTTGTGTCTTTCTGCATTATAGCAGAAGCTCACGTACTTAGATTTAACCCCTAATTTCAGTGTTTAAAATGTGAGATGAATCTCTCCTATAATGACTTAAATTTGGTGTCATTATAATGCTAAAGTCTGCAGAACTGTCTTGACATTTAAAGAACATAAAGTACCATCCCTACACACACAGACAGCAAACGTTTTTAAAGAGGAGACACATGTAAAATACTTAATCATTCTTTGAAATTAATTGTTGACAGTAAAAAGTGTATATTAATGTGTAACCTGTTTTTCTCTGGCAATTTATGGTACCTATTTTCAACAGTCTTAGAACATTATTTTCTAAGGGTTTCTTGAGTTCTTAGATTAAATACCAAATTCAAGTGAATGCAATCAAGAAGCAAAGCAAAATATTAGAATGTCATGAAGCTATGTGAACAGCATTTTCTTAAGATACTGAATTTGCAAGTCCTAAGAGTGAACAAATGTTTTCTGCAGTAGTATGGTTTTTCCATGTAAGTGCTTACAATGAATTTCAAATAGGAAAAGAGATAAAATGTTATGTCTCATGCACAGAATTCATCATGTTGTTAAATCCCCGTAATCAGTCATCCTCCTGGAAGTATTCAAGTAGTTACATGTAATTAACTCGCATTTGCACAGTACTTTTCAGCATAAGGAAATCTGTACAAAGTGCTCCCACTGTACAGAAAGGATAACAAAGAGGTTCAGTGTTTTGATCTGATTCTGGAATTTCTGAGCCAAGTAGGTCTCTAGTGTTCATGCTCAGAGGTCAGGACATCCTTCACATATGCTCCTCTCTCCCCCATGAGAAGTGGTTTTCCTAGAATCAGTCCCAGGGAGACCTATTGGGGAAGCAGGTGGGGGCTTATTAACAAGACACATTTGTTTGAGTACAATTGTAGTCATTAACAATGCAGCCATTGAGCTGCATATACACAGAAAGTAAATATTTATGTGATCGGTGATCTATCTGGAAAAACTAAAAAATGGGGGAAAATGATTTTATTTTGTTAGATGTCTGACTTTCTGTTATGCCATTTCTATGTTGTCATCTTTGTACAGAGCTGTAGGCTTGGAAATGCTAGATCAAATTGGAAAAATTTAAAGTTAAAAAAATCCAAAAAAACAAAAACAAAAAAACCCCCCACCAAACAAACAAGGAAACCAGCAAAACAAACAAACAAACAAACAAACAAACAAAAACCCAAAAAATCCCCAAAAACACAACATGAAACAAAAAACCAACAAAACCAAACAACAAACAAAATGCTGGGAAAAAGCATGCCAAAACCCCCCAACCAGCTGTAGCTGATACTGTTCAGCATGAAAAATGTGGTGTTAATTCTCTCTGGTTTTTTTCTGTAGGAGATCATTAGAGGGCTTTATGTTCTTTCCAGACCAGTACAAAAGGCATTCAATATCTTGATGTGTCTCTATGAATTTGAAAGATACGACCTCCATAGGGGATACTACTGTTGGTTTTACACCATTAATGTTTTCCTCTATTTATTTCTGCAGAATACCTGCATCATCTTTTAAAGTGGGAATTGCCTGGGGTGACAAATTGAATCTTGAATCTTTGCACCTGACGCCACAAGAGCCTATAAATTAGTCATGGACTAGGAAGATACAATCCTAAATGTTTCTATTTCTCATAGAAAAACAATCCTTGGGGTCACTAACAAAGAATGAAAAACCTGTACTTATTTGCAAGAAAGCAATTAATTATTTACACACATGTGAGTATTTGCCATTAGCATCTTTAGAATTAGGAATCTTTGTTCTGCTAGATTTACTTCTGCCCTTGAGAGTGTAGCCATTAAGAAAAGGTATTTGTTGACCCTTTTTAATACTGGGAAAAGCAAGCAACAGAAAATATGATTTTAAAGCAGGGCTGTATGTGTTCATTGCTTTTGATCTTTCAAAAGAAACAAAGATTAAGGTATCTTATTGCAAAGTTACAATAGTGTGGAATCACTGGTAGTGACTGTACTATCACCCATATGGTGGTTTATTATGCTAGCACGTTCGTGCCCAGGATGAAGCAAATAAATTATTGAGTGCTGTGAGTGATTTCATTTATGTATATATGTATGTATGCATGTATGTCATTTTTAGAGCAAACAGTAGAGAAAAACCTTGCATCCTCATATGCCTCCCATGGGGAATCTTAATGCCATTCAGCCAGGTGGGGCTTCTATGTGGTTTTTTTCCCATTCACTGCCATCCACCCATCCATCATAATGCCCTGAGCAGTTTTCATCCATGAAAACTCCTTGCTACAGCAATATATAAGCTTTGTAAATAAAGTCTGGCATCCCTGAGGGGAACAATATAGACTTCTAGGAATTCTCATATATTTAATCTGGTTTAAGGTCTGAAAAGTATATTTCTGTAATAAAATATTTTAATACCTTTTTGTCCAGGGAAATTTTTTTCCATGGCAGGTGACCCACAGGACTGCTGCGGATATGAACATTTAGAGGTTTCAAATGTTGGATGCAGTATGATGCAGGAATTTTTTTAAGATTACTCCAAGGGGAAAGGACCCCACCCCCATCCTCTTCACCCCCAGTATCTGAGCAGTTTAAAAGCATAAAGGTCCATGTTATCCCTGCATGTATAGGCAGAAAACTCCCAGTGGCTACAGCCAAAGCTGCATGTGTGCATCCAAGTGCAGTATTTTGGTTTTGAAAGTTAACTAGGATATGAGAGAACAGAATAATGTTTTCTATAGCACCTTTCATACTTGTTACTGCTCAAAGCACCTTACAAGGATGTAAATGAGATAATTCTGCTAGCACATGACAGAGCATGAAGGAAGGCTGAGAAGGTATTAGGTGCTTAGCAGAAGATACAAAGCATTCCAATGAGCAGAGCTTGATTTAATTAAAAAAAACAATAGTGGCCAGAAATACTGATGTTATATTTTTTCTGCTTCCTTTTTCTCCCTGTCTCTTACACGCATAAAAGATGCCACCAAAATTTTGAGAACTTTTGATCCACTGTCTTAACACTGTTGACTTCTTTTCCCTTAGGCCTTGTATTCTAAACATTCAGCAAGACCTGAGTGTTAGTTTTGAAGAACAAAATATCTTCTCAGCTTTGGCCTTACAGTGTGAAATGCTTTAGTCCAGTTGTGACAGAGTTAGGAAACAGAGTGTAGTAGGATACGTGCAGTCATTTGGAGGGAAGACCCTCCTAAGCAGCTAAGCAAGGTGGGCAGTTTTCTAGTACCTTCTTTAGGCACCTGTGCTGCCTGAGCAGAGACATCTGAGTTGTCTTTGTCTCTGTGCACTCGGGATTTGGGGGTGTGTGCCTGACCTGAGCTGACAAATCTTGTGGGGAGCTTGAATTCAGAGCCAATATTGTCACATTTAACTCAAGCACAGCACTGCCTTATGAGTGCTTCCAATATATTGGGCTCCTCCTCTGTTGCTTCTTGCCATGATGTGGGTAAACCCTCACTGTGCCACCCTAATTCGAGTTCCCAGTGACTGGAACAGCAAGGTATGTGGATCAAGCTCCATGGAGCAAAGAAGAGCTGCCATAAGAACCCAACCACAGGGGAAATGCTGAGCAAGGAGATTCCTCTGTAAAGCTCATAGTGAGATTTGGGGTAGCTGAAAGGATGTGGGAGTTGATAAGCCTCTGGAGCCCAAATAAAGTTAAGTTTTTAAGGCAGAAGGGGCAGTCATTGTCTGGAGATAATGTATTCAGCCGGAAATTCCTGACTTCACCAACTGAACAATTTTAGAATTTGTGGGTTCTCATAATCTGTTTCTGATGCAACATGATAGTTGCATGTGCCTGTAATTTCCCCTCTAAATCAATTTGTGAGTAAGCTTTCTTGCACTGACTGCGCAGTTCTCGTTGTTTACCAGTCTCTCTTCATATAACTGACATCAAGGTCGGATTTATCTGATTATACTTACTTAATTGTTTAATTTGTCAAAACATTTAATAGAAGGCTTCTGGAATTATATACTCAGTATTTTCACTATAAAAATAAGCAATAACATGTGTATCTGTCTGCTACTGCATTTGAAGTGATAGGATTTGATTTGGGGCAGTGCCAGGAGATTGTGACTTTTGTAGTCTGCGTGGAATAGCTTGGATGCAATCAAGGGTTTCTTGCTGTTTAGTCTCTGCCTTACAGTACACAGGAAAATGGGAGGTATTCTTAAGTAATTATCATAATAATAAGACTACATACCTACAAGCATCCATACAGACTGCACACACTACTTTTACAACTCTTATATGTGATTATTTAACAGCCCTACTTGAATTGATTAGTTGAACTGCTTTCTTGCATGCTTGCTTACTTTTTATACATATCTATATCACTCTCTTAACATATCCTTCCTGCCTGTTATTCTTTTTTAGGCGAGGGTGAAGGCTATCAATACTGCTGCTGCAGGACCCAGGTTCTTTAACAATGTAGTGACTAGGGCCCATTTTGCCTCATTAACTCACCAAGATTCCCTATTAATCTGTAATTTTGCACTTGGTATTGCAGTGGGAGCTGAAATAAAAATAAAATGAGGAGGTATGATAAGAAGCCCTGAGGTGTCTAAACTGTAGTGTTTTAGTTCGAGTTAAGGGAAAAATTGCCTTACTTTTCAGCTCATACCAGTGGTCAGAGGCAAAAGCCATCTCATGAAGTGGAGTGGGGTCAGCGTGCTGCTCCAAGGGGAACCACTGGGAGAAAAAGAAAAGCTGGAAAGGAGCTCAAAGCAAGACCTCTGGGAAAAGGGACTTCTTGTCTGCTCCAGCTGTTGAGTGAAGTGGCAGGAAGGGCTGAGGTGTGGACCCAGCCATGAAGGAGCAGCTTTCCCTGGGCATAGCTGCCTTTCTTTGCTCCTGTGGGACACCCACTGGCACCCATCACCTCCTGGCAAACCAGGCAGCAAGGCCAAAGTTGCTCTCCTGCCCTCACCATCTGGCTGCTTCCCTTATGCACCTAGAGCTGGCTGCCATGGTTCCTGTGCTCTGTGTGATACTGGCATAAAAAAGGGAAAATATAACCCCCAGAAATGTACACACATGTGTGGTTACACAAAAGAGTTTGTCAGTGGTGGGCTACAGGGAAGTCAGCAGGGCAGGTAATGGAAGTCTTAAAATACTGATAACTTTGCCTGTACAGTTAACTGCTTTTGTCCAAAAGGGAATGCATTCAGGATCAATGTGGCTGGTGTCTTTTTAGTATCTCCCCTTCCAAACAGCAAACAGGCATGGGAAACAGGACAGCTTGTGAACAAAGATTTCTGTAGTCCCTTCCACTTAAAGAGATTGCAAAGCCTGAGCTAAAACTAATGAATGGCTAGAAGTCAGCAGGCTGTTTAAAGCAACAGGTACTTAACCTGAAAGTTAGCATGCTTTGCACAACCTCCTCTGCGTAGGAAGGGAGCTTGCAGCACCCTTCTGGCTATCACAAGACCTATTATCCCTTCCAGGAGCTCTCTGCCTAGGCTGGCATGAGCACAAAATGAGGTCTTTTCTTACCTGTAGACGAGAGCTAGCTTTCAAAAAGCATTAACCTCCTGCCAGACTCCACCTCTTTGACAATCATAATATTTTAGGTTAAAAATCATAACATGTTAAAGACAATTCTGCATTCCTTTTTTCTAGCCTCTGGCTTTCAAATTGTAGGGGTTATATTCAGGTCAGACTGTCAGCTCTCTCTCTGTAACAGTCTAAAGGCTAAATCCCTTTCAAAGAAGAAAATAAATCTTCAGTTCTCACATAATGATTTGGTATCTGGAGCTGAGGCTTCACAGAAAAGATCAAATAGCCTAAGCCTTGTGACAGAACTGTAAGGAATGGCAACGCCTCATTATCCCTCAGAGGAACATCTCAGTTATAGCAGTCTGTGAATGTTCTCTGAGACACATGACCAAGAATATATATAGTCCCAGTGACAGGAGATGGTATTGCTCCTATGCTGTGTGTGTTGGCGATTGCTGTTTGTGCTCCAGATTTCTATATTGTTATAGCTGCTCACTCAAGCATTGCGTGGGGTTAATTTGATGGTTGTGGCATGTCAAATGGTAACAAGATGTGAGATACTGTGCAAAAGTTAATGACTCATGGGCACAGATGGGGCCAAAATTGGTTATGAGTGGCTGCTTGGCATTAAATTCCTGGAAAATTAAAGAATAAAGATGGAGGGACAATACAGTGAACAGCTTGTTCTTCCTCGGTGATCGTCCTTGAAAAGAGAGCAGGACCCTTGTCCCATTTGGACCCAACCATGAGCTCATCTCAGCCTGCACACTCTTCTCCAACAGCTGCAGCTGTGTTGGAGCAACCTCAGTGCCTGTGCTAATGGGATAAAAGCATTTCCATGTGCTCTTTTCATTCACAAAGCACATGTCCCTCCCATGGCCTCTAGTGTATCCTCATTCCCTTGAAATGGATTCAAATATTAAAGCCTGATATGTTTAATTATTGCTCTGTCTGGGAGGAAATAAAATCTTACAGCCCTTTTAACGTGTTTCAAGACAGGTAGATATAAGTCAAAAATGTGCAATGAGTAACAGGAAATTCAGAAGCCATCAGAAAGCAGTAATGTGCTCTGAAGAGAGAGATCATAAAACTTACACGGTCTTCTCAGCCATGTGTGCAGGGTTCTGCAGTTCCTGGCGTTTCTGCAGTTCCTGGCCTGATGAGTATCATTCCTCAGCAAGGATCTCTCACAGTCAGGACCTGTGCAGGACAAACTCACCTCAAGGTGGGGTGTGGTAGCACTGGAGGTGTTATAAACCAACTCATGAGCAGGTAGATTGCTACTGGGAGAATTTTGTCCTGAAAGTTTTTGAATCCCCATTATTTCAAATTAAGTCAAATGGAAGAGCTAGGCTTCAACCCTTTTGCCTACAATATGCAAAATAAAATTTTATTTTTTCACTTGTGTGAGTATAGAATGAAACACATGTAGAAAATATTTCCGCATTATATATACCCCTGCTATTCTTCTGCTTTGCTTCTCCCACAAGTTTCTGATTTTGGGAAATACTGCATTATGCATGAACCAGGTAGTTGACATTACCCTTGGACTCAAACGGAGCTTTTTCTGTATATGTGTATACACATTTTAATAAAGGTGTGTGTCTGCTCTTCCCGTCCCCCTCCTTTTTCCAGCACAAAAGCCATTGCTTTCTTTAAGTAAGGTTGTAGCAAAACAGCACCAAAACAATTTAGCATCATTCTCTCTTCTCCCATTAGAATATCCATTATGATATCTGGCAGCCACAGCAGCAGCAGGCAAGCTCCACTATCCTGTGGTTTGAGGCTTTTTTAAGTATTTATCTATTTGTTGAGAAGCAAACAATCAAAATAGAAACCACAGCTTACTTTCAGTTTTGCACTTGCACTACATGCTTTTTGACATTGCCCTTTTTTTATTAACAAATCATTTCAGTTTTCTTCTGATTCATAATCACATTACTCTTTCTTCTTGCATGACATTTTCCTGTGAAGGTTTAAAGACTTGTTTTTGCTAGAAAGCCCTCCTGTCTTACGGTTTCTAAAGACTGGTTTTTTAAGTCTTTAGACTATACAGGGAAAAAAATTTACTAAGAGATTAGACAGATATTTCTTGGAAGAGGATGTAAAAAAGCATAAATTATGTTTTGTGGAGGATGATACACCTAGTGATGTAGTTGGAAGAGGTTAATCACTGGCTTTTTCACATGGAGATGAAACTGTTTGCTAATGCCTGTTGACAATATGTGTTGATGGTGCTAGGCTCCTAGCCTGAGCTCTAGCAAGTGATGATAAATTCCAGACTCTAATCAAACATCTTTCAGAAACATTAACATTTGCTAAATAAACATATTTTTCTCTTCTCTATTGCATGTAATGGATGTTTTTAACATTGTTTGCCAGTCTTTTTATAAAGCATAACAGATGGCCACTGCTTCTGATGAAATAATTATATTACTTAACCCTTTTCTTGGGAAAGAAAAGGCTTGGGCTTGCTACTGCCATTCATATTTTCTGTAAATGACCCTGATGAAAAAGACAGGAAAGTTTTTGGTTGAAAAATCTATTGCCAGTTTTAAATGAAAGAATGGCTACTTCTCTCAGGTTTGATTTTCACATTGGTCACCCTCTTCCTAAAATGTGACAGGGAAAGTTCAATCCAAAAGTCTGTGAGGAAGCACAGAGCTGTTAAGTGGCAGCTCTCAGAGTGGTGTGGTAGATCTGTGCTGCACCCAGAAACAGGTCTTGGGAGTGGTCAGGGACACCCTCTTTTTCATCTACCTGATAATACAATTGCTTGAAGAATTTTATGTCCATACCCCTGTGTGTCTTATTGGACTTTGTGTTCTTGGTGACACTCTAAGGCAGCTGGCTGAGTATTATTGAGGTCCTAAACTGGCAGGTACAATTAGGTATGCAAGGAGCTGTATGTGGTGTAAAGTGGTCTCTAAAATGGGTTAAAATCAGGCTGCCAGGTCCAGTGTTTGTGAAATACTGGCTGGGGAGGTTAGTCTGCTCTCTGAAGTCAATATTTGTCCTCTTGAGAACCTGAATACTCAGAACAGATGCACTGGGAGTGTTCAGGAGCATTCTGGCAAGATGGAGTCCTTTTGCAGCATGCTGCTCTGTGTGCATTGAATGGCAGATGAGAACAGGCTCCTCAGATTCAGAATACACTGGATTCCTAAACATTTCAAGAAAGTATTTGGCCTTTGCCATTGATGACATACCAGAGATTGCTAATAATAGCATGCCTGAACTTTTGTTAGAAAAATAAGCACATCCCTCAGCAATTCCCACACTCCTAAGTTAAATCTCCACAACATCATATTAATGCCAGGCCTGATAAGGTACAGAGAAATACTAAAACCTCAGCTGAATAAAATTTGTTCTCATTTGAGAGGTTTTTTCATGAGACTGAAAATAAGAACAACATGATATCAGCTAATCATTTGTCAGCACCCTTGCTCTTGGGCACACACAGGAGTGGTAGGATGCTCTTGTCCCACTTGTTTGCCCAAAGCTGCTGAAGTTCTGCTGAATTGTTGTGGCAAATGCAGTTTCATTCCCTACCCATAAAATACAGGAAGTGTGAGTAGGAGGGAGAATTAATTGAATTAAGATAGAGGAATTCCAAAGAGGAAGTACTGTGAATGGATGAGCTTGGAGAGGAAGTTTCATCTGAAGGTTAAGCTGTATTGTTTTTTGTATCGGGGGGTGCAAGGGGTTGGTAAGATCAATAAATCTATCTCCAAGATAGTATAGGTACTTTTAGGTTTGTGTGTTTTCCAAGCAGAGTGGTAAAGACTCAACCTGTTCATATCCACAAATAATACAAAACTGATTATTCACAAAGGTGGAAATAGGGGACTATACACCAAAATTTCATATTATTTACTACTTCTGTATCTAGGAAGAAATGAGCAACGGAAATCTGTGAGTGCAGAAGGGGATAAAAGTTTGTTTCATTATGAGGAGACCTGATTTTAGCATGGATCTTGGAGGATGTAATAATTAGTGGAATAATATTGTTTCCAGAGAGTAATTTTATATGATAGGTGCTCTGGTATTGAACACATTTCTCATCTGTCTGGACATGACATTCAAAACCTGTTTTTTTGTCTGATAGAAAAAATTCAGTGTTTGTGTTTACTGCTTATCGCTTTTGAAGGGAAAGAAAAATGTACATGTTAAATTAGGAAAGACAGAAGGAATATGAAAATGATCAAGATGGATTGATATCCAAGTGAATAGTTTGAGTTATCCCAAGGTGATTACTTGCTGGTGATTTATCCCCCCTCATGCTGACTGTCAGGGTATTCTGTTGCTATAGGCTAGTGTGGAACACACTGCATTAATGGTCAGAGTTCAGTGATTTAATTTTATTTTTACAAGCAGAAAGCAGGTCCTTAACAAAAACTCTTGTGTCCCAAGGGGGTAGGCATACGCTGGGAAGAAAATATACCACAAATTTCAAGTATGCAAACTTGTGGCCTTTTAAGACTCTAAGTACAGAGGAACTATAACACAGAGACTTCACGGATATGGTAATGCTGGGGCATAAAATGCAACTCCTGGCATGCAGCAACAGTGTGTCTCCTCCACAGCCATTAAAGCCAGGTGAAAAGCAGCTGCTGGTTTGGATCTAAGCTGTCTTCTCTTTGTGTGGAGAAATCAGCTTTAGCATCAGAAAAGTTTAGAAGTGGAGTTGATGTCATCTTAGGAAGAAGTGGATCTTAAAGTGTTAAAGATGAACAAAAATCTTACAATGTTAAAGATGCCTGCTATATATGGTTTTTAAAAAATGCATTTTATGGTTGCTAAGTTTGGATCTGAAGCTTAGCTGAGAAATAACCAAAAACTGTTCAGATTTTCCCTGCAAATAGAAAGTTTCTACAAGTAACTGGTGTCACATCTGCCTCGCAGAGAGGTTCCCGCTCCTTTCGGAGCCGCTGGATGCGGGAGCGGTGCGGGCTGTGCCCGGCGGGGCGGGCGGAGGGAGCGGCGGCCGCCGGGGCTGTCCTGGGCCGGGACACTTATTGCACTTATTAAAGCTTAATGTGAATTTCTCTTCTGCAAAGGCTATGAAACTGATAGATATGCTTATCTGCAAGACACCATCAGTTTCCTGCTTTACCTGAATCATCCGGGAAACATAAAAATTACAGATTATTCATGCTGCTTTTACAGCTGCTGAGCACTGAATCTTCATTCAGAAGATCAAGGTGCTGGCCTCAGCTTTGCCACCGCGCCTCTGCTCCCCGCCCGGCCCCGCTCCTCTCTCTGTGTGCATGCACCAGTTTGGTATTGCTGAGCTCGTTGTTCCCTTTTAACGTAGGTGTGCGGGATCTCAAGCACTGGGACAGGGAAGTGGTGGAGTCACCATCCTTGGGGGTATTTAAAAGCTCACATAGATGCTTACCCTGCCTAGGGACATGGTTTAGTAGTGGGCTTGGCTGTGCTGTGTTAATAGCTGGACTCGACCTTAAAGGTATTTTCCAACTTAAATGATTCTATGATTTACATTAAATTCTTGAAGTTTCTCCTCTTCCCATCTCTGTCTCATAATTTATCACCCCATCTACTTTTGCATGTTTATTCCTGCACTTACCCTGTAAGTGCTACAATTACCCAAATACTGACACCAGTGACAGAATCATTATGATGGATGATGTCTGTCTTGGTAAACAGGGTCAGCTGCAGCTTTGGGAACAGATTCCCTTAAAATTGCTAAGCCTTCTGGCAGATGACTTCATCATCACCTTCAAACTTCCCAAGTCAGGTTTGGTGTGTGCTGAAGAACAAGGAGGCAACAAAAACCTTTCTTGCACTCCAGAAAGGAGCCCAAATACAGAGTGAGTATGGGTGGGTTTATTTTGTAGGTAACACAAGTGGTGATTGTAGAACAAGCAAGACAATTTTACCTCAGCTAACTACAGTACAAAAATGCCTCTTGCTGAATGCTTATTATTGTATTTGCAGACTGGCTTCATATGTACCACATGTGCTTATTGTTGTTGCATTGTGACTTCAAGCTTTTATGAAGTGATAAGCCACATATTAATAGTTTTAACAGAAGGTTCTCTAGTTGTTAACATGGTAACACCTTGCAAGTACAACATGTTATGTCCATTTCTCGTTCCAGAAATATGCAACATTCTGCACTTCAAAATACATAAGGAAAGTGTCTATTTAGTACTTAGATCTGCTCAATATATTATCTTCCATGAATTCCTACCCTGTTGCTCAGACCTGCTATAAAAATTTGCTGCCTCAGACTGCAAAATATTAATTCATTTCCCAGGAATCTCTTTGGATACAAGCTGTAAAAGCAGATCTGGAAGTTGCAAGCACATTTGCTCTTGCTCAATCTTACTCCAAACTGAACCGAATACAAACACTATTATAGTAACAGGTGTTCAAATATATCCGACTAAATTATTAGCCAAGCTTGGAAGATTATTTTTGTTTTCCCTGACCACAGTCAGGTTATCAGTAGCATATGGATGTAATCTTACTCATACTTACCTCAGTAAAATAGAGCCATTTTAAAAATAAATGAGTTTTCTAATAGAAGGATTCCATCCTATGACTGTATCAGACGTCACTGGAAATTTTCAAAATAAGGTAGCAGATATATAATGATTACAGTGACCCCAAAAAAGTCAAAACATTCGTGTTTTGATGATAATAAAAATTAGGAACCTTATGTTTATTTACATTCTATGTATCCTAATAAACCAAATTAGGAAGTCAAATTAAAATAAGTTATTGTGTTAAAACTCCCCTTTAGTTGCATCAAGAAGAGTACAAACAAGTATAAAAATTAGAAATTTGGTGCCTTTACAGTAACTCCATTCAACCTGCCCTTCTAAGTAGGCAGTGCATGAAAGCATTTGCCCATGAGTAATATCTTAGTAAATGGTCATGATTTGATGTGACACATTTTCCCCCCAATTTGCATACCTGATAATAGGCTTCCCAAATATCAGCTTCAGAATCAGTGGCAAAAAAGGAACCCATCTGAAAGAAACACTGGATAAAATGTTGGTGATGGGACAATTCCGGGTCTGTGTCCGAATGTGAGACAAAGAGTTCAGACCATTAAAAGCTATATGGTCTATTGCCATGCTAATGTTTAGTTCTTTGTCTAGTGCAGACTTTTAAACATGTTTCCATGACTCATTAAATCCTCTGAAATAAAAGTTCTCACAATTCCAGTACAGTGGAGCAGTTATTTTTGGACTTAATTACAAACAGGCTAGATAATGAGATACCTAACTTGTCTCCTTTTCTGAAGAAGGAAAATGGTTCGTGACCTCTCCTTTCTCTAAACAGTATCAAAATCCACTATATTTGATAGATAAGGAGTGGAAAATCCATGAAAAAATGAAAAGGGTGCATAAGCAAATGCCCGTTTGGCAACTAATATTTTAAATAACAAGTAAGAATATGTATTTTGTGAACCTATTAAGTATTCAGCTTAAGAGAATATGGTAACCATAGCAACCCCTTATCACCTGTTTGAGACGCTGCAACATCTACACGAAATGTGCATCAAATGCCCTGCTAACAGTTATAAAAGGCTGATAATACTAGTTCTTGGAAATAGCCACAGTGAAAAACAAATGCATAAAAATGCTTGAGACTCAAGATCACCTGTCTACTGTCTGATTTCTCCTTGCCCTACTACTTTATTTTTATATATCAGTTTGATTTAGCAAAGGCAAAAGATTAATGGGTTCAAGAAGTCGCTGGAGGGAGCAGGGTGGTGGACACACATCACTGCTCGCCTGCAGCATGCCCATAATAACCACCCTCCGTCAAGTGTGCTGAAAGTTTGAATGGTTTGTGGTGGCCAAACAAAGCCTACATAAAGGGAAAAGTTTCCCAAAAGGATTGAACATGAGAACTCACAGGAAGACACCCAAAATAAAGAAAGTTCAGATCCCCTCCTTGCAGCAATTATCAATAAAAAGACTGTGAGTTGTGCCATTTACTTTATTTACAGGATTTCAGATTTCACAAAGCTGTTACAATAATGATTTTTCTGACTGTAGAGGCAGCTTCTCTTGTTTTAGATGTTGCATTTCAGTTGGTCTCCCTTCTTTTTCAGCTTTGAAGCTGTAAGTGGCTGGAGCTTTACACTTCTAAGGTCTAATATAAGGATATGGCAGGCGAAATTTTCTGTGGAGTTATTTCTGTGCCCCACAGCCTTTAGGGCTCAGGATGGTGGGATTGCCTGGAGAGCTCCCCTGCTTAAGTTTCATCACCTTTTCCCAAAGGACTCTGAGCTTTGTCCTTTTTTTGTGGTGTACTGTGTTTTTCCACACAATTAAATACTTAGAGAAGCTGATAGTCCCAGTGAATTGCAAGTTCCTGTGATAAAAGAAACATGGAAATTGTGTTTAAATAATGAGAGTCTTTCATTTTTGAATCCTTAGTATGATTCTTTTTTTCTCTCTCACTTCAGTGTGAAGTGCAGTACACTGTCTGCATGTGCTTCCACTTAGAAGAGACATGCAGAAGGAGGAAAGCAAAATCAGTTGTTGCCAAGTGATTTGGTAATTGAGCAAGATGACTGCACAACTCAGCTTAACTCCTCTGTACGTGCTGAGGGGTCTTCCTGTCTCATTTTGCTCTGCAGCATCATATAGTATCAAATTATTAGTTGTTAATTTCAGGTGATAGATGGGAAACCAAGAGCACCAAAAGCTTGGATTGCTGAAGATGACAGGGTATTCAGGACATCACTGTGCATTCCCATTGGCATAAAGGACCTTCTTTGAGCTCAAGAGATGTGGAAAATGCTTTATGAAATGCATGTTAGGACCTTTGCATATCATTGCAGTTTCATAGTGAATTACAGCAAAATTACAGCTAAGGGAGATGTCTGAACAAGAAGGAGAGAGATTATGAGCATATGTGACAGTGTGGCCCTAGGGATCAAAATCTGCATGAAATAGTTTAGAAGGCATGCATTAACCTTCATCATTGGGCTGATGTGCAGTAGCAGCTACTTCTGTGCTTTTTTTTAGCCTTCTTTGGTGTAAAATAATAATGGAGAATGTGTTGCAGGCAGGGGTTGAGGGTTGAGTCTCCCTGCAAATAAGTGTGTATTTAAGAAGTAAGACTCTGGACAATAGCTGCCAATTTCAGCATTGAAGTGATAAATGCAAACTAATAATAACCTGTGAAAATAAGAGATGCAAAAATTAATGCCTACACATTTTATTTCTTTGCTGGGCTTCACTTTTCATAAGTCTTACCTGAATCGGATTTTCTGGGTTACTTCAGATTTTTTGAGTATCTTTATGAAAATGTTTATCACCAACTATGAAAACATAGTTTTCATGGACCAGTCTGCTTTTTTTATTTTAGGTTTTTTTATAAGGGCATCTTATAAAATGAGAATCAAAGGTTCAGATTATAAAAGTGGTTTTCTTGGAACCCGGAGAAGCATATTATCTTTGCAGTCATTGTCCTTTATTGCCAGTGCTGTTTAACAAAAGGTGAGGACTGAATAGGTGACACCTCTGGAAATGGGAGCTAAAGTAAAAATTATTTTGGAGACTGGTAAACCTACACTATATATTCCTGTAAGTAAAAGGAACAATGTACAGGGACTCATAAAAGTGCCATCTGAAAATGATTTAAAAGTTAAAAAAGGGTTGCTCGACATAGATAGAAGTGTGAGACCCAACCAGACCAGTCCTCCCAGGGCAGCCCCAGTGAGCCTATTTATAAACACACCAGTTTGAAACCGTCCTTAGCTGGTTTTAAAGAATGCTCCTGGTGAGAAAAAACATTAATGTGATAAGTAAAGACTTTCTGAAACTGTCTCCAGCTTAACTTTTGTGACTAATGGTTCGTGATATCTGCCCACATCCTCGAATTGCTTAATTTAAAATCCTCTCATAAGAAGGTTCTTTTGATTTTCTTCTAAATTCTATGCCTGTTTTTCTCATCTGAAATTAGAGGAATGTGATGGTTTTAGTGTTAACCTTCCCACATAAATATATTACATGGTCAGTACCAAGGGTTGCTCTGAAGCAGGGGGAAGGTGTAGTAATCTGATATTTCATAGGTAATCTGACCTTGATGGTAACCCCAGTGAACTTCAGAAGCTTGTGAGTAGAATCATGAGTCACATATGTTAGCAAATTCTCAGTTGTATAAAGCAGTTTTCCTGGCCAGAGTTTAAGGATTTGGGATTTGGGTTAAAGTTTTTGCTGTCATTCCCCAACCCACCCCCTACAACCTCATCTCACCACCAACACTGCAATCCACTGGTATCCTGAGTAGGGAAATATTTTGTTCAGTTGTAGGGAAGAGCACCTTAAGACTCAGTTCTTTTTCCCTGAGAAAGTCCAAGCATATACCTTGAATTTTTCTTGAAGAATTTGAATGCATTTCTCTACACATTCATGGATGTCTACATGCACACACATACACAGACACACACTTTTCTAGAAATAATTTCAGTAGTCTGATTGTTGTGTTGTCTGGTTAATACACACTTTTGCATTCTGAATACTTAGATTTAGTCCAGAAACTTGTAGTTACATCTACAAAGATTAGTCTTATTGTGTCTTTAATTCCTGCTTATAGCAGAGACTGTGCTGCCCTGATTACAGCAATGTTCAATGTTTTAGCATTTATATTTATTCTCTCCTTTATTATCCTCAGCAGTATAAAGACAGCTTGAATACTCAGTCTGAGAATTCCAGTGAAGGAGATGAAACACCTTGCACTCCGGGCACAAGTAATTTTCTGGCTGCAGTTCATATTTCCAGTGTTTAAGATATGATTCCAAATCACATCACTTAGGTTTTCCATGTGACCCCCTTGCTGCATAGCTGACAGGTAACTTTAGTACCCCCCATTCCAACAGGCTGCTGTTTCACAGAAACCCTTTTCCCATGGGGCAGGGGGCTGGCATGGGCAGCCAGGACATGGAAAAAAGAGAAAAGTGAGAATTCTCTACAAAAATGTTCTCAGGAATTTCGTCAGCAAAAAATAATCTTCTTATTAAACTAAATTTCATGAGATAGTGCAGACTGCTGGCAAACTTTCATGATTAGAAAAATGAAATAACAATACTTTAGTCTGACTTGAGCTTTTAGACAACTTTGGCTCCATTGATCTTAGCTGAAATACTGATTTGAGGTCGGCAAAATATTGGTTGGTTGTCCCTTCAGTGAGAAAATCCTGGGATTTTTAAAGAGATACCTGAAGTAATTTTTTTTACCTTTGTGTGACCAAAACTGTGTAGTGTCGCACCAGGGAAATACAACAGAACATTGAAATATCAAATGTTTTCTGAGAACAAGAAATATGAGGAAATAAAATTTGTGCAGAAATATCCCAGTTTTTCCTGTTAATGGCTTGTCCCAGCTTAGATTTTGACAAGATGTTAAAACACCAGCATTTCTTCTGTTTTGGAAAGTTTTGCAACACAGAGTCAATCTCTCTGTAGTTCTTCCTGGACATGGCATGGTCTCAACAGTACTTAGAGTTTCCCACTTCTGACACACTTGTGCATGGCATATGATATGTCTAACCTGCTGCATGCAGGTTCTGTTTTAGAGCAGAGTGGCTTAATTGTGAGTGTTACATGCTTTTTTTGCTAAACCTGTGATTTAGAGGCTTTTATTTCGAAAGGAAGGATTTGCATGGTTTGATGATCTCAGCTAACACACAGATAATGGGGATTTGAGTAGATGCCTGCTTGCTTCAAGTGACAATTTATCAGTTTAGGCTTTAACTTGTTTTAGTGAAATTGTGGCCAGATGACTCTCCCTTGAACCTGTGTAAACATATATTTGGATATATCTCCTGGAATAGGAGAAAAATATTGATTTTGCCAGATACTGTTCAATGTTTGGCTGACAAAGGCACGTTTGTTATAACTTCTGCTGTTTGCCCAAATCTTTATTTGCTTATCTTGAATCACTTCATGACTGACTTTTGCAATTGGTCACTAAATAAGCAGTTGGTACAAAATGCAATGGAACAAAGTTACTCTCTTTGTTTTGTAGGCTAATAGAGGTCACAGACACATAAGGCAAACCCTGACTTCTTACTTTAAAATTATTTTTTTCATAGAGGCTTCTAAGGACTGGAATATTAAAAAAATGTAGTAATTTAACTATTATCTACTACTTCTAAGAGTAATGAAGTATAATTATCACTGAAGTAACAACTAATTGTAAAATCCTAGGAAATCAAATGGAAAAGTAGTGGTAAACTAATTATGATTTCCATTTAATTCAGCATTTATATATAGTAGAGAACAGATGTTTTAGAAATTCTGAACCCTTGTAGCATCCTTCTTTGTTAGTCTTTTTAGCTTACTATACTTCCATAGAATTTTAGAATAGACTATCTGTCTTCTGATCACTAATTTATTACACATGACTGTGCACCAGCTTGTTCAGCCTAGCAGATCAAGTATCTGCCTCATAGCAGATGTAGTAAAATGAAATCCAGCAGATATTATTCTTTTGATTAAAAAGCCTTAATCAAAAAGTCTAGTCAGTGTAGTCCTAAGGCAAGTGCAGATGGATAATTGTTTAACCACCTTTTTGTCCGTTTGAGCTGAGGATTACATAGTTTGGATAAGTTATGGAGAAAGAAGATGTCCTGAAGATATCTTCCCTTCTCTCTTGCCTGTGGCTGGTGCAGTCCCAAGTGAGATCAGAGCACCTTGAGTGATTCTGTAAAGGATGAATGGTCTTCTAAGGGTTGTTCCACCAAGAGGACTGAAGGATGCCCTGATCTTCCTCACATCTGCCTGTTTTACTGATACCCTTCCAAAAGGCTGAGTCTTGAAAGGCAATGAATTCCCCAAAAATCCACCTTAAGGACACCTTTGTGCACTGTGGCTTTCAGTGTGTATGGGTACATGTAAGGATGTCTGACACTGCTGGTCCTAGTTTTAAAATTCTGTCAGAAAATGTGTGTGCATTTAGATACCATGATTCAGACATTCTGCCAGCACAGTCAGTTTGTCTTCACTGCATTCACTGCAGCAATGTTTATAAAAGTAGCTAAGTACTGCTTGGTGAGATCCAAGCCCTGTACAGTCTTACATTCACAAATGTTAACTATATCATTTGAAATCATTGCATGATAATATTCATATCTTGAGAACAGTTCTTCATATTTGGGGTATTTCAGCATTTTTCCTCTTTTTTTATACAGTCTTCTCATAAATTTGTCTTCATCTTACAACCTCCTATTTTGTGCCAGTTCTTCTAGAGGTTATTTTTAAATGCCAGTGTTGTCTTGAGTTAAGTATTCTAGTGTTATATGGGGTTATTAAGAAGTATTTTGTATTCTGGACATCCTGCTCTTCCTGCAGGTACCAATTTAAAACTACCAAGGGAGGGACTATAAAAACAATTAGGAATTAATTTCAATGCCAATAGTTTAGGTGTGAATATTACATTTTTCTCTCAAAGTGCAGCAGTCTAGCTGCTTGTCTTATTTTGAAAAACATGTTTTTATTAGTTGTCTATATTGCAGATTAAAGGCAATATATTTGTGATTGACTTCATACCTGAAGATGCTCATTTTCAAACTAGGGTTGTTTCTTTCTAGCCTATAATGCTGGGTCATATATTTCTCTGCTAACTCTTTCACTTCTTCCATATAATCAGATCCTGGGGTCTGGTCTGTCTTTGTTTGGCACAGCTCAGTAAAGAAATGGAGTGGTTCTCTGTCTTTAGCGTATATTAAATTCTCTGGGCCCAGGAGGATTTCCATGGCAGCTGGAATTCAGCTAATGAGAGAAAGTAATTTTTGCCACTTCCTGTTCTGTGCTCCCCCTGCAGCTGATGCAGACTTATCTTGGTCTGGATTACGTAAACTGTATTACACCAAAAAACTCCAGCAACTGAGTGATCCCACATTAGGCTGTTTTGCATTTGATCCCAGTTCAAAATAATTCCTGTGTTTGGTAATTTATTAGAAACAATGAAAGTAGATAAGAAGTAGTTAAAAAATCAGTGAGCAAAAGTTTCAGATTCTGAAACAGTGATACATTTTTGGTATCAAGATTTTTGTCTTTGCCTTGTCACAGCTTAAAACCTTCAAAATGGCACACTGTGTTGATAAGCACTGAACTAAGCCTCTTCCCACTAAATTTAGATGAACATTTTAAAAAATAGTTGATGTGCTGACAAAGAGTACTCAACACCTAATTTACTATGTCTTTATAAAAAATGTGTGATATTTTTACATAATGTAAAATTTGTAACTGATATTACAGAGGTGAGGTTTTCTGCACAGTTATAGGAACTCTCAAAGCTTTTTCGACTACATACACTGGCTCACGACACATTCTAACATTATATCTTTGTCTTAAGTAGCAAAAGGAGCAAGGATTTTTAGTTAGAGCCCAAGAGCCTGAGCTCTCACAAGTGCCTGCTGACTACTTTTGCCAAGTCAAGAGCAGAGCAGCATGAACCACGCTGAAGGTCTTCCTGATCAATGCTGCCAATAATGGAAGCCCAGCTAAAGTTATCCTTTAGTGAAAGGGGGCAACATAATGCTCGAGACGTGAGGCTGGATGGAGGGCTTGTGTGTCTGCCCTTTGTGTCTGGGAGTGTTTGGTGTGTGATAAGGACTGTGGCAGGCATCCACAGTGAGCAGCAAGGTCAGAGCTACTTTGGCATTTGTGTGTCACTCATAACTCCAAGGGGTTTGATAAGAGGGATATGTGACCATTACTGCTGATAACCAGTGTTCACATAATGTAAAACTGCCAATGGCTTGGTGTGCTTGTAGCCATTTAACTGTTAACTTGGATTAATTAAATAATAATCCTTTAAAACTATTGCAGTCCCTACCATGACTTTGGTCTGGCTTATACAGTTTTTTGCTCCCAGTGATGTCTGAACTTGCACCTGGCATCAGCTCCTCTGGCTGCTCTTACCTTCACTGGTCCCACTTAACAGACTGTAAAAGTTTTCTCTGTCAGGGACAGAATCTCCTTTCACTTCCCCAAACACCACAGGGCTTTCTCATGCACACACATACACTTGGGTTATAGATAGGAAATCTGATTTTCAGAGGAAGGTGTAAAAACCAGCACCTGTCTTCTTGCATCCCAGACAGCAATTCCTTTTCCTCATATCCAGCTGTTTATCTGCGTCTTTGGATGCTGACTACCCTCAAACCACCTCAGATATAGATCCTCTCTTTTCCTCTTGTGCCACTCAGAATACTCTGGGAAGTGAAGTGCAGGACCCTGTTTTCTGAATCCACTGTGTGTAATAATACCACTGCATCCCCTGCAACTGGTGCAGACTCATCTTGCTCTGGACTACAAAAACTGTACTACACCAAAAAACTCCAGCAACTGAGTGTGGGTACGTTACAAAGTACATTTCTCAAAGGTGGAAAGTGAATGGCATAAATAGAATAGGAGCTCTGTGACTCTGGATTAAAAAAAAAAATAATCCACACCCCACCCTGAACATAGGTCATTGATTTTAAAGGTTTCATTTTTTTTTTGCTAATACTGGAAATCAATTTTCATCTTATACAATCCACTTATTTTTGATGCCAGACTCTGCTGGGTTTTCAGTAAAATGCAGTACCCACCCAGTTCTGTAGGTTGTGCATGTTGTATGAGAAAAGGTATCTGCATTTCCAGAAAAGTTACACAATTGTTTTATCTTTATAACATTTGAGTTCTTACAGAAACTTTTGCTCTGTTCCCACATGAAACTCTGAAACTGTCCTAATAATCCCCTTCTTAAAACCCTGAAATCACATATAGGGGGTTTGTGTGAATCCTTTATAATCCTTACTAATTTTGTAAGTTTTGAACTTTTTATTACATCCTCTTCACCGGGGTAGTTTACCCCTAATGTTCTAATTATTTTGAAAAAGTAAATTTATATTTCCTTTCAATGCATCCTGGAGAGGATTCTCCCAGATTTAAAGTAGAAAAATATA
>NW_005054382.1:787489-862874 GCF_000277835.1 Geospiza fortis
TTTTAAGTGACAGGTGTCCCCGAGCTATGCTTGGGGAACAGAGGACAAGCATTCCTGTTAAGTGCTCTTAATGCACCTCCCTCTCTGCATTGCAGCTGCTTCAAGCTGTTGTGCAAGTGGGCAGCATTAGATCATCACTGGGGCATCACTCACTTGTCTCCACATTGGCTACAGAAAGTGGTTTGTCTTACCCTTATGCAGCTGTTATATTGAACCCTGGAGATGGTTGGTGCTGTACATTAAAACATAAAATTGGATCCTTCCTTCTGAGGACACAGACCAGGCAAGAATAAAGTTGGACCTGGATAAATTCCAGTGGTGGTTTCAGTCAAGTTTTCTCTTCATCCCTGCCATGCTTCTGGTCTAGACAGTGCCAATATTATGCAAGTTCCTTTAGGCCCTTTATTTGTTGCAGAGGCAAGAAAAATTATCATTGTCTTTAAATGGAAAAACAAATAAGTACATATTTCAGTATTTTCTTTCTTTCCCTGTGACATACCCACTGCTGGAGCTTATCATAAGTTAAAAGGAAATCTATTTTTGGGAGCTTTTAATTAAAATCCTGGAAACATATCATTGTAAATTTTTTTCTGTAACTCAATTCAGTAAGATTACTCGAACTGCTAAGGGTTTTTATGGATAGTGGCTAATTTTTTCATTGGTAGATAAAGCCTACCATGAAGCAAATTCACGATATTGGGGCATTACTTCAAGCATCAGATTTGCCTGATTGTTCCCTAAGATCAAAAGACTGATTTCCATTAAGAGCGGAACAGAATGACTAACAGGCTTCTGAGCTGATACTAAGTTAGAAAAATTAGAAGCCTCCACTTTGGAGAAGATTGGCTGGTATCAGTTTGCAGGCTTGCACTTCTCTGGTGTTTTTTTTTTTTTTTTTTTTTTTTTTTTTTTTTTTTTTTTTTTTTTTTTTTTTTTGTTGTTGTTGTTGTTGTTGTTGTTTGTGGGTTTTGTTTGTTTGTTTTTTGGTTTGTTGTTGTTGCTTACTTGGGTTTTTTGTTTGTTTGTTTGTTTTTGTGGGCTTTTTTAACTCCAGAAATTTGGAACTAAATTTTCTTCAAGGTCCCTTCCAATCCAAACAAATCTATAATTCTATGAAAGGTGTAACCCAAACAGCAATGGCACTTCAGAGTTGAGATGTTTGATTTTGTCTTTTTTTGTTGATTTTAATGAAAGCCACCGAGGGGCAGCAGATAGCAGCTGATCTCGTTAAAAAACTAAACAAAACAAAACATATTATTTTTCTTTCTTTGAAGTTGCATTTCGAGTCCACTGTTATCGTGCATGAAAAACTCAGCTTCAGGAATGAGGAAGCCACCCTCCCTAAAGAAGGGAAAGCAGACAATGAATTGAGGCTAGGGATGATTAAACATTTGCCACCGAAACAAATAAAACTTTGCAACAAAACAGTTCCATAGCCTACGGACCCACACATATATTTTTGTTCCTTCCAACAGACAGGCACTTGCCCTTAATGTAAATGGCAAACGGAATTTTACTTCCTGCTCTTGTCATTATGTTATTCTCCCTTTAATCTGACACGAGGAAATCGGTGCTTCTGGAGACGGGATATCGTCACTTTACCGGGCGGCTGTCGAGCGTTCCTGCATCACTCTGATGCTGCAGTAATTTCAGCTGGGCATTTACATATCCTTGCCTGGGAGTCTGCTAAGCTTCGAGCAGAGCCGGAGCAGTTACATGAGAATGGGAATAATCTCTTACACCGCAAATTGACTTCCCTCTTTGTAGCCCTAGACACTGTTTCCAGCTGCTTTCAGTCTTTTAAATCCTTGAAAGCTTTCCTAATCCGCGTGTAGGCAGCAGCCTTTATGTGCTCTGCCGCCCTCCCCTTCCCCGTGATTGGCGAGGCCATTCCACAGCCAACTGCTCCATCCCTGGGCTGGGTTTGAAATCAGAGCCGGCAGGACAGTTGCCTCCCCGCCGCCGACTTTTCATAGGCTGGGCAAAGAAGGTTGGGAAACTTGACATTGTCTTAGGGCTCCCCCCTAGCCAAGAATAAAAAGAGGGGGGGAAATAATAGGCAGGAAAGAGGAGGGAGGGAAACTTGCTTACGGTGGGAAACTTGTGGATGGATTTGTGCCCTGCAGCCAGCAGCGCGGAGTGAGCAGCCCCTGGCCGGCTGGATGGATGATGGGAATCTCACCATGAGGCAGGTAAGGAGCCACTCACTGCCCGCCCGCTCCCGCCACCGCCGCTCCCCCACTCTTTATTTTCTTCTTATAATTGTAAGTTTCCGTGTGGGGAGAAAAAAAAAAAATTCTTTCCCCCCACCTCCCTGGGGGAGGCATCCCTGCCTCCCCGATTCCCCCGGTAGGCAGGGAAGGGATGCCAGGCAAGCCATGGTGCGTTTTGGACTGGCGGGGAGCATGGAAGCGGTTTGCGAGCTATGTAAATCAATTCCAGTTTGCCATGGTCTAAGGGCATTGTGTAGGCTGTCTCGCAGCCTGTTTGTGACATGCGAAAGAGCTTGCTGTGTTATAAGCCTAAATATGCCAATAATTCAGCCCAAGGATAATTTATTAAACAGCTCTGCGTGAGTTCCTTGCCTGCCAGTGCTTTAATCTTCTGATTGTTTTAAAACGTAGTAGTTTCAAGCTGTCTTGCAGCTTCACAAAAGTACTTTGAGATGGGTTTTCTAGGGATTTTTTTCCTAAGATTATTCAAATTAGGGGTTTTTTAAAGACTTCCATTCACCTGAGGAGACAAAAGGATCTTTTATTTTCATTCCCACAGTTATAAAGCACAGTGGCAAAAGGTTTTTGATTCTTGTTTTTCATAGTTTTACAGCAACAATGTACACTTAGAAGAGCCTTGTGGGAGGAAGAACAACTGGCTGTATCATTCAAAGATCTGTCCCAGTTTAAAAAGCCAGTCCACTTCCTAAACTTGCTCATAATATGTTATTTATTGGGTAGGCAATATGTAAATAAGAGGTAATAGAAGTTATCTAGGTTTTCTGTGTGGGTGTCATTCATTCAGTTCTCAGGGGGACTTTTATAGTACATGTCCAGGAAATGCATGTGTGAGGATTTTGCACCTGTAGTGCAAATGGAACATTTGTTTTACACTCGCTTTCTGAAACCATGGTGGGAAATCCCACCTTCCTTGCCAGTTTTCTCTAAGTTATAGGAGGTGAGGAAGGGTGAAGAAAAACGCAGGTGATAGAAGAAGAAAGGTATTTCTTGCTCCCACTAGCAAAATCACCACTCTTTAAAGAGAGAGAAATTCTTGTCCTTGCAAAGCACAATGAAGGGCATTTTATATACCCAGGCTGGTCAGCTGGATGCACGTAGTCATCAAAAATCATTATCACCACAAGAGGGTACTTTGGCACAGGGGGTTACCAACGAGGAGTGCAAAAGAAGCAGAAATGTTACAGGACGGTAATAACAAAGTGTAAAATGCTCTGTGGAACGTGCACTTTACTCTCCTGAAATATTTCCACCTAAAGAACAGGCTTCAGGAATAATGAAGATTCATAAGCGGTGGGTTAAAAGAGCAAGGCAAATGAGCCTAACCGAGAATGGGGGCGGAGGGGGAAGGCTAAGGCACACACGTACCCTGCAGAGGAGGAGGAGGGATGGGGGGGACATTCCATCCCGAGGAAGGAGCAGGCACAGGCGGGTTCTCGCCGGGCCCGGCCCGTCCGGGGCTGCGCGCTCGCGCCGCGCTCCTCGGGGGCGCGCCCGCCGGGCAGGGTCTGTTCCGCACCTGCCCCGAGCGCCGCTCCTCTCTCCGTGCCAAAGGAACACTTTGGGGCTATTCCTCTGCCTTCGCTTGCCTTGCTGTGCGCAAATATCTTCACTTTGGCCGGGAAATTCTGTGGGCACTGCTGGAGCCCGAGGGACACAGCGCAGGGAGCTGGATGTCAGGGTGGTGCTGAGCTACTGTGTGCATCAGCCCCTGTCAGCAGAACTCCCGTTTCAGTGGGAAATGAAGGTTGTGATGGGCCATGAAGTAGCTGTATAAAACGTTTAGGAAATCCATTACAGCAGACACTTAGAAACTGGAGTCATGTGAAGCTGGAGCCCTCATTCCCGTTTCTGATTGGAAATTGTTAAGGGAAAGTTATATGCAGAGGGTGACTTTTCCATGGCCCTCCTATTCAGAGCAACAGAGAGCTCTTTTTTACCTTCTCTTCCACCTTATAATCATCTCTCCCTACCTGTCCTGTTGCTCTCTCTGCCCTTCCTTGGTAATCCTTTCCTCATCCTTACCCCAGCTGGGAGGGAGTGGGTTAACTCCTTCCTTTTCACAGGCTTTGGGAGTGAGTGTGCTCCCACTTTGAGAGGCTCTTGGTAGGAGCTGTAGCTCAATTTGGTGTTGCAGAGTCAACCATCAAGGACATAGGCACATGGCAATGTACTGCAGGTGTTGGAATGAAACCATGCGCTATGCTGATGACTGATCTGACCCAAGGGCAACCCACAGCTACAGAGCAATAGCACATAGAAAGAAAAATGCACTAATTTCCCCAATTGAAGTGGAGGAATTACTGTCGAAATGTAATATGCAGCCTGTTGATAAGATTCAACCTACTTTACTACTGTGCCAGTCCAATAGTCTCCAGCAGGTCACAGGGGTTGGTGTAAATACTGAGCTGACACTGGTAAATGAGAGAGTGTAAAGAAGCAGTCATTTGTAGCTGATCATTGAAAACCTCAGCAAGAGCTGTCTTCTTGCTGTCTCATACAATAACCTCAAACCCACCTTATTTGTTGGACAAATAAGGTCCGACAACCAAAAAAGGAGCATTTCTATCCCATTTCTATCCCATCTGGGAAACTATGCTGATCACAATGTATCAGTAAAAGTTTAAACATCCACGGGAAATACACCCTTTTGTGTGTGCTGTAAGACTAACGTTAGGAAGCAGAAGTGCAATTGTATCTTACATAGTTCTTTTTTTTTTTTTGCAACTAACAGAGAAGAAAAAAGCTTTTGCAAGTAAATTTTTTTTCTTTTTTTTTTTTTTTTTTGCTTTGCAGAGTACTAAGTTCAGTTTGTTATTTTTGCAAGTGATGGAAACTCCTAAAGGGGTGCTTAGCATTCATGAAGGTGGAGGTTTTTGAGGCTGGACACAGTTATGAGCTGGATTCCCTGAGTTTGCCACAGAACTGGAGAGGGCACTGTGGGCTCTATTTTGTTTCCTAAGCCTACTTCACAGAAAATCAAATGTTTGATCAATTTTAATACTTTATTTTCATTCCCTTTCAACCACAATATATCCCTGAAGTACAGCTCGCAGGAGTGTCATTGACAAAAAATGCAGCTCCTTATTTTGGCCTCTTCCTATTGAAGTACCATTGACTTTGATCGAGGCAATCTTGAGCCTTGAGCCCTTTGTTACATAAAGAGGTTCAACTAAACAACTCTTAACTTACAGGCCACCTAAAAATGAAAAATTGTATTTCTAAGATACATAAAACCATTACAATTACTTATCGTGTCTGCGGTCATATGGCTTTTAGTGTGCATGTAATTCACCAAGTGAACAAAGGCTGTATACAATTTCTGTGCAAAACATATGCAAAATTCAAAATCACCCCCTTTCCTTTCAGCTGTTTAAGTTTTTAGCATGTGTTTCTTATTTCCTATTTTCTTTTGCATGCCTTTTAAAATTCCTAATGCGTTCTTCTGTAGAAAAGTTGTATTTTTATCCTGAAGTTCTGTAATCCTTTGCCTTCTCTTATAGAGTTCATCCTGGGATGTTTTGTTGTTTGTTTGGCCTGCAAGGGAAGAAAGACCATCTTAAAGAATGCTGCCCTTTATTTTGTGTGTGTACCATGCAGAATAAAGAAAACAGGTGTACAGAGTCTGCAGGCTGGGAGTGTATCAGTTAATTAGTGGCTGGACTTTGCTGGGTATAGGAAGCCTGGTGAGGAGGTTTTTTTTTGTGTGTGTGTTGTCTGCTCCCTTTGATCACTTGTGTGGTAAATAGACATGCAGAGTAGCTATAGCAACATGTGCTGTAGGTTGGTGGGAACAGAGGGGATGGGGTCCCCTGACAAAGGGTAGTTTGTTAGAGTGGTTGGTTCTGATTAGAAAAAGGTGGCACCAATCAGGGCATTTGAAAACATCAGCTGTGCAAAACGCAAATGAATGTTATCAGTTTCAAAGCAATGCTTGTTTCTGTAGCTCTGCAAGAGTAGATCGTGTGGAAGATTGGTGAGGAAGGGGGAGGGATAATAAAAAGCAGAGCATAACCCATTTACACTTTTGAATGTAAAAATATTCATGCTGGATGTGCTTTTTCTTGTGGTGCTGCACTGTCTATGCAGTTTGCAAAAGAAGCATTTGCAGGAGCCAGATTCCCATAGATGATGATACAAATAGTTGTGTTTTTAAAATATGGCTTCAGGAGGCACTGATGATAGTGTGATGTTAAGTCGTGCATCTGATCCATTACCTTTTGCTGATTTGTAAGAGTTTTGTGTGCAATTTGTGATCCCAAGATCCTGTTCCTATTTCAGCAGCCTACCTGTAGAGGTCAGACTTGAAGCTTTCAAAACCTTCCCATGATAGAATTTCAACCTAAAGTTGTAAATATACATATCCATAGCCACTTTCCTCATTAACTTTATGTGGAATACTTTTAAAATAATGTTGGTTTTTCAGTGTCAGGTTATTAAGTAACACCACGTTCTGCATTGATGGAAGCCTGAAATACATCAAAATTCAGCTTCATTTCACGTCTTGAACAGAGCCCAACCTCTAAAGCTTTTATTAGTGCCTGAATTATTTAGATGTGTATCTCTGTCTCCATGATCCCCACCAGGCCTCCTACCTTTGATGAGGTCTGTCTCCAGCTCCCTCCCTCTGGCTGCCCAGCCCTCTGCTGCGCTGGCTGCCGGCTTCCCAACACTGCCTGGTCTCAGGGCTTCCCCCCTGGCAAGGGACAGGGAAGCAGGCAGTGCCACAGAGGGGCTCAACAGCTTCTGAGCACTGCAAAAAAGTTGTCAGACCTCAGAGTCCCTCCACAGAGTAGCACGAGAGGTAAGGGGTCTGCTGGAGCCTGGGCTCAAGGAAAATGAAATGCTGGGAACAAGGAGCTCGCGGTGGTGAATGCTCAGGGAATCTGCTGAGGCTCAAAAGCATTTGGAGAAACCGTTTAATTTGTCTGTGGGTGAAGACTGAGTGGAGGGAAAGGAGCAGACAAGTATTCACACACAGTTGTATTAATTGCCTTTTGGATGTGTGCTGGAGTTTTGTTTGAAGTGAATTTCAGACTTCATAGGGTATTTCATTCTTTAGCCTGTTTCTGGTTCAAAGTCTTTATTACAGTTGTGCAGCTTAGAGCTTGTAATGCTTTAGCAAGCTGTAAGGAATTAGTGCATATCCCTGAGATCCCTGGCTTGCCGTGCAGAATCCAGCCTGTCTGAAAGTTGGGAAAAGCGCTAAAGGGTGGGAAGCTGATTTTGATCTCTTTTCTAAACAGTAAAAATAGGTCTTAATTCTTTAAAATTCTTTCCCATTTGCTGTCATGTCATGTTTTTTTATCATTAGTATTTATATCTTCCCGGGGGATGTGGGAGGAGAAAAAAAGCTGGCAAAGAAGCAATGTTTGTTTGGCCCAAAAAGTTTTATCAACTTTGTTGATTGAATAAGTGTTGAGATAACTGGGTGCAAGAACAATTTTAAGATAGTAAAACAAATAAAAGAAATTCCAGGCTTTTATTCCTGTAAAAGGAATAAAAGGACAGTAAATGAGGAGATCCATGGGGCTGATAGGATTTTTTTATTGTAGTGTGATAGTCTTTAAGGAAAATATTTATGGAGAAACATTTTATGGCTCCAGAAAGAAGCTGGTGACAGGTTATGACAGTCGCTGCACATTTTGGGTCAGGAAGGCAAACATATTTCTCATGCCTTTGGTGACAGCAACATCTTCCCATCACTCCTCACCCAGGCTGTCCTGTGCACCTGTGGGATGCCCAGGACTAATGGCATTGACCCTTCTCTTTGGGTCTGCAGGCATTTAATTACTGAACAGCTGGAGCTTAGAGAGATCCCCCCCTCCCCACGCACACACACACCAGAGTGATAGGGCAGACTCATTTGTGGTTCTGGCAAGCTGATGCACTTTGCAGACTCAGGTGAAGCGACAGCTTGCTTAGATGAGACCCTCCCTCCCCCTCCACACCATCTCTGGGATCTCCCTTTTTTTCTTTACCTTTATTTGAGGTAGTAGCTGAGATTGATGTTTTCTTTCAAAAAATACTGAGAAATAAATATTTTATGGCAAAATTGTTCTCAAAAAAAATCCACTTTTTAGTAGTTATTCCACATGGAAACATGATCCCTTTTGGTTTTTATTTTGTTTTGATTTAGGGTTTCGGGGTTTTGTTTGGGGTAGGATTTCTTTTTTTAAATTTGGCTTGTTTTATCTATTATCTTGGGGAATTCTCTTCCTGAGAGGTAATTGGAGACATGAAAAAAAAAAAAAGGAAGAAGAAACACTTTTTCATAATTTACATTTAGAATTGGAGTTGTCAAATCTAGCCACTCCATCATAAAAACAGCCAGCATCCCAGTTTTAAGGATCTCTTCATCACCAAGCAAGCTTCAAAAGTTTTGGAAGGGGTTTTGGATTTATCATTGGATTGTACCTAATATTACACCCTTACTGCAAAATCTGTGTGATGTATTTCACATGGAAGATGTGCACTCTATTGACACCTTCTCCTTTGCGGACCACCAAGATGTGCCTCTGCTTTTTTCCTCCTTTGGAACCAGCTCCAGCTCCCTGGGCAGTGAGGTCTCAAGCCCTCAGCCCAGTCTCTGGTTCCACCTCAGCTCTGGATGCAGGGATACAGGCAGATCTCTCTCTTACTCCTTGTGCTTCTGTTCTTGTTGGAATTATGAGAGACTGTAGGCAGAAGCCTACACAACTCTGTAAATAATCTCACTGAAAAATACACGAGTTGTAAATCTGATGTGCAGAGGAACAATAAAATAGGGGAAGGGAAGGCTGGCCTGGGCAAGGAAAAGGATTGTTCCTTTCAGGGCAGTGCATGTGGTTAAAGCTCTTGGTCAGGGACTTCTTGTCAAGCACAGACCAGGTTTGACCATGCAATACTCTTTGCTTGTGCCTTGTACCAAATGCCATCGATACCAGCATGCATTTCCTCACTGAGAGATGCCAGCTATGTGAGCCTTGTTTTGAACAACTTAGGAAGCCTAGGTTTTAACCATACAGGTCAAAATTGAAAGCACCTATTGAAACAGGTAGATGATTAATGACTTCATTTCTAACTGGGAAACCTCAGAATTATAGTTTAGACAGAGCTTCTACACTGGGATTTAAGCAGTTCAAAAGTGCATTGTATTGTTTTGGTCTAATTAACACAACATGGTGATAAGACATTAAAGCAGAGTGACAACACTATACATTGATAATAGGGGACATTAATGCCTGGAGACACAGTCTACATTGTAAAAATCTGAAAAAAAGGGCTTATTATGTTAGATAGGTCAATGTGATTTGACCTAGTTTTGCTTTGCTGCTTGGAAATTATGTCAGTATTTGTTATGTCATCTCCTTGGATGAGCAATTTAACATCCTTTTTGCATTGCAGCATTGTCCTAATATTTTATATATTTACTTGCTCTCTAAAAGGATCCTTCAGGCTAATTCTAGAGATCTGGGGAAACCTGATACAAAACAAAAACCTCCTGAAACCAGCTTCCCTTTCATATATGTCCTCTGTGTAACAAAAAGGAGTAAATTTAGTCACAGCAAAATTATAGCTACAAATGCTGAAAAGCATCTTGTCCCCTTCGTATTTAAAACTCAGTAAAATTCATGAATATAAAATAACTGTGCTAACATATGTAACTATGTACACCTTTTCCACAGAGGTTTTTAATTGCTAAGACCCTGCATTTTTAACTTTACCCAGATGCTTATGTAAAATAGAGTGGCATAAAGGAACCACTCCATATTCTTCCCTGAAGGTAAGGTCTCATTCCAAGTCCTCACTATTTCTCTTGGGAAAAATGAGGTGTTTTTTTAGTCTTCATCAAAATCACAAGCCCTTTCCTTCATATTTATATTCATGTTGTTTTTTCCCTCTGCTGCCATCTGGACTTGTAAGACATTTGCCAGGGCTCAAGTTGTGGTACATCAGGGAGCAACCAGGGAATTAGATGTTACAGTTCTTTACTCTAATGGAAAAATTTTGCTGTTACAGTATTTTGGTAAATGTTAGCAAAGGAAAGCTCTGTCTGTTCCTTAGCTTTACCTACCTTCTCACAGCTATGCCTCTTACTGTGTTGAACAAATGTTGGGTAGGGCAAGGTTGCCCCTTTTGCTTCTTAACATTTCTTGGTCCAAAATGGGTAGCTCTGAAGCCTTATTTTGCCTATGCTGAAGTCAGTGTTATTGGGGATGTCAGGCAGATCTCCCAATTTTTTTTACAATTTTTAAAAAATTCCTATTTTCTTGAATAACAATAAATTTATTCTTGAGTTTCAGCATGAGCTTTTTTCTTTCAGTGTCAAAATGAGCTAAGTTAAACCTGTACAAGTTCTTCACCATTTCTGCACAAATATATCTAATCTTGAAAAGGTCCCTCTTACTCAGAATTCTCAGCTCAAGTAAAATTAAAAATTGTAATAGCTATCTGAATTCTTTGAGCATACTTCAGATGCAAATGCTCTTACATCCCTTGTTAACCAGCTTAATTGGAACAAAAGCTCAATATGAATGTGTGTTCAGAGGTGCCTCTTCTTTGCTATAACATTTGCTCTTGATCCCTAATTAAGCCTTATTACTGAAGGTTAAAAAATCCTCCTGCATTTAACTCTCCTTGAATGTCTTGACTGTAAAAGAAATTGTCAGCGTAGGAGTCTGCTCTTGCCTCCCATGTGCCTCCTTCTTTTAAGTGGAACTAAAGTGTAAACTGCTTATGAAGGATTAGCAATGACTGGAAATATATATCACATATCTCCAGAGTAGCAAAAGCCTCATGCATGAGGTAGATGATGGTTGTGGGCTGACAAGACGATTCACATAGCTAGAAAGACTGCAGGGATTCGTGTAAAGTTCTCACTGTACTCTGGAGATTCTGGCCCAACCTTCTCTTCAGCACAGGTTGCTACAGCAATTTCCTCAAACAATATTGAGAATTTCCACCGCATGAGAGTCCACTGCACTCCTGGCAGCCTCTTCCAATCTTCTTTTTTCTTTTTTTCCCCTTCAATCGAGACAGATTTCTCTCGCAGCACTTTATGCCCATTGCATTTCTTCTGTCACCAGGCATCCTTGTCTGGAGAGTAGCTGTTTCCTCTAGAACTAACTTGATAGTTATTCAAGAAGTGTGATTAGATCTTCTTTGAACCTTCTGTTCTCTAGTCAGAGTAGACCTGTTTCCTTTAACCTTCCTTCATATGTCAAGTGCTACAGCACCCCAATAATCCCAGTGGCCTCAGCTGGGCCCTTCTCAAGTTCTGCAGCTGAGGGTCCACAAGTGGTCACAGTATTCCAGTGTGACCTTGTAAGTGGAGTGAAATAGCCACATCTCTTGGGTTGCTGACTGCGCTCTTTCTGGAGCAGCCCAGGAGGCTGCTGCCCCCCTTCCCTGCCAGGACACACTGCTGGCTCCACTGCCTCCCACTGCCCCCAGGTCCTTTTCAGCAGAGCTGTTGCTCCAGCCCATCAGTCCCCAGCTTATGCTGCTGCTTGGGATTCCTTCTTTCCAAGTACAGAACATTACATTTATCTTTGTTTAAGCTCACATTATGCCTTAGTTGATAAAGTTGCTCTACAGTCTCCAAGAGGGACTTCCTGGCCAACCTAACAAAACAAAAACAAGCCCCAAAATTTTCCCTGTTTAAGTTAATGTTATTGCATGATTACTCACAAAGGACTTTAGTTATTTCTCAAGCCTCATCCGTCTTTCTGGACCAGAAGTTCTGGAGTATTAGATCATGGATTTTGTCTAATTTGTCTATTTCCATGCTGTTTTCTATTGTGCATTTCTATGATTTTATACCTCTAAAAATTGTAGAAGAGTTAGCTTTAGGAAGACAGATTGTGTCATTTTGGTCTTGAAAATCTGGAAACTGTTACTGGAGAAAACAGGTTTATAGAGAAATGCACTTTATTTCCCCATTTATCTTGAGCTGATGATGCAGGTATGCACCAAAAGAGACTAATAACCAATGGTGCTGATTTTTTGCCTAATGTTCCCTTGAGTTTTCAGACTAATTCTAGTACACTTTTAGTCCAGTGATTTTTTATTTGTTTAGCTCTTTGTATTGAGCCTTGCTGCCCCCCTCCCTGACACTGCTCTAGGTTTTCTGTTACTGCCTCCTCACTTCTCTGTCCCCATTTTTTTGGTCTCCTGCTCCTTCCCCAGATATCTGAACAGCACTGTACCTCTCAGAACTGTAAGGTAAGTGCAGGGGATAGAGAAAGGAAATGTTGTCTCAATCCCTCCCCTTTTTCAAATGTGCATTTACCTTCATCAGTGAGGTATAACTCCTGGACCTATCAGTGTGAGGCTGGAAGCTTGATCATGACAAAGGGGAAGAAAACTTATTTTTCCCCTCTTTTCCTGTCCTTCTAACACTGAACTGGATTTGCAAATTTTTCTTGAAAAATCCTAAGATAGAAAATCTGTTCTGGCCTTTCTGAACATCTTTTGGCAGATGTTTGTGCCTTTGGTTGGTGCTATGCCAGGGAACGTCTGTGTGTTTGCTTTTTTGGGGTACTTGGGGTAAAGGAAGGGGAAGAGCAAGGAAAGGAAAGAAAAGGGAAGCTCTGGCTGTTTGTGTTATTCCTACATAATAGCAGGGGAAGCAGCTCTACTTTTCTTGACAGAAGTACATTTTAAAATATCGGGATGCATTCCTAAGACTAGACTAGGTTACTTAGAAAATAAAGTACGTGGGAGAGGCACAGAGGGAAAACAATTGTGTAGGAGAGGAGACCAGGAGGAAGTCTGCAGAGAAGGAAAAGATTAACCATCTGTCTTCCAACTGTATTAGGAAAGCAGAGGAAGCAGGCTTTATCTAGAAATTGAGAATGAACCTTGTTTGAAAATCTTGAGGATGAAAATAGGATTTTTCAGTGGTACAAAGTCAGAACTTGCCTTGGTAAGCACCAATGAAAGAGAGGAATAGTACAGAAACTTCAAGAACTTGGAGACAAAGGGAAGGAAGGTAGAAGACAGAAAGGTAAAGAGGGTAAAGAAGACCTCTGAAGGCTTGCAAAGGGGGTTAAACACTTAGGCCAGACTGTATCAATGGAGGTTCTTTCTCTTGAAAGAACCATTCCCAATAGTACTTGTTCTTCACATTTCCATTGCAGTGTAATGGGATGATCAATGGAGTTTTGTTTTATAAATCCTCTAGAAAACTATTTTCCTAGCAAACTTTTCTTTGCAGTGTCTTTTTCAAAATTGTAAGAGTCTTCTGGGGTGTTGGATATTTTAATGTCTGTAAAAAGCAGCTAAAATAAAAGGCTTAATTTTCTCATCAAGCTGTAAGGCTTCTGACTTTTTCAGCCTTGAGGTCATTATATAGTGTGTGCAAATAAATGGTCTCTACCAGATGGTGAAACCTTGTCCATGAGGGCTAGAGGTACATGTAATCCTTTAAAAAGTCAAATATACCAATAACTTTAGGCATCTTCATTTCTGAAATTTGTTAGCTGGGCTTCTGGGGCAGCGTGGATGTAAAAAATTCTGAGAATAATTTTTACTATAAGATGCTGTTAAAAAAGGGTTTCGTTCCATTTGTAAGAACATTACTCCTGATGAGTTGCTAGATCTTCCACTGCATGAATAAAGAATCACCCTGCAGAAGCGACAATTCCAAAGCTTTTCCCCCACAATTTCATGATTGCAGTTCCTGGGAAAAGCTATTTTTTTGTGATAAAGACATTTGATGTTGTCATTGCAGTAAAACACACCATGAAAGGTATATAACCTAAGTGGTCTGATATGGAGAGATGTGCAGTGCTGTACTTCAGGCCAGGCATAAGTCCAGGCATTATAGCTGTAAGGTCAATTATAATTAACTTTCCTAGCTTTGGACTGTTTAATTTGAAAGTTCTGTGCAAAGACATTCATAGGCGATTTAAAAGATGTGTTAATGTGTTATGTTGTGCAGATCTACACTAAGCAGTGCTGGGATGGCGTATGCACTGCAGGAAATGAAACAAGCTTGGGGATTTGCTCATATTTACAACAGACATTTATTTACTTAGTGTGTTCTCTCTTGTGTGGGGTGAAAAGGTTACATATGTCTTCAGGTGATAATGGACAAATTATTTAATTAATAAGGGGTGATTTTGCTCAAAAATCAGAAGGTTAAGAATCTTTGCCCAGTGTGTGGGAAAGAACGATACTCTGAGTGATTAACACCCAGAGGAAATTTCTGAGTTTATTTTGGCTGGTCTATAGTTGATAATTCCCTTGGCTAAAGGAATGCCTGGCTCCATGTCAGTCACCATTTCCAGAGCTTAACTTTGAATAGCAGTTATTTCTCACATATGTTGGACTTGTCAACTCTTGTTTCAGAGACAAGATGCAAATTGGCACATAGGTAAACTATAGTATTTGGGAGTTTTGTTTCTACTTTATTGTTGTTGAAAGAATTCAATTCTTAAAAAAAGGAAATATAGAAAGATTCTTGGTATAAGCCTGTTTGTATGAATTAAGAGACTTTTTGCCCCACCACTTTGTTATGTGGGCAGAATAAATTTGACGATGTAAGGAGAATGGGAAAAACAAATTCCAGTAGCTCAAAAGGGCACAAGGAACATCCACTCTCCAAATCTTAATTATAGAAGTAACGAAATGAGCCATAGTATCTCAGAAAATATTTAAGGGAGATGGTACAAAACATCAAAAGCCATAAAAGCCTCCAGAATAGCTCAGAATGAGGGAGACAAATTGCTAGTGTTCTTGCACTAGCAGAGAAATTTGGGGAAAATTGGGGGAAATTGCAAATGATAATAGGAAGTGGACAATGCTCAAACTAAGAAAAGCTGCTCTGTAAAACAATCTAAATCCCCAAATCGGACCTTAGAAATTTCTGTCTGGCCTCTAGATGTATTATCAGCTTAACTCTGAGCGTGTAAAATGAACTGACCATGTTTTCCAAAGATTCAGAGCATTTTATTTCAGTGGATGAAATAATTCACAGATGTTTTACCATGCCAAAACTTGGCTGTGGTTTAAAGCATCATTTCAAAGGTTTGGTACAAGGTTGTGTTTTTAATATTCTGCAGATTTATCCTTATCTTTTAAATGCAAATGTGCTGGGCCAGGAATCCTTGACTTGGGTCAGTCTGTGGTCTGTTACATTTCCATATGTCCACACTGCAACTGAGGAGTTTATTATTCACCTTGTTTGGGTGCTGACCTCCAGTTCTTCCAATCTAACAATACAGGCTGATCTACTTTCATGTCAGCCACTATATGCTCTTTATTCACCTCGGGGAGAGGACACAGTCCAAATCAATTTATGCTGCTAGTTTTCTAATACCTGTTTATACTTCCCACCAGAGTGCCCAGAAGTTCAGCAAAGACTTCCTGCATTTAAGTGGAAAGCATCAGGGAGCAGCTTAGGTACAGAAACCTCAGCAATTGCCCCAGCAAAACTTAGGAACAAACACAGGAACTTTGATCTGAAAACTCATATGAAAAAACAGTGGAGTGAAAATTTTAAATTCATGAGTTGAACATGAGTTTATCTACCTTACTTAACTGAATTTTAGGTGTCTGGGTTTAAATATGTAGCTTATTAATTTTATCAAAAAGGCAGGAGATATATAAGAAGGGACCTGCAGAACCATGTCTTTGCCAAAAATACCTTGCATAACTAATCTTTATCATCTGTCCAATCTCTCTTCAAATGATGGATGGATTGACATAAAGAGCTGAAGCCTGCTGGTGCTCTGTTGGATATTCACTTAAATAAGGAAGAAAAGTGGTGAAAGGCTTCAAATAGATTGTGGTAAAAGATATTTTGTAACATAGGTTGATCTAGGCATAACAATACAGAATAATGAAAATAATATTGAGCATTTGCTGTTTTCTGAGAAGTCAGGGTAAATGAAGGGTTACTGTGTTAGTGTTTCAGCAAGGTCAATACAGCATGAGGAAACAGGGTATCGAGAAAAGGCATCTTCAGTAGGTATTTTAAAGAAAATAAGAAAATCTCATGCTAGCCTTAAATCCAATAGTACTCTTAGTTTCCTGCGTTCTCCCCTCATACTTATTTAAAAAGAATAAAATGATAGTGTTTGTTGTTTTTTTTTTTTTAAGAGAGGACTGGTATTTACAAAATGAGACGGCAGAAGATTGTGCTGCCTATAAAAGACGTACCTTTTAAAACCAACTTTAACAAAATCCAAGTGTGATATTACAGATTTTAAAGGCATTCATAGGCATTTGCATATAATTAAACATTTGCAAGAAATTCAGTGACTCATTTAATATACATGAGGGAAGGGATACCATCCAAGAGGGAGCTTGACAGGCTTGAGGAGTAGACCAATATGAACCTAATCAAGTCAGGGGGATGCCCAGTGTCAATACAAACTGAGGGATGAATGGATTGAGAGCAAGGCTGAGGACAGGTACTTTGGGATACTGGTGGATGAGAAGCTGGATATGAACTGGCAGTCTGCCCTTGCAGCCCAGGAGGCCAACTGCTTCCTGGGCTGCATCAAAAGCAGGTCCATGGAGGTGATATTGCACCTCTGCTCTGCTCTGGTGAGACCTCACCTGGAGCACTGCATCCAGCTCGGGAGTTCCCAAAACAGGAAAGACATGCACCTGTTGAAGCAGGCCTGGAGGAGGGTCACAAAAATGATCAGAGGAGTGGAGCACCTCTGCTGTGAGGACAGGCTGAGAGAATTGAGATTGTGCAGCCTGGAAAAAGAAGGCTCAGAGAAGACTTTATTGTGGCCTTTCAATAATTAAAGGGGTCCTACAAGACAGCTGAAGAGTGTGTGGTGATAGGACAAGGGGCAACAGTTTTAAATTTAGGAGAGTGCATTTAGATTGGCTGCAAGGAAGAAATTTTTTATGATAAGGGTGGTGAGATACTCAAACAGGTTGTCCAGAGAAGTTTTGGATGTTCCATCATTAGAAGTGCTCAAGGTCAGGCTAGAGGGAACTTTGAGCAATGTCATCTATTGATGTTGGTGGCTGTAGCAGAGGTGTTGGAGTATATGATCTCTGGGTTGCGTTGAAAAGACTTTTATTCTATGATTTTTTTTTCTTTTTGTTTATATAGGTCATGTTTTAAGCAATATTATGAGATTCCTTTTTTAAATGAGGCATTCTAAACTTGATTAAACCATGCATGACTGCATTCCAGGAAGTGTACTGATTTAACTGGAAATTCTCTGGATATGTTGTACTTTTGTCATGGGAGTCTTCTGACAATGGGGATTTCTATGTCTTAGCCCACTTGCTACTAGCTTCTTTTGTAGTCCACGGATATGGGTACTTGAGGAATAAGATTTTTCTTTGCACTAAAACCATAAAAAACTGTAAGATAAAATGATTCCTTAAAATACCTGTTGAGTAGGAAAGGATCCCACAGTTACAAGGATCTTATCATCTATAAGGTAAGATCCTTGTATATTTTAGACACCTCTACTTTATAAGATGAACAGGAATTTAATATTATTTAGAGGAGGCTTTGATTTCCCTGACATCTGTTATAGTCCATTCAAAGATGGCTGTATAAGACATGCAGCAAAACCTTGCTTTATGTTGTTTTTCTGATCTAAAGTCAGGTGAGATGAATTTCAGCCTTTATAGAGAGTGTGACCAACCAAGGTTAGCAGAGTGGTACTGCAGTCTCCTGGCAGCCAGAGATTATTTCTTTACCAGAATTTTAACTGCTCAATGGTATTTCATCACAATGAGCTGAATGAGGGCACAAACTGACAATTTAATTTCAAAAATGTTGATTTCAGAAGCATTTCTCCCATCCAGAATGTAATTATTGTTGAGACCTGTATTACACCTGGAAAAATCCTAATGGGAACCTTACCTGTGGAAGGAATTGTTGCCTGCTTCACACCACACATTTTTATCTTCATAAACCAGGATTGCAGTCATTAGTATCTTCTGTCTTTTCCCACTCATTCCCATTATTTCACATTTTCCTGTATATTCTATTTCTGAAACTCCATATTTCTCACTTTCCAGTCTTGCCTACATTTAAAGTTTTGGTCAGATTTTCCCAAAGGTTTTGACATATTCAGTGCCTATATCCACATTAACAAGTCATGCTGGACCAGTTAACAGCAGATCAGGAGAATGAAATGATTGATGCACAGAGCCCAATACCCAGATTATACAGTTTTTTTTACCCATACTGTACTCCTTATAGTCAAGGCCCAAAGACTTCATTAGCAGCAGAAGGTCATTATTAAGTGCTCATCTAAAGCTCATCATCTGTGCTATTAAATCTGAGAGGATGAGCCTTCGTGCACTGCAGCATTAGTCAGGGATGTGACTCCAAGCCTGATTAATGGAGAGGATTGGGAAATTGCTCAAAAACGTTCCCATGACCTGAACAAAAGCACTACCAGGAAGATATGCAGCAAGCACAGCTCTCACTTTGCAAGGGCAGAGATATCCTTGAATTAGCATTTGTACTGCTCATTTCCCTAATGCAGCTCTCCAAGCCTGGCTCATCCTGAGTGATGGTGCTGGCAATGCAGATCCAGCTAATGAGCCAGCCACGCTCAGGGGCTTGCAGGGCTCAGAGGTGTGGCTGCTCCTCAAGTGAGGAGGTGAAGTTCTACATGAGTGAACTTGGGTATTCTGAGCACCATAAAAATGGTGAAGGACAGGTTTAGCAGGAGGAAGATGGGTATGGGTCAGACTGGAAGAGAGGAGTACAAATGCTAAACAGTGTTATAGTGCTAATCCTTTTAACTTCCTCTCTGGGCTTTGTTGTCAGACCCCTATTGGGGCCTGATTATTCAGACTTTGCTCAGTCTTCCCAGGCACCCGTTCTGAGCAGAGCTGTCTCTTTCCATAGTTAACAGGGAGCTGAACTGCAAAAAGGCAGCTAGTGTTTCTTCAAGGTGGGAAACAGGTTTTTACTGTTAAAACATTGTAATTCAACCAAAGTTGCGGAATATCTGCTGACCAAGCTTATGAATGTGTTTAGGATGTTATGCTTCTCAGAAGTATGAGAGTATTTTATCTGCGTTGCATTATTTCTTATCTCAGCTAACCATGGAAAGATCTCTTCAATAGAAATGCTCAGGAGTGCATAAAGGCACTGTTGTTTCTTGGAGTTAGTGAAGCTATGAAACACATGAACTTTATCCCTTGTCTCTACAAAAGATTTGCCAGTTCTACGAATTTTAAATCCATGGGAAATTTTTGTTGCCCTCAGCTGCTGAGGTTCAATGGCTAAAACTCTTTTTGAAGTTATGCTTGAATGCTGCTTTCTTTATAGCCTCCAAAATGACACCTTATGTTTTTCCTGCATTCATAACACTGAGAAAAAGATGAACAAGTGTTCCCTGTTCAACCAACCATCATATATCATCTGATCTGTTTGGCTGCTTGAATGTAGTGATTAAATGCCCATAATTCCAAGAAATACCAAAATGTGTTTAGCAGTTTGATGTTTTAAAATCCAGGAATAAAAAGGCAGATGTTATGATCCACGAAGGAATGCTACAAATAAACTGGGGGTAGGGCACAAGAAAACTAGAACTGTTTCCTGTGTAATGAGCCATGCATGGCAAAGACTCTAAGGAATGGCCAGCAGCAAAGAGCTACCTACAGATGTGATCATTTTATGTTTCATTAAAACCTCGTTATTTTAGAATTTATACAAATTTATGCTGCAGGAAAATATGAAGCCTGTTGTATGACCCTGGTGAGGAAGAAAATCAAACTTTGAAGAACTGAGCTATCATTTAGAAGAACTGCATCCATCCAATTCTGATTTTAACTGAGTTTTTTGGAGATGACTGAGAGAGAACTTTGATTCAGGAAGGAGTTGGTAGCATATTGAGCACTGGAAATTACATGGCACACATGGGCATTTGCAAAGGCAGCTTTTGGCTATATGACTGTAGCTTCATTTTTCTACACGCAAGATGATGAGGAGAACGAACATCCTGTATTTTCAAGGTCACTAGAAACATATTAAATGGATTGAATATGTTTTAAAGGCTACTGTGAACTTCTCAAAAATAATTGGACACACACTGGTTATATAAAACACATATACTGTCATATGCCTTTTTTTAAAAATAGAAATATAACAGTAAGAAAGGGAAAAATTAATTTGCCTTCAATTTCCCATCCTTATTATAAACCAATATTATAACCAAAACCATTCCAAGACACATCCTGTCTACTGAGTCAGAAAAAAACCCTAAAGATCCCAATTTGAGAGCTCTCATAGGTCTCTGCATCTATATTTTGTTCTCTAAGAAAAACTGTGACTTGTGTCAGAAAATTTATCTACTACTTCCCCCTTGGAAATCCAACCTTATTATCAGTTTAACTGTCAAACATGGTCCTAACTTAAAATACATCAGGTAATACCCACCAATAAGCCTTATGTCCAGATTTCTGTCTGTAGTGGTGTGTCCAGCTTGACAGATACAGAAATATCTCCAAAGAGGGTGGTGAGAGAACAGTGTTGCCAGACAACAGATTGACAAAAGTGTGATTTTGTTGATGACTGGAGCCATTCTCCATAACAGCATTCTGGTAACCTGTTCACTAACCAGTTGTCCTGGAAGAGCTGGCATGTTCCAGATGCTGTACCATCACAGAACTCCTTTCCACTCCCCAGGCATCTGAGAAAGGCAGGCAGGAAACCCAAAGGAGATTTGCTAACACTGCCCATAAAAAGACACCCTTTGCCCCTATATCTTAACTACATATTTTTATAATGTCATTTTTCTGACATAGACAAATACTTCCTTCTGAAATCTTTATGTTGAAAGCAGGCCCTCATTCTTTAGTATATGAGGTAGTAGAATAAAAAAATATATATGAGAGAATGCTTTAAAAAATTGTATGTTCAAAATATTTTGTCCTAAGAACAAGCACCATTCAATGTACTGGGCATGTACCAAAAAAGAAACTGATCCTGAGAACTAATTTAATCTGCTACAATAGGGTGATATTTATCTTCAAACTAGACAGAAGAAAACTTTTCAAGCCCTTGTGTACAGGTCTGACTCAAAGTAAAGAAAGATATTTATCATAGAATCTCAAGTGGATGGTGAAGTATTATGCTTTGAATTGTTTATGTTCTCCTCTCTCTCCTTTATATTATTTAAAACTTCATTTTGCTCGGCATCTGAAATAGGATATCCATGTTCCTGATGCAACATGGACATATGTGACATGGAGTTTTTCTTTTCTGACTTTTTAGGGGAGAGGTGCTAAACAAATGTAGCTGAAAAATTTACATCACTCACTGATTGAGGGCTCCGGTTTCATGTGTCTGATTTACACTGTTCAGACCATAGGTGATGGCATAGACATGAATAATTCTGTTCATAATACTCTCAGAAACTTTTCCCTGTTACTTGTGTATAAGATCTGAATAATATAATTTGCTTTATTGGCTTTGGTAAGTGAAAATCGTTCTGAATTTTGTGGTCAGTCACTTATTTTGAAATTTTTCACTGCATTTCTCATTTCAAGGCTCTCTCACAAAGCAAGTGTTTGAGGGTTTTGTTGCTTTTTCCTTGTGTGCACAGGATATGAATTTTTCACACAAGTGAAAGAGAGAACATCTAAAGATAGGCTGATAATACCTGTAGTTATTTGTGTGGTTCATAATTATAAACCACTTTGATCACATTCTGATTATGTACAAATGGTCCAGTCCACCTTCCACCTAGAGACTGTAGTGAAGCCCAGTTTGACTTCACAACAAAATACTCAGGAAGACAAGGACTTTCAGAATCATGTTTTTGTGCTTTCATTTCCCAGAAATGCTAATTCTTATTACTTCATCACCCAAGTACAAATATAATACAAAGCCATAGTTTTGAAAAATATATGGGATTTTTTGAGTATTAGCCCTTCAATATTTTAAAATAATATACAATAAGTGCTGAAAGGGATAGAGTTTCTTTGCTAAAGATATTCTGTACTTTGAGTGTGTGATAAAATTCCAGCATGAATGCACAGCAAAATGAAGTATTAACTTTCTTTACTTCCCAAGGAGTTCAAAATGTTTTGCTCCCGTGGGATTTAATGTAAGTGAGGCTGGATATTTAGTCTACAGCATTCTATTCACCTTTGAAAACCCTAGGTTATAATCTGATTTAGATGGCAATTGAAAGAGCTCAGCGGTCTCAGTTTAGTCCCTTTTTTATTAAATCACCATCAGACACTTAACACAGTGCTGGTCGTGGCAATAATACTAATTTTGAGGCATACTGGCACTAATGGAGTAAAAGAGACATGCAGTATAAACTTGGCTTAAATAAAATTAAATCGGCAAATTCCTTCATTTTAAAAAGCACAAACATTTATGGAAATTTTGCAAAGACAAACCATACCTACTGCATGGATGCCTTTATTCTCAGAGATAATAGACTATTCTGCATTACAAGTGGCCAAGATATTGATACTGCTGGAAAAAAAATCCTCAGCAGGAGGAATTGCATTATGGTAGCAGTGATTTGCACTGGCTTATTAAAGCTATCAGTGTAGCAGAATCTGGCCAGATGGGATATTGCTAGGTGTGGCCATCCAGTCAGAAACTATGCTAAATTAAGAAGATGCCTTGGTCAACATCTTCAAACATCTATTTATATCTGATCCCTTCCAAAGCTGTAATGGAGATGATAGGGTAGTATAAAGACCTGCAGCAATTATATATATAATTACCATCAGTTGATCTAGGAATAAGCAAAAACGTTGTCTTAAGTAACAAAGGAAATAGCAAAGGCTTTCTTTATTATAAAGGAAGTTTCTAATTCTGCATTATTGCATTCTGAACAGAAAGGTCAGTTATAGTTTTTTTTAAATGATGTGCCAGTTAATTACATTTCTGTAATTATTTGCGAATCAAAAACTATGCATTGTACCCATCAGTATAGATTTTTGTAAGATGAAGGTTAGACAAAGCAGAAGAAAAAGGCTTAGAGTCGAGCACTTCAGGAGGCTAAGGTGTTTTAAAGCTCCCACTCAAATGGACCGTAGCCTAATCCCTGTGCTGCCACTCAAGACAGTGATTAAAAATCACCCATTCAGGCAATTGCTTCTGGGTGTTGATGTGCCAGGCTGTGGGTGTGGAGTTAAGGGGGTGGAGAAGGGGAGGGTTTGTGAATGTATGGCTGATGTTTGACGAGCTGAATTTCAAAAAGAAGGAGGAGAAAGCAGAGAGAAAGAGGGGAAAACTCAGCTTGTCCCAGGAGGAAGGAAAAGGAGAGAACAAAGCTTCCTTCAGTAAGCTCAGCCAGTCTTACAGTTTGAGTTCCTCACAAGAGAGCTCCCCCCTATCACTACTCTAAAGAGAAAACAAGACTGTGAAATCAAAAAGTCAGCCCTGGGGGAGGAGAAGGGGAAGGAAGTTTGTAAATGAGACAGGATTTATCCTGAAATAATAACCTTAGCAGTGATAGCAGGGCTCCTGGTGAACCACTTGGTGGACTTTTTAATCTGTCTCCTTAGATGCTGAGTGTCATTTTTAAAGCAGGCTCTTTATGTCAAAGGAGATTAGAACTGGTGACAGAATAACTTATTCTTGAATGTGAATATGGAGAAAAAAGTACTTTTCCCCATCTCCCCTGCTGGTAATTCTGATATATATTGCTATATTATTTCCTTGTTTATTATGTAGATTTGTTTGTATACAATTACTCCTAAATTACTTTAAAAAAATCAGTGTGGAGAAAAAACACTTGTTCTCTTGTTACCTAAAAAAAGTCACTGAGGATAGATTTAATCTTCTTTCAGCATTAAACATTTAAGTAACTGATGGCTGTGCTGCTGCCTTTTGAATCCATGCATGGTTGCTAAAATATTTCATCTCTCAGGGTTCCTTTCATGGTAATATGAGGGAAATGTTTTGGTTTCTCATCTTTTACAGAAAGTATCTCATTGAATGTCTAGTACACTCAGCTTCCTGAGCAAAGGGGTAATGTCAATGTGACCTTAGTGCCAGGAGCAGATCATCTTGAGTGACATCATGTGGTACCTACGGAACAACTGGGGGATCTGGCCCAGCCATAGTGGGTTTAGGAAAGGCAGGTCCTGCTTGACCAACCTGATCTCCTTCTGTGACAAGGTGACCTGCTTTGTGATGAGGGAAAGGCCGTGGATGTTGTTTACCTGGACTTCAGTAAAGCTTTGACACAGTTTCCCACGGTATCCTCCTGGAGAACCTGGCTGGCCATGGCATGGACTGGTGCACTCTCCTCCGGGTGAAGGAAATGTCTGGATGACCAGCCCAGAGAGTGGTGCTGAATGGAGTTCATCCAGCTGGGGAACAACCACCAGTGACATTTCCTAGGGCTCAGTACTGGGGGCAGTTTTGATATGTGTATCAATGACCTGGATGAGGGGATTGAGGCCACCCTCAGTCAATTTGCAGATGACACCTCATTGGGCAAGGGTGTTGATCTGCTGGAGGATGGAAGAGCTCTACAGAGAGATCTGGACAGGCTCCTGGATTGGTGGGCTGAGGCCAATGGTATGAGGTTCAACAAGACGAAGAGCTGGGTCCTGCACTTGAGTCACAACAGTCTCTAGCCACGCTAGAGGAGGTTTAGGTGGGACATTAGGAAGAAAGTTTTCACAGAAAGGGTAATCGGTCATTGGAATAGGCTGCCCAGGGAGGGGTGGAGCCACCCTCTCCAGAGGTGTTTAAGGAAAGACTCAGTGCCTGGGTCTAGTGGACAGGGTGGTGTTGGGTCATGGGTTGGACTCAGTGATCACAGAGGTCTATTCCAACCTAGTATCCTACATGTCTAGGACTGCAAAAGTTGCTTTTTACACAGAGTCTTTCTCAGAATAATACTTCTGAATCTGGCCTTCCCCCTCCTTTAGGAATCATGTTGTTTCACTGAATTATAGACACCCCAATATGGTGGGTTGGGTTAACAGGCTCTGTTGCTACCACCTAATATTCCACATCTTGTTTATGTCTTTTATACAGGAGCTCTGCCACACTTCTTGTCAGGGATTTATACTCATCTTTATTTTCTAGAGGTGTACATCATTTAGGAAAGAGAAGCACTCCAGAAAATACTATAAATAAGGTGTGACATATGTGACCCTTTTACATATGCAATGTTGCTGACTTGAGTTGAAAGACAAGCAAAAAAAAAAAAAATAGTAGTGGTTTCTATGAGGGTTTTTTAAGGCTTGATTCTTACGACCTGGAAATAAGAGCAGCTTTAACTGGTATTTTAGATGTTGTTTAAAACTGGGTAAAGATAGTGAAAACAGACTTAATTTCTTGCTCTGGTTTGTGGGGGTATTTTTTATGTCATTCAGATGGAATTTCCCATCACCGCTGCACTGGAAGTCTTCCAAGTGCATTTGTAAGATTAGCAGAAAGAGGAAATGTATGTTGAAACAAGTTCTGTCCATTTCTGCTTGGCTTCAGTAGGTCTGGCCTTTGCAAAAGTCTTGAAGAAATGCTGGATCATCCTTTCCTGATGATAATCCAGGAACCCTGAGCAGGGTTTGAAGGAAGTGATATAAACTGGATATGAGCTATATGTTTCACTGCCTTTACACGCTCCCAGCTCTTCCAGAAAGGGCTGGTTTGGCTGTCTGATGATCAAGAACCCAGAGCATCCTGGCTGTACTGTTTTTCTCTGAGTTTTTAATGGAAGAGATGGTTACCAATAAAGACACATTCATGCTACCTAGCCATGGAGACCTATCCCCCAAGGAAGATTTATCCCATCCCAGTCTGTAGTGCCTGTTTCACTCAATTTTCTAGACAGAGCCTGAAACAGGCGGCTCAAATTTTGTCTAGCTTTTTAATGGCTAAAAATAAGGTTTTGTTCTGTCATGTCTAGAGGAACTTAGCTATCTGTTCTTTGACACAGGCCACCTGCCTGCCCAATTTCGCCAGTCCCTTGTCCCATTTGCCCTTTCTCAGAGTGGTTTCTTGACAATATAGTCATCCCACACTAATCTGGCTCATCTTGTCTGTGGTATTAGAGATGACTGAGGTTGTCTTTTCCTAAATGAAAGTGGAAAAAGAAGCTGCAAGAAATCTTATCATGGAGTGAATGGATCAAATAATGGATTTCTATTCCAGGTGTGACTCCCTGGCAGATGATGATTCTGATACCATTTTGGGTGTGGATCTGTGGGCTGACAAAGAAATTGGAAGGGGTAGAAAACAACTGCAAAACTCAGCGCAGGAGAAGAGCCCTTTACACACGAGTCTCACGGGATATAACTGATCTGCTCTAACTCCAGTGGCAGCAAACTGTTCTTTCTGGTATATTGTAGCTGCTTCTTTTCTCCAGCATCTCAAGTAATACAACATCTTTTCATCATTTCTTGTTGCTGGAAGGGAGGTGATGAGTGTTCATGTTCTGCTAGGGGAATTTTTTCATCTAGGACAAATGCAGGAAGATACTATTAGATTGATCCAACAAGAAACAAAGGTAGTTAGAAAATGTGACATTTATGTCCTTACTTTTACCTATAAGAGTATGTGGTTTTAAGACTAATACAGTGTGTCTTCTGTCAGGGAGAGTTAGCTGCCAGCCAGATTGGTTTCCCAGAAAAGAAGTCTCTGTAGGCTGGCTGCTGTTTAATAAGTGCACTGTGTCCATTATTCAAGCTTTTGAGCAGATTCCTTTTGCTTGTTACAGAAAAAATGGAATTATTCTCTCATTGTTAAACAAAAATCATGATTTTGAATATATAACAGATTCATAGATATTAGTGCAAAGTGATCCAAAGGTGGGTTGTTTTGCCTGTCTTGTCTTTTTTCCCCCCTCCTCTCTTTCCCCCAAGTCATGCTCAGATGTCAGATGTTGCTGAACCTGTTTGGCTGCTTTGTGAAATCTGGAGGGGCACGAGCTGCCACCTGGAGCTGCTACCCTGAGCAGCCACTGCTACGTCTGACTAGTTCACAAAGACACATTTATTCTGGATGGCATTAATTAGATCAAGAAGGTAGGAAAGGAAAAGAGAAGAAAAGAAGTTATTGCATTCCTGAGCTGATAATATATACAGGACTGACAAGTGGAGAGGAAAATTGCGGAGCATAGCTGCTGTCTCTACTGGCAACTGAAAACAGCCCAGTAACTTTGTTTTCAAGGGATTTGTGCTTTGTCTATTTGCTCTAAAGAGAGCTAGGTAGGATAAATTGATGATAGTTGTGGCAAATAAATGTTACCTGGAATGGAAAATTGAATTTGAAACAGACATGAAAAGCATAGAGTCAAGATCCCAATTCTTTGAATCTTCACTGTGTAAAGCACTAATAGCAATGGGTTTTTTGGGGGGAGGGTTTTTTTGCTGGCTTCTGTCTGAGGGAGATTTGTTAAATTATTGCTCATCAAGTCAAAACTTAAAATTGACCGTGGATCTCACTGCAATGGCATGTTATGAAGGGCTGAAGGATAAAAAGGCTTTCAAAGGAGGAACTAATGGAAGATGGGCACATGGATGGCTGTTCCACCACGTCAGAATGGGTATTCCTGGGAGAGGATCAGTCAGTAATAGGTTTATTCCTCAGTTTTCTTTTACCTCACCCATCTTCTATGGGACATAGCCTTTCCATGGCAACTGAAGAGAACATTTTGTTAATCTAGTGTGACTGCTTCCTATGAAATGATATATCTGCATTAAAAATCTCAGGTTCAAGGAGATTAAAATTAATGGCTGCAATATGTATTATTCTCAACTGGTATTCTGTGATATGTTAATACCAGTCCCGTAGGAACTTTAGCTTTTAAAACATATTGCCTGTGTGATGACCTGTTCATTCATAGAAACTTGAAGTATAACACCCCTACCAGTTAAAGGACTTTTGCCATTCCTTTTAGTCTGAAAAATATCATGCTCAAGACCTGGAAGTTTCATAAAAATTCCTCCCTAAAGATATTGCTCCTCCTTAATAGCCATCTGCTTTGGGTTTTTTTCTTGAGTCAATATTGGGGCCTTTGTTCTTTGGCTTACCTGCTAGACTTTGTTTTTATTTAAGACTTTTCCTTTTCTCTTGCTTGAATAGAAAAGCACAGTTTCTTATCATGCTTTTAGTTGTAATTTACATTGTATTTTATGATAGTTTACAGTAGTAGGAGATTCTTTTGAAGAACAGAAAGATATAAAATATTGTATTAAAAAATATATCCTTTCTAACAAAAAATATATCCTTTCTTCATCTGTTTGTCAGCATTACTTTTGGAGAAAACTCCATAGCATGGACTATAGTGATAATGGGACTGAGAACTGCTGGAGCTCTGGAGAGCCCTCAACTCTGAGTGACAGACTCTTCTTTTAGGGTGATGGGAAAGAATATTTGCATGAGTCCTTAATCTGAAATTTGTCAGTCAGTTGTGCTTATTTTTGTCTAGATGCAGATGCACCACCCTGAAGAAGACACTGACAAGAAAATAAGGAGTATGACACGAGAGGAAAGTTGCCAGATAATTAGAGATTTAATAATAAATAGGAAAAAAGTGATTGCTGTGCTGTCCAGGACTTGATGCTTATTTAATTTCTTGCAGATCAGGAGTACTTAGAGGGAGAGTAATTGATGGGATTAATTAGAGATATTTGTTTAACAAGTGTTCCTGGCTCTTGTGGCTCATTAATTAAAACTTGAACTTCGTAAGAATGTTCTCTGCAATCCATATTGGTTTGTGAATTCAAACCATTTGGTTTTGAATGGAAGAGAAATCGGATGAACAGGTAATTAGTGCAACAAAAATAGGACATAATGGGTTACAGTGATTTATATTTCATTGGAGAATCAAAAAAAAAACCCCGAATCAACCCATAAATCAAACATAACTGGCAAGGCCTGCCTTTGTGGAGATGTTTTCTTTAGCTGTCTCTGACGGTCTGTGTTTAAACTCATCTTATGTGATGTTACAAGAATTAGTCCTTGAACTAATTGTAGACTAAGTATATACTTTTTATGCTTTAAGCAATTTATTTTCCAGTGAGAGCATTGAATACCCAGAATATTTTTCTTTTTCACACTTGCATTTGTAAATAGTTATTCTCTTGACTCTTCACTTGACAAACTATTAGAAAAATAACAAAAGGGTGTATATGTTTCTCTGCATATCAAGAGTCTCTATGCTGAAATTTTTGGAAATCTAAAAGGCAATTAATTCACTTAACAGACCCTATGGTGGTAAGTAAGGTTTTGAGTTCTCTGATGCTTTGCTTTGTTTTTCATAAGTTAGTGTTCTCTATTAAAAGGCACAGCTTTACTAATACTTTTCAAGGCTATTCATTTTAATTTGTTAATGATCCTCATTTATTTTTAAAATATCCTGGTACAGTTAATATATGAATATCACTGGAAGACAATAGACAATACCCTCCGGACCAAAGATTACTTCATTAGCATAAAATTGTTTGGTTCTAATCCTCTAAGTATTTGTCTATGTGCTTAACTTAGCATTCCCAAGAAATTCCTGTATCTGATGCTATCTCAGTGTCTGCAGAGCAACTGCCACTACTGTTTTCAGTAAGATGTTCCCTTCAAAAGAAAGCTGTTAAACTCTGGTTCTGGCTGGAAACAGAACTGAAGTTTCAGCAAAAGTGGGAGCTGAGTGTGAGGCTAAAATACACTTGTAATTACTGAAACTGTACATTCATACTACTACTTATGAATACCACATAATCTTCCCATAATACTAAGGGCTGTATTTCAATGCTTAAGAAAACAAATTTAAATTTCTTCTCTAATGCAGTTTCCTGTGGCCATGGTATAAAAACATGTCCAGATTCAGGCAGTGTTTGTCAAGTTCGTTAAAATGAAGCCTTTATCCCAGTTTTCAGAATCGGATGGCATAGAGGGAAACCATAATCAGACATCCTCTTTGTAAAGCATCTCCACCGAAGACTCTAATCTACCTGTTATACTAAAAAACCCATAATTTTTAAAATATAAAACGGTGGAGGATTTAGATGTAGGCAAGAGCCTCAAAATTAAGACTGATCTCTAAACCTTCCAAAGTTTTAAGGCTGCCTAGATTTTAGATCCCAATATTCTCTCCACATTTTAGGATTAATCACCTTTTCAATGCTGTAGAAGAGACTTAGACTTCAGAAGATGTGTTTAAAAACTTCAGGTTTCACATTTAGTAAGTGTCAGCTTAAGTTTGTTTTGTCATCATACTGCTAAAAAGCAGTTAACAACAAAGGAAAAGGAAACTATTTTCTTATCTTTTCAATACAAAACCTTCCATGATTGAAAGGGTAAACAATCCTTTTGGATAATTGCTGGAGAAAACATAAAAAAGATCAAGTTCCTGTGCTTTTGACTGGGTTAGTTTACATCCCCCCCTCTGTTTTTAAACATGTCCTTGCACACTGATATTCTTCAAATCTTATTTTGATAGTCAGGTTCAATTGATGTTTTCATACTCCTGCAATGATCATTCCCTCAATGATTCAGGGGGTCAGACTAGAATTCAAATTCACAAATTAGATGCTGTGTTGTTAATCTAAAAATTTAGAACTGACAGTTCCAAAATCCAAAATGCAGCACTGAGCAAAAGGCTTCATTGATCACAAGGAATTGTTAAAAGCAAGTTCTGTGTAGCAGTGGAAGTAGCTTTTCTTTTTCCCTTTCTCTGCCTCACCTACCCTCAAATTTACAAGCAGCTGCTATACATTCTAAGCAAGGGGATTTTTTTTTGTTTGTGGATTATCTTGAAGTTTAGTAAGATAGGTTTTTGTTTAAATTGGGGAAATATGATATTTGATAGAGCAATTTATGATCTATTCAAATATGAATCAAGTACTAGGTATTTCGCCTTCAGCAAGGCATGAAGTATTTTAGAATCCCATGCTGCTGTTGAAAGTTTTGCCTTTCTCTAAAGAGCCTCAATGTTGGGTCATTTATAGTATGGCTTATTGGTTCAAATTCAAATCATATTTAGATACAAATGAAGCACCAGGAGAAAATGTCATACCTGCACACAGTGACCTATCAATGTCTTAAGAGTTACATCAATGACACCAGAGGAGGTTTAAAGCTCAAAGAGCAGTTAATATTAAACATCTATTTGAGGGAGAATTAGCACTTAGCATTCATATGAAACAATTTCCTACTAAGAAATTGCTCAAATTGTATCACATGAATCACTCTTGTTGACATGATATTTCTTAATTTTTCCAAAAAGCCAGACTGCCTTTTTTTTTCCTTTTATGTCCTTAGTGTGTAAAAAGAGAATTGCAAGGGGCAGATGCTGACTTGAAGGGAGGGGCATCTGTATTTGCTCCACTTCTCTTGAGTTGAGCAGAGGATGTGGTTAGCCAGAAATGTACTGAAGCTATTTGCCTGGAGCAGGAAAACCCTACATCTCAGACATGCTGTTAAGAACAGCAATGAGGCTGCTCTTCCTCTGGCCCTGTTCAGAAAAATGTGAGTTTCTAATGTCATTTGGATTAGCCCCTCTGCGCTGACTGACCATATGGCAAGAGAGGAAAGACTGGAGAGATACTATTTTTAACCAATCCACTGTTGTTCATTTTCTTCATCATAGAATCCTCTGATTAGCTGTACAGAACAAGTAATTTATGTGATTGTTCTTGCCCGTGGAAAAGTTAGAAACTGCAGACATTAGTATATTTTTTCCATTTGTTAATATTACAGTTTCAATATGATCCATTATACTACACTATGGTATCTGCTTTCTGAAGACAGTGGACTGATTGTTTGGAGTAAGTGCCCAGCAGCAGCACCTATCAATCTAAAAATTTATGTTCCCTGTCCATCAAAATAAGATAAAATTGCACAGAAAATGAACTACAAAAGAAAGATTGTATTTCTGTCCTGCACATTGAAGGAGTGGCGTAGAGAATTCTGTTTTGAGGGCAGAAGGCAAGGCAGTAAAAATGACATTTGGTAACTGTATATTACTATTTCCAAACTAGCAAGAGAAAAATCTTACTTTTTAGCTTTCTCAAGAACCAAGTTTTCAAGTCCAACTTTTCTATCTATGAAAATATCTATGTCTGACTTACAAGCAACACAATGGAACCCAGCAAAAAGCTGTGCTGGATGCTTGTGGGTTGGTGAATTTCAGGATTAAGGTCGGATTATGATTTTGAGCCCCATCTAAGTTGCTTCTCCCTGTCAGTCCTTGTATTGTCCTTTTCTAGTACTTTGAATATTTTCTGGAAACAGGATTTCTTGTAACCTAGCTGGGCACTTGCTTGTTTCTTTTCTACTGATCTGCTTCAGCTCCTAAGGTGCTCTGTTTCTTGATTGCCAGGAGCATTGTAACCAGAATAACACTGTAACTGCAAAGCACAGCTGTGAGGCATGCAGAATGCAAAGTGTGGTGCTCGTGATCCTTGCCTAAACAACAGCATCATGCTGATCAAACTTTTGCCATGAAGAGCTGACTGAACTTGGCAGAAACAGTGGCTGCACAGCAAAAAGACACAGTTTGGTGACTCTGGCATCAGAAATACATAATTTTATGACTCACACATGATGAAAGAATAATTTTACATAGAGTGAATAGATGTATTTTCTTTAAGTCTCCTAGCCTTAAGCTATTATAAATTTAGATACAGTAACTTATCTCTCTAGTAATATATTAGCTCAGAGTCTTGGACTGAATTTCTTCACCTCCTGTTTGAGCTAGGGACATTGCCAGTTGAGATCTAGTGAATATTATGACATACTTTAAGAAATTACTGTCACAAGCTACCCACTTCTTTTTACTGCTGTAACTTACTGCAACCATACACACCTTAAGCAATCATTTTTTGTAGTTTATACCATGCAAAGAAACACACAAGCTGTGGTTCAGCACTTAATCTACTGATTCTGTGGTGAAGGTGGTAAGTTTCAGTGGAAAGGAGCTATTGGTGCTGAAGTAACTTTTGTTTCCAAAGCTCTTGGTGGGATCATAAGAACACAAATGCACAGCTATGTTGGCTCTGAGCCCTAGAGATGTTATTTTGTTAAACTGTGGTAATTTGATTATATTCAGTCATGTATCTCAGTCCTTCTGCTATATGAGAATCCAGCTTCATGTCTAAAGATACTTCTATTGAGGTTTTCATGAATTTCAATAGATATTGAAGAGGAGGAAGGCTAGAAGACATCTATTTTATAGTTCACACTTGAGTTCAAAAGTGAAAGAGGGGAGATTAGTGTGGATATTTGTTAGATGATTTAATTATCTTAAGGTAAGATTTTTGAATGATAACTCAAACAAGCTGGCGTCACAAGTGGCACAAGTACAACTTTATGAGGCCATGGTTTGAACTCACAATTATTCACTTTTATACATGTGTATATGTGCATACAAGTGCATAAGCAGTGAAAGTATTCTGAAGCCTTTGCTGACAAACCATCACATAGGGATACTCAGCTCTATGAAATCTGTGTTGTCTATTGTAACATATGCAGTGTTATCCTCAAACTAAAGTAAAACTCATGCAGGAATTAAGGCAGTTGTATCAGCAAAATTGAGATTATTTGAATAGGTATCACTTTTATGATTGGTGTCACTTTCATGATTGATTAAGAAGAAGATTTAAATATAAAATGTGTTTTCATTGAAACTGCTTCAGACTGTGGCTGGTTGCTGCAAGTCAAGGGCATGAAAAGGCAGATTAACTATAATGTGGACAAAGAGAGCGGCAGGGCAGCATCTGATAATCATAGAATCAAGAATCCTTTGAGCTGGTTGATCACAAATGCATCTGGAGGAGTATAAGCCAGCATGGCTGGAAAGACCGTCCAAGAAAACTACTGATGCTGTTTAATGAAAGATCAAGGACAGGATATGTGTTGAAGAATCTAAAATTCTTCTGTCTAGGACTTGTGCTGTGGCTCCTACTGGGCTGCTTATAACTTGACTTGACTGTAGGTTATCCATGGACATTCAATATCATGGAAAAGGGTTCTAATAATCATAATCCCCCTGCACATCTGTCTTGCTTTCTGCATGCTCGGTTTGCCTGTTAGAAGCTGCTATTCCACACACAAGTTAACAGACGTTGCCAGCAAAATGGTTTAAAAACCTTATGAAGAATGTGCATTTGTATGAGGTCTCTGGTCTATTGTTTCAAGGAAATGAAATGAATAGGAAATTAAATAATCACAACAGTTGTTTATTGCTTCAAAAGAACAAAGTGCAGGCTCTTCCATGGAAGAAAGACCTAAGACAAGTGTGGGTTTGCAATCTTATGCTCAGATGTCTGAGGTATGTTTTGTTTCACTTTGTTGTGTTACCATTGTATGAAAAAGGGCATTGCAACATGAAAAACGGAGAACACAAGGAAGCAATTCTTTCCTCCTGTTTCCACTTTGTGTGATTTTTTAACACCTTTGTTGGAGACCAAATGTCTGGTGTGACTCAGTCAGGATTCCTCCCGGGCACTTTGGTAAAGCATTTCCAGTTTCCCGCTGCAGTTTGCTACTTACATACAAGTTAAGATAAAATTTAAAAGAAAAAAACAAAAGCAACTGCTATCATCTTGTGTTTTACCTGGTGAATCTCAAAACAGTAGGGTCTCTGTGGTGTTTGTAGGAAGTCTTTCACACAGGTGCTGTACTCTCTCAAATTGTCCCCACTTTTAGCAAACTCCTGCCAGACTTTGCACTGTTATATTTTTGAACAGGATTTGGAGAAATCAGTAAAAAATAAGTGATTATTTGCCACAAGTCTGTTGTGCAGAGTTCTGCCATTCTGGAGACCAGCAAATGTGGAAGTGTTCCTTTTGGGCGTGGCAGTTTTGGCCAGTCCAAGCCAGGCTCCTGTTGCAGGGCTGGGTGCTGCCAGCCCCGCTCTGGGCTCCTTGCCCCCAGGGCTGAGCTCAGCCTCCCCCAAGCCATGGGTCAGCACCGTCCCACCACAGCCCTTGGTGGGATGCTCTGCAAGAGGATCCATCTCTTTCTACCTTCAGCCCACCAAGGCTGGCCCTTGGGAGGCAGAGGAGGTGTTTTGCTGTGGGTGCAGCACGGAGGGCTGGCCTCAGGAGCTCGGATCCTGGCGGAGGCAGTTAGGTGGAGCGGGTTTTCCTGCAATTGTAGGGGAGATTTTCCTGTTGTGTTTCAGCCACAACTGTCTTGCAGTTGCAGGCGCAGTCAGTGCTGCCACAGGATTGCTGGGACAGTGTTGGGCTCTGCTGCCTGCCCCAGCTGGGCTGCTGGTGGTTCCTGGAGGGTCAGCGTGGTCCCTGTCTCCGCAGCCATGCTTCCCACAGAAGATGTAGGGCGGGATCCAGCGGTGGGTATGCGGCTGGGTGGCTTTGTGGGAGTGGAGCAGATGCATATGTGTATGCTTGCCTAATTTAGGAAGTATTTTATAATGTGTTTAGCAGTCCTAGGGAGGAGTTGAGGTTTGCTCTGTTGCTGTGATGAATTATCTTTTTGGTACTGGAAAGTCTGGAAAAAAAATTGAACATTTTTCATCTTGTGTTTTCAAACAAGGGCTTATTGTCTTGTTAGTTGTCATAAAACCAGTTAGAGAGATAAAGGGGCATTAGCATCTGCATAGTGTTAACAACATCTGGAACATTATAATTCTGTTTTTAAAATAACAGATGAAGGCTGAGATACATGTTTACATGAGAAAAATTTTAAAAATACAATCATTCCCTGATGTGATTCAGTCCTTGAGCAAAGTCTTTCAAATTCTATTTATTTATTTGTAAATGATGAAGTTACATAACCTTAAGCAATGCCATGTTTCAAGTATGATGGCTGAGAGGTGATGTTTTTCCAAAGGATGTGCATTTGGCACCAGTATGCTCAGACTGATGGTCTGGTCGCTACGGTTATTTTGCGTGCAAATTCTATATCCACTAAAGCCCACAAAATGCAGCATACATTTAGGAGAATCAGCAGCATGTATAGGTCATAGGTACAGAATCATTGTGTGATTTTTCCAGTAAAGTATTTCAAGAAAAACAGTTGTCTGAGGATAAGATGACATTCAGTGATGTTTGATAGTAGGTATTTACAAAGCTGCTGGAAGAAAAAGCTGGAAGCTGTGCAGATGCATACCAGTAACTCTTTCTCAAGTGCTACTCTAGTTATTACAGTAACACTCACCTGCTTGCCAGCTGACAGGAAATGTACAATTTTGTTCTATTTTTTTTTTGAGATAAACTGTGAGGCTTTTTTGATGAAGAACATCTAAAGGGATGTAATAATTAAGCTATTGTTTTCTCTTTCCATTCTCTCTTAAAAGCTACTAAGCTATTTTGTGAATGATGTTAAGAACCTTTTATTTGAGAGGCCTATTGGTGATATTGATACAGTAATTTAGAAGTAGAACTATCCAAATCCAGAAAAATCCCTGCTCAGTGGTGTCAGCTGGAAGGAGGTTGTTCTGGGATCATTCTCCTGCAACTCAACACAGTTTTTTTCCTCTTGGATTTTTAACTAGAGAACAATAGAATTTAAACCTATTTGAAGATATTTATTGGAAGCAAATTTGGCTAAACAAGTGATCATTGAGCACATAAGAATAAAAAGGATGTTAGATTCTCTATTTTCTCTTTTTACATCTCAAGAGTACTGGAAAGAGTTACTTGTTAGTTGATGTCTTAATTTCTTAGATTCTAAAGTTCCTTTCATACCTGGAATAAAATAAACAGATCTAGAAAGCACAGATCACTTAATACTAAAGAAAATCTCATACAGTCTAAATCAGATGGCTTTAGAGACAGCCATTTCTTTCCATTGATTTCCAAGGAACCCTATAGAGACCTCTTCAGATGAAAGCCACCACTTGCATTTAGGAGCCACTATGCAGCAAGAGAGAAGGACTGCATTCTCATATTTTTTCACTTAGTGATTTGCTAACAGGTACTTGCAGATTTCTGTTCTGAACTACTGAGCTAAAGAATGCTCCTAAAAATCATCCTGATAATGGTGAACAGGAGCCTGGTACCCCAAGCTGTGGTGGCAGAAACGTGCCCGTGGTGGCCCCAGTGACACCAGTAAGACAGGAAATATCCCCACTCCTCTCAGAGCAGGACTCAGGGTCTGGCAAGGGCCTGGGTGAAGATTCTCCTTTTAATGGAGTAGTCCTCCTGCTGATTCCCATTTTATTATTTTCAGACCCAGGAAGCCTGAGCTGGGTGTTTCCTCCACTGGTGAGAGATTTCTGTCAGGGATCTAAAACAGATAACCTTCAGACCACAGATATGACTTGTTCCTTATCTTCCATCTTCCCATGGTTCACAGCTAATTAATGACCTAATTAAAACCTTGAGTTTTAAATACACCAATGATCTTAGGGAGTTCAGTGTACTGAGAGTACAGCAGGCATAAATTAGAAGGAGCTCTTCAGTGTTAGACAGTAGGGTGGGTTTTTTGGTTTTTTTTGCAATAGCCAGAATCTCTTTATATTCTTTGTAAATCTGCAGAGTGGAACTCTATGGAAATGTGTTTATTCCTTTAAAAAAAAATCTTTTATAGGCTTTTTTGAGGATTGCATGAGGACCAGGGAACAGGACAGTGAGAGGTTAACACTGTGTGTTTTGTAATGTGATTATAAATATAAGGAGCTTTAGTTCATCAAAAATATGTCTTGCAGGTAGTTTAAGTTCAGAGCCCTATGTGGTGGGTTGAGATCACATCTTTATATCTGTAGCAGTTCCTGGGAATTATTGCTGTTATTTTAAATACTCTCTCTGATAAGAAAGCAGACCCAGATAAGAAAGATCTCTCTCAGATAAGAAAGCATAAGAATAGCATGCTATCCTTCTGTGAGAAATTAAAATGTGATTATCTAGGTGAAGACAGTGATTGTGAACTTTAGTACCCATGATTTTCTTTACTTAGCTGTGGGGAAGGAATTCATAGAACAACTTGGTGGGAAGAGAATGCAAGAATTTCTTTCTGCCGCCTCTGAAAACTTGCAGTAGCTTAACAGCTACAGAGTTTCCAAGCTGCACTAACATATCTGTGTGTGACCCATTGTGACTAGAAGAAATGTGTTGGAACACATAATTTCCGAGTGCTTCTGTTGCTGTATAGTCTATGTTAAAATTCAGGGTGTACTTGTCACCTAAGGCATTACACAGGCTGGGAAAATGTGGGAGATTTCCAACTCTACTCAGATACCAAAACCTTATGAAAACTGGTGGGTTTGGGTGGGTAAAATTATTTTTCCTTCCTTTTGTTGTGGAGTGGCATCTATATGAAGGAAGCTGTTAGGTTGAAATGAGTGAGGAAAAAAGAATGGTGCAGTACAAAGCAATTTGTCCCCTTTGGAAAGTTTTTGAGATTGCTCCATTTGCTGTTTTCCATGTTGCCAGTGTCAGACCAAGACATGAACTTGATATTTGTTCCTATACAGCAGTGATATACCCCAGAATAAATACCATTTTCTCAAATGAAGACTTAGAATTTAGTTGAGGAGATTTTTGGAACAGACCCTCAACCATAAATTTAATTGGAGGTCAGTGATGATTCCCATATGCTAAATATTAAACAATTAATTGCTTTCCTTCCCCTGAAGAATTTTGAGGAAATATTAAGTCTTCTATCTAAAGAATGTAAAGATACAGGAATTGCAAGAACATGAAAAATAAAGACCAAAAAGCATTCCAAGTATATAGTAGTGTAGGTTTATGTGCATGTGTAATATTGTATCTAATATATTACTATATATAATACTAAATCAACAACTGATTGATTGCTTTGGGATTTACAGGTCAAGATTTTTTTTTTGTAGTCTGTTAGTTTTTGAGCCTTAGTTATTGTTTTATCTCCCATGAGCAGGAACATAGGATGTTGTGCCAAAAACTTTAATTCTGTGAGATCTTCTTGTCTCACTAAATAACATAACATAACTCATCTTTTCAAAAATATATTCTCCTACTAGCATATGTTTCAACCAGAAAGGGACATTGTCAAGGCTTTATAACACTGTAAACAGCATAGCAGGTGTGCTTTTCCTGTATTGATATAATTTTAATCTTGCAAACAACTATCTCAACGTTATGGAAACACTGCATGTAACTTCTAGACAAGGCAGATGATCATTCCTCTGTCAATGAAAATGTATGAATAGGATGAACTAGTAATTTTCTTTCATGCTGATCATTTGTTTTTGCATATCAGGAGCTGTGGAACAGACACTCTCCTTTGAATATTCATTAATTCTCACTGCTTTGATAAAAGCTAGTGGGAAAACAAGTATTTGCTTGCTTCAGGGTGTGTGCAGCTTGCTTTTTTTACTGCTACAGAAGTTTCCATTAAACATTTCTAAAAACAAATCTGATGTTGGATTATTAGTTCTTTTTGCACTACTGACACAAACCACTATTTACATGAATATCTCAGTAGCTGTGCTACTGGCAATTGCTAATATCATGGGTACCCACAAGCTTCAACATCTGTATTGCAGAAGGTAAAATCTGTCATGGACTAAGGACCATCTAGGCTATGCAGGAGTTCATTGGTTTGACTGCATTTGAAATGTTGATTGAATGGGCTGTTGAACAATCACATTCACTTGTTGCAAAGAAAAGTTGTTCCCCAGACAATTTTGTGTATATCCTAGGAAATGATAGAAAAAGGCAAAATTCTTTTTTTTTTTTTACTGTTAACAGAAGAATTGAAAGCTGGATAGTTTTTTTTAATAGCCTGTAGCAGGTTTATCACAGGAACAAAAGATAACAACTTTACTTTTATTGTGCACTTAACAGAAAACTGTTGTGACTTGGAAAACTACAGCTCTGTATTATGGTAGTAACATGCTTAAGCATTCCATGGATTACTCAGGAATAGTGTGGGTGCTGACTGCAATTCCCCTTGTACTGTAAACCTAGGATACATACATGTATGGACATATGTATGCAAGCATAACTCATTTTCTTGCATTACATACTTATATTTTGTATTACATTTCTTTTCATATTCATATAGTGACATTTTAATGAATTTCATTTTCTATCTGAAAAAGTTGCCATGTGTTTTCAACAAAAATCTTAGTCTTCAGGTATTCAGTCTTTAAATTAGCCAGTGGTCTTGTCTCCATCCTGTATATGAGTTTGGAGGACCAGTGTTGAAATGGCCTTACAGCCATTCCATAGCAGTCTTAACACAGTAAAATGTTAGAAAACATGACTACAAAAAATGCTATTCAAGCCTGCTTAGGCACATTTTGCCTATCATTCACCAAACCACTGCAAACTGTGATTCTACCAGAGAGGATTTTCAAGGAATTTTGGAACATGTCACCAGTCCAACTCTTTTACCCAGTGCTACTTGTTAGTAAGATGCTTAAAATTGCTAGACTGGCCTACGGCTGCTTCCTCCTACAACAGGACTGAGTTCACTACAATTGAAATGAAACAGCTTTATTCATGCCATCAGGTCCACCTTTACTAAAGTAGAAAGTGAAGTTTTGTAGGACATGGTTTCCCACTGCTTTTCCACTCCTGGTAGATTCTGTTCTCACCTCTCCTGAAAGTTGTAGGACCAGCTGGAATAGAAGAAGAGCAGGATACACTGTGTGGCATGCTACAACATTGCCTGCTAACTTTATTGTAGTAGCTAGGGATTTATTCAGTGTGGGGAGAATTCTGTAGTGTTTTACTGACCAAAAGTGATCTCAATATACTAGAATTTTTGACACATTCATTTTTAAGTGTAGTTTTGTACTTGTGGTGAGTTGACCCTGGCTGGATGCCAAGTGCTGGCCAAAGCTGCTCTGTTACTCCCCTCCTCAGCTGAGCAAGGAAAATAAATACAATAAAAGGCTGATGGGTCAAGGTAATGACACGGAGAGATCACTCACCAGTCACCGTCACAGGCAAAACAGAATTGACTTGGGAAAGTTAATTTTGCATTTTACCAATCAAATCAGAATCAAGTAAAGAAAAATAAAATACCTTCTCCTCCACCCCTTCTTCCCAGGCTTAATTTCACTTCTGATTTTTCTGCCTTGTTCCCCCTAGCAGCAGTAGCGGATGGGGAGTGGGGGTTGCAGTCAGTACATTACACATTTTTTCTGCCACTCCTTCCTCCTTGGATGGAGGACTCTTTACTCTCTTCACCTGCTCTGGTGTGGGGTCCATCCCATAGGAGACAGCAGTTCCTACAAGAACTTTTGCCATGCAGGTTTTTCTCATAGAGTGCAGTTCTTCACAAACCCTCCAGTGTGGGTCCCTTCCACAATGTGCAGTCCTTCAGGAACAGGCTGTTCCAACATGGGTCCATCACAGGGTCACAAGTCCTGCCAGGAATCTTCTCCAGTATGGGCTTCCCACAGGGTCACAGACTCCTTTTGGCATTAACCTGTTCTGGTGTGAAGCTTGCAAGGGGCTGCAGGTGGATCTCAGCTCCACCACAAACTGCTGCAGAGGGACAGCCTGCCTCATCATGGTCTTCACCATGGGTTTGTGTGGAAAAATTCACTTTGCCAGAGGTTTATGTCCAGAACCACACCAGAAGTGTCCTGTAACTTTATTCATGAGCAGAGAGGCCATAGGGAATTTCTCCATGGGGTCTCAAATTGTTGGAGGATGCGGCCTCCTTTTCAGCCCAGTTTTCCTGGCCCCCTCACTCTCTCCATTTCCCCATTGGCTAAGGCATTTGGAAGGTGCAGACTTCTCAATTCAGCTATTATTTGTTCCCCTTAACATGTATGCACAAACCCCCACACACCCTTTGTATAACATAGCTCTCTTAAATCTTTGTTTTTCTTCTCAAAGTTCAGAAATTTAGCATGACCTTGGCTGAGCAGCTTTCCATGTCCATTAGTTGTATTTTCTGAAACTCATGGTTTCTCCTGCTACTTCCCTACCTACAAGTCCGTGGGCCCTATCTACAAGCAGATTCACACCATCTGTTTGTAAAGACACCTTCATCTTATTCCTTTCAAGTTGCAGGGAAATCTGCATCTGGAGCACCTCCTCCCTCTCCTTATTCGCTGTCCTTGTTGTCCGCAGAGCTGTTTCTCTCACATACTCTTACTCCCTTCTTCTCCAGTTGCAATTGCTCCTCTGCAGTAACTTTTTTTTGCCTTCCTAAATCTGTTATCTCAGATGTTATCCCAGTTGCTGCTGGACTATGTCTTGGCAAATGAACGTGTTAATGCCACCTACAAAATGTCATGTTTGTAAGCAGTGGTACAGAGATGCTAATTCCACTAGGGTTAGTAGAATCTTGCAGTAAACTAGATTGATGTTGGGATTTTATTTAGTGCATGTTTACAATATACTGCATAACTAATCATTATGTGCCTGGGGGGATGTCACAGATTCAAAGTTACTTAAGTATATTTGTTGTTGTTTAAATAACATTTGTTTTGACAATCTCTTTTATTTTGATATCTGCTCTTAAAATTACCTCTTGCGAGTAGAAAAATAACTCTTGTCATTTCAATGACATTTTGGTAATAAATTTTCTGCCAGTAATTTCATATTTTTGCAAATAGGAAATTGTGTACTTGAAATTCTTTCATTTCTTTCTGCGTCTGGAGGCTATGTGCATTTCAATTTTTGAGCTAGGTTGAATATAGAATACAACCATATGCATCCACAAACAATGCAGGTTGTGTTTCTTCCAGTTTTCTGTAGCTATGAATTGTCCACCATTCTCAAGGAAGAAAGAAAAACGCAAACTCAGTATGCAACCTTAAGGCAAGGGCCAGTGAGTTTGAAAGATTTTGTAGCTGGATCATCAGCACACTGATCTGTACTTTAGGCACCCACTTAAAAGTGAAAGCAGAAATTCAATGCATTAGGGTAGTCATTTGATTGTCCAGAAAATGCAGCCTGTCTTTGGTGAGCAGCTCTCAAAGGATTCATTATTCAAACCTAGATGTGCTGTGTTTTGACTTACTTGCAACTGCAAAAGAACAGGGGGAAATGTAGTTTTTTTGGTTTCTATCAGTGTGCTCAGCTTTGTTTATCTTGGAAGATAGGTTCTTATTCCAAGACGTTTACAGTCTGAGATCAGATTTTGGCACCCTTGCTCATACTGAATAGCATTAGTTAGGGCTCAGCTGCTGCTCATTCAGGTCAGATAGATTAGAGTTAGTCATCAATTGAGATGGTGGTATTTGTGTAGAGCCCCAGTAGTGATTCAAACATCTTTCTATGAGGCAGTGATGCAAATGTTTTTCTGCTGCTTCTAGCTGTTTATCTATACATCTCTTTGATATGACTACCATAAAAAAGCCTTTTAAAAAAAAGTGCTTTAAGAAGGAAACAGAATGAGTGAAACTGTTTGGCACATGGAGGAAGAGAAGGAATTTTGTACAGAGAGATTAGCATAGAAGAAAGCCCTGTATTCTGAACATGATCCTGAGAAACAAACCTTAAAAGCTGGCAGGTTTTCACAGGGGTGCCAATAGATGAGAAATGATTAGTTTGTCTTTTTAAACATTGTCTCCTGCCAAACCCAAATCCCCCTCTCCTATTTCCAGTGCAGTATTCAGCCGGTAGGATAAGAGGATGATGAGGTAGACATTTGTGGTGTGGAAGGGATTCAAACAATGTGAATGAGATTTTGATCTTCTGGGACTTCTGTGAGACAGAGAGTGAAGAGGAGGAAAGACAAACTGGTCTTCATTTGCAGAAAAGGCTTTAATCTCTTCTGTGCTGTATGGCTATGGCTGAGAAGGGAGTTGTCTTCCTGCTTATATTAAATTTCCAGACGTTTAATTTTGACCAGATGCACCGTGCAATTATGGCAGCTGATGGATAGCTATAAATGAATTAGTCTTTGGCAAACTGAACTTTATTTCAAAAAAGATCAGCATCAGGGAAGATACAGGAAAGCAAATTTTGTGATGGGGTCAGTGCATTTTTTGAATGCTCAGATTTCTTGGCAGAATAAAAGGATGCATTAGTGCAAAGAGGCAAAGTATCCTCATTTCTAGGCATACCTCTGGAATAGACGCCTTGCTGCTCTTCCCACACAGCAAGGAGGACTAAATACCAATGGTGAAGTCTGAACCTTGCCTCTGTTAGCTGAACTTTCCTTTTTGCTTGGTTCATGTTGGGGTTATAGGTAGCATTCCTGTCAGTGCCACCATGCTCCCCACGCTAATTGTCATGAAGTACAGAAGATTCAAGCCTGCTTGGTTCCCAAGGCTGCTAATGAGGCCTGGGCTTTTCTCACCCTTAATGAATCAAGGTTTGTTTGTGGGGGATTCTTGTCCTTCTGTCTTTTTCCCTGGCCAGGGGAGGAGTCAAGAGTTCACACAACTGAACAATGACTTTACAGTGTTAAGGCGATGCAGCTGTGCCATCTGAAGCCATCCTCAGTTATGAGCAACAAAGCTTAAATAGATTGTACTGTGAAGAGGTACAGCTCTGTGAGTGTGAAGCATAGCTTTTGCTTCTGCTTCACTGACCCGTCTGCTTGCGGCAGTGACGGGCCCTTGACAGAAGCTTAGGCAGGGAGAGTCGCGTAGGGCGACTCTTTCAAAACCATTCTCTGTAACGCTGAGCACAGGAAAGGAAGCAAAATGAAGTTTCAGTTGATCTCTGATGGGGGTATACCGCTGCCTTCTCCAGAAAATCCCATGCCCTCCATTCAAAAAATTGTTGATTCTAATCCAAATCCACTTCAGGGGTTTAATAAGGTCACTAAAGCAAGCCATAGTTGGTATGTTTTAGCAGTAGAGAGTCATACAAAAGTGGATGCTCATACAAAAGTGGATACTTACACAAACTCCTCCCAAGCAAATCACACATTTCACTATCTCACTACATTTTACTATTTTACTGTCTAGAGGCTTTTCTTGTATTAGAGGTTGGGATCATCACTAATTTGGGCTAAGCTACTGTTTGGCATGTACCTTCATTTAGTCATTTTAGTTACAACTCTGTGTGCTCCTGTGGCTACATTGATCTTGCTACAAACATGTATGTGATATGCTTTTTGGCATATATATACAGGTACATATGCACAAAAATATAGGTGCATGTAAATACAGCTGCATGTGTTATTGAAATGCATAGGAGTATATATGACATATATCATACATATATGTAGGATATCACATGCTAGAAATATTATTCCATGTGTTTAAATCCATATATATATTTGCACAAATAAACACAGACATGTACTCTAAATGCTGTGCTATTTCTATAGTAGCAAGTGAAAAATTCAATCTGATAAAATAACTCAATGCTAATAGAGATTTTAAATTTATCATATATAATATGATAAATTTAAATTTATAATTTATAATACTCTGGGCTAATCCTTGCACTATGCCATACAAAATTGAAGCATTTTTTTTTAAGTTTTACTAGTAGATGAGTGAAGCCAAAAGCAGCATCTGCAGAAGAAATCTAATTTTGCTGTAATAGACTTTTGAAGTTCATCATTTTGGGTTTTAATAATGCACAGAAACATCTGTTGTTTTCCTTGATTGCATAAAAGAGAAAGGGAAAGAAAAAAAAATTAAGAACATTTGGGCTTTCTCATTCTTAAGGGAACAGAAGGGGGGGGGGATAGAATGAAACAGTTTAAATACCTTGATGTGTGTATGTGCAGGTTCAAAACTTTTGATTGCTCTCCCACCCGACATGGTGGGTTGATAGACCAGGGAGCAGTGGCGAAAGTTGACAACCCCCCATGGCTGACCCCTCATGTTTTCTCTTGCCTAATCGAATTTTACATGTGTTTCCAGATAGCTGATCAGCTTCCCTGGATTTCGCTGACGCCACAGGAAAGCTTTGCCTGAAGATGGAAACACTGGAGTCAGAACTGACCTGCCCTATCTGTCTGGAGCTGTTTGAAGACCCGCTGCTGCTGCCTTGCGCTCACAGCCTCTGCTTCAACTGCGCGCACCGCATCCTGGTCTCCCACTGCGCCACCAACGAGCCGGTGGAGTCTATCACCGCCTTCCAGTGCCCGACCTGCCGCTATGTCATCACCCTCAGCCAGCGCGGTCTAGACGGGCTCAAGCGCAACGTCACCCTGCAGAACATCATCGACAGGTTTCAGAAAGCCTCCGTCAGTGGGCCCAACTCCCCCAGCGAGACCCGCCGGGAGCGGGCGTTTGATAACAACAGCATGTCGTCCTGCGAGAAGGTGCTCTGCCAGTTCTGCGACCAGGACCCTGCCCAGGAGGCGGTGAAAACCTGCGTTACCTGCGAGGTGTCCTACTGCGAGGAGTGCCTGAAAGCCACTCACCCCAACAAGAAGCCGTTCACCGGCCACCGTCTCATCGAGCCCATCCCGGACTCTCACATCAGGGGATTAATGTGCTTGGAGCATGAGGACGAGAAAGTTAACATGTACTGTGTGACTGATGACCAGTTAATCTGTGCCTTGTGTAAACTGGTTGGGCGACACCGTGACCATCAGGTGGCAGCTTTAAGTGACCGCTATGACAAGCTAAAGGTCAGTGTTACCTATCAGATTTTTTAGCCAAGCAGTGTGTGGTTGGGAAGGAAAATACCTTTTCATTGCATGCTAAAGTCCTCATTCCAGCAGCAGTTGGGAAAGGCAGGTGTGCGATCTCTAATCATATGAGACACACATACAGATCTGTATGTGTGTTTGCTCACCATGTAAAAGGTGCCAGATTTTACTTAAGAAAAAATTCCTCACTTGTGTTTGGGTTTCTCTAAAGCTATCATAAGGAATATGCAGCATAAAGTACTGTTCAGATGAATTTTCCTACCTACCTGCAGCTGGCAATGTTTTGCGCTAACTTCACATACGCAGACTGAAATGTCATGCATTCTTTGCACATGCTTTGCTGTTGATCATTTTTCATTAGGGTGCTTTCATTGTGAAAAGCCCTTCACATCACCACTAACAGGAGATGCATTTATCTGCACTGGCTTCAGGGATGCCAGCTGCCCATCCAGCCAGGCAAGCCGAATGCCTGCTCTGCTCTTCCCGTGCTGCCTCCCACCAGGCTCGCAGGCAGTGCAATCCTAGTAACAAAGCCAAAATTGTTTCTGATCTTGCAGCATTCCCACGGTTCTGCAAGCTTCTGGAACATCTCCTGCCAGGTAGCTGGGAGGCTCCTACAGCCTGGTCCTGTGCAGGACACCCTGGGCGAGGTGGCAGTGGGCAGCCAGGTCTCAGGGTGTTCTGGAGGCTCTCCAGACTGCCAGCAGAGGCAGAGCCCCTGCTGAGCATTGAGGCCAAGGCAGGTGACCTCACACCCACCTGGGTGTACATTCCTCTCATGCTGATTCCTGTGCTGCTGCAGAGCCAAAGCAGGAATTAGGCATCCCCCACTTTCCTCCACCCTCTCCGTCCAGACAATCTGCATGTGCCTGTGTGCAACTGTGGATGGAATTTTTAAACATGGACTGCAATCCAGAAATCACAAGCATGGAGAGCAACGTTCATCTGCCAGCCTTCCCAAACAGAATTTTGAATGTGGAAAAACCACTGAATTATAGGTTTAACTAACTTAAATACTTTCAGATTAAAGTGTGTGGCTGCACTCATGTCTATGATAACTTTAGGTGCTCGCTGGTGAAATCTGCACACACATTCTGTGTAGGTTTTGCACCTCTACGCTATGCAAACATGTACATCATATTCATATTAACATAATGAAAGATACTTTATCTGGACCTGATAACTTCCTTTCATCTCTTAAAGACTTTTTTATTTACCAAAGAGTTGTTATTTTTGCTTTAATTTTTTCTTAACTAATTTGTTATTTTAATAGTTTTGTCATTGATAACATTAGCATGGGCCATATTTACTGTGCTTTTTATTAATCCAGTGAGTTTACATGCTTAACAGGTGCTACTTTTTAGTGGCATAAAAAATGTATTGATTGCCAACTTTATACCAGTAGGAACACACTACTTTACATGAAAGACCTTCCACATTACATAGTGGATAAGCATATTTTTGATGATGTAAAAAAAAGGAGTAAACATTTCTTGGTCTTGTTGCACACAGATAATGCAAGTCTTGAATGAAGACTTTAAAAGGCCTGTCTTCTTCCTGGTGATCCTTGACTCAATACTGTTGATAGGAAAAAAATGAGGGTATTTTTTCATGATCTGTGTCTTTTTTGTGCAAAGATGACTAAGCAAGCTCTGAAGCTCAAAAAGATAAATAACATTCACATTGGATGTCACCCAGCTTAGCTAACCTAAAAGTAAGGCAACTGAAGTTCTAAGCCTACTGAAGTTTTTACACCAGCCACCTTGAAGACTAATTAAAGTACTAATTTAATGGTTAGTGTAGACTTGAGCCAAATAACTCTAGTCTCAGAATGACAACTCTTAGCATTATTTATATTATTTGTATGATTTTTTTGAGATTAAGAATGTCTTTGTACCCAAACTGTATAAAAGACCTTTGCACACACAATTGGTAGTCCATGTGAAATCCTGTTCCTATCACCTTAGTCATGAAGCAGCCTATTTCATGTTGATAATGCCAGCGATGACATCAGTCATGCCAATTACACCACATGTACGACACATTTACGCTCTGGTCCAGGAACATTAGTCCAAACAGTTTCCATGCAGATCCAGTATCCATTCTCTATTCACAAGTAGGTAATCTGAAAGTAATGTCTTTCCTTTTCTTGTTACCTCTCCCATCACAGGAGTTAGTTCTGGTTTACAAATCAATCTTAGAAAATGAGATTTTCAGTTCTGTAGACTGGCAGACTGGCATTTATCCCTCAGAAATAGGAGTGATACCACTTCCACCAGCATTTGGTAGCTGATGGTCAAAAATTTCATGTTCATTTCTACATTCAGGCCTCTTCCTCTTCCTTCCTTAAGGGTGATATGACCTCCTGAATCACTGGTCTTTCTGTAACATAACAAAGACATAAGATTGCAGATGGTCTTTACTAACTTACAGGTAATGTGCACACACCCTTGGCAAATTAAATACTAAAATGGATCAGCAAATCCCCACTTGAGAAAATGGGTTGTTGCTTGCTATTTTGCTGCTGTGACATTTTAGTATATGTGGGGTTTGATATAGGCTACTCCAATCTTTAAAAAAAAAACCTGGAAGAATGAGATAGCCAGTAGTATAGTGGATCAGTTAAAAAAATGTGTGGTTAATGTTACCTTTCAAAAAGAAAGGTGACTCTCTTTTGATTTTTCTTTTTAAAACTACACACTACTGGTAATAACAACAGCAACTGGTGCTGTTCTGGGTGTTAAGCTATGCTAATTACTTACATTTTCTTGCAGTGGTGTTGCTAGTGGTTTAAACAGTATCTGACCCCTCATTAAGCACAGGACAAAAAATTCCATTACAGTCTAGCTCCTTTTGTGGCAAAAATGAAGCTCCTTAATTAGGAGTTCTGTACTCTTGTCCAGCAGAGGTGTCTACACTGAAGTGTGTTTAACAGCGAGTGTAACAACAATAGTGGACATCTCAAAATGAGAAAGTGCTTTCCTTTGGTAACTATATCTCCATCCCTGAGAGGTGCTTCTATTTCTCAGCCTGTACTCAGGCAGGGGGAATTGAGGGCATTTGTGTTCCTTGAGGAGCAATCCTTTCTTGCTTAGCTGCACAGCCACGATACCACCATCATGCTCACTCTTAGTCTAGTGCTTATAGATGCGCTTTGGTTTGGTTTTTATTTTTCTGTTTAAAGTTGATCATAAACAGATGCATACTGGTAATGGAAAAAGCAATAAACCATGACCAAAACTGAGAACAGGAAATATACTGGTAATACACAAGATTTATGATGTGGTGATCAAAATTGTGATAAAAATATTTTTTAACAGCAAAAACAATCAAGGTTTTAAAGGTTTTAAATACAGAAAGAACAGAAGGCTGTGCTTACCGCATCATATTACTTAAAAAAAGTATTTATGGCTAATTTTGATATTGATTCTTCACTTTCTTTTCTTGTTGCAAAAAGAAAAAGAAAATAATTTAAACATACATTCTTTTTTTTTTTCAGAAAAAGATAATGAAATTACTGCTGTTTGATAGATGTACTTAAACTCATGAACATGAGGAAAAACCCAGTCAGATAAGATTTATTTTGAACAGTAGAGAATATTTGAGGAGGAACAAACTTATAAGGTGTGGATGGAAATATATCACTCATTTAATATTAGCAAAGAGCCATGAAGTTATAACAAAAGAGAAAGATAGATGGTAAGACGTGTTTTGAAATGGTGTAAAGCCAACACAAGACCATCAAAATGAATTTTTTTACTTGTCTTCATATTTACTTAGAATTTAGCCTCTAACATATCTTCTTAAAAAATAGTTTTGGCACAATTTTTCTAATGCTTGGTCAAGAAAGATCTTTTGCTGAATCAAACTGTTGTAGCTTAGCTTTGGTTCACCATTTTTTTCTTTGAAATTTGTTAATGCTGAGTTGTTTTGGGCATCTTTATGAAGCAGGGCAGCTCTCTGAATAACACTCAGCAATTCCAGAAACAGAGGGAGCTTCTTGTTTGTCTGGTTTCCAGATAGTTTTAGTGATAGAATCCATACACATCTATTTTTTCTCATCTGTTGATTCAGGATGCAAGGATTACTTTTTCTATTGTGTGTCAATTCAACTACTCACGAATATTAAAGGAATAGGAATTGTTTCCACATAGGGAGGAATGAATTTATCTTTTCTAAACCTTTGATTGTATAAAGGTAGGAGACTTTGTCAAGTCCACAGCTACTACAAATAGAATCCAAAAATATGTCTACTTCCCTGCTATATGCACATTATAGATGGAAAGACTTCTCATGTTTAAGTGACTTTGCAAAGATTCTGGAAAAATATGTGTTGAAACTTTCCAACTATTTTTATATGGCATTATTTTGTAATCTCGGTTGATAATTAACTGATATATTGTGATATTCTAAGAATACAGAATTTAAAAATATGTATTCCTACTCGATGGGCTTGACAATCCAGGAACATTGTTTTCTGGACTTTCATATAAATATATTATGCACATATATATGCAAATATATATCTATGTACATCCTATGCCTGTATTTACAGTGCTTGTGTGAGTATATAAAACCAATACTAAAATTGCATAATACAATATGTTGGCATTTTTGTCTATGTCGAGTTGTCTAGCATAGAAATATGGGTAATTTTCAGTAACATTTAACTTAAAGATTATCTAGAATCTTGAATTTGAAGAAACACATGCCTGTGTTTTAAGTAAAAATGTACAGTTTCGTATATGTGTAGGTCAGTAAAAGTATAATCAAAGTCAAAAGTCATATATATATAAAAATTATACATTAATAGATTTACTTGTTCTCTATTTTTACAATTCTATGCATATATCTTTTTTAATAGCGGAATATTTTCATATCTAAATTTACAGTTTCTCTGCAGACCCTTAACTTTACTAACTTTCTATTTAATGCAAGCTATTTTAATAAAATCCAACTGATAGGGATGCCTTTTTGCTTGTCCTAAAAGCACAAGCCAGACCCAGTTAGGAGATAAAAAGGGGTTACCTTTTTAACGATCTGTAGATCCATAGGTGCACAACTCGCTAGATGGAAAGCACCAAAGATGCACATGTAACATAGAGTGCATATAATTTTTATGTGTTTAGCAAATTAGCATAACTGACAAGAATCCCCAATTAGCGACTGAAATGATGAGGTAATTCTTCCCTGATTCTACCCTTTTCTGAATTCCTCCCCACCTTAGATAGGTACTAAACTTTATTTATAAAAATGTATCTCGGAGAGCCAGTTTCAACCTTGGCTTTCCAGAGAATCTAAATTTAGACCCCAGGGCTTAGAGCCACTGGGGAATTTATTTTGTCTTTCTGTCTAATAGAGTAGGTATAGTGCTAGCTATGAATAGAATAATTGGCTACAGAGCTACAAAAATACATGTACAGGATAAAGAGAATATATAAAAGCAAAAACACAAAAATCAATTCAGCGTCAATATAGGAAGACAGTATGGTGTAATGGTGGTATATGTTATTAAACATTTAGATAAGTGGCACCTTCCTTTACGTAACAGGTTGAGAGTAGTGCCAGTTCTGCAAGTTTAATATATAGTTAGAGCATCATATCCAACCTGGCAAAGTGTAGAGCTCATGAACTTTCATTATTATTAGATTAGATGCAGCTTCATATTATTATTATATTATTATTAGATTAGATAGTGTTTGATAGATTTTTCGGTGTACAAATTTTTTATGAAATTAAAATGATGAATGGTCACAGTGATTATTACGGAATATTATTTGATATTACTTAATTATTTAACCCAGAAATAGATGGCTGTTGCAAAACTACATGTAACTGTCTATGCTTCAGTATTTGCAAAGATCAAAAAATATGAAGTTGTTGCATGGAAGAGGATTGATGTAGGAATAAGCTGTTTTAGTACAACAATTTTCCATCCACCCTTATTTCATTACATTGAAATATAATTACTAAGGCAGACTTTAGAAAATTCTCTCTTTAGCTCGGTGTTATCTGCTTTGTCTTTTTCCTCCATTTGGTATTTCTTTTCATAGTTTAGAAGGATAACAGAAAGTATTAATACAGAATATCAAAATTAGTCTTTTATCAGGGGAGAGTGTGTGTATGTGTTTATTTTAGACACATTTTGAAGTTCTTCATGTACATTACTGTGGATAATGAACTACGATTTTACAATAGTTCTAAGTACTATGAGATTAGGGGGTTTTATCTGCCCAAGTTTCCTTGAGTAATATAAGCCAATTTTTTAAAACTTAATTTCAAAAATTTAATAGTTGGCAAGTCTTCCACATACTACTTATTTCCTCCAATTTTAGTGGAAATGATGGTGTTGAAGGTCTAATCCATTCAGGAAAAATGAAAGAATTAAACAAAATTGTGAATAGTACAGCATTATTATCTTTGTTCTCATGACCCTGATTTCCAGGGAAGCCGGACTAGTTCTCAGTCTTATGGTGAATAATTTTCATGACATCTTTTTTTGTTTTACTTTTTCTGATCTTACAATACAGTCAAATTTTGCAATGATCACAGTATAATCCTTCAAATTTTGGGCTTTACAGCTGTACATCTGTTATGTTTTACTTTGACCTTCTTTCTTAAGTAAAATGTACACTTCCTATCAAAACAACAATACTTCTATGTGTCATTAGCACTGGGGACCTCACGTAGGGTTAATAACAAACAGAAATGGTCACTAATTTGGAAAGCCTGAATAGTTCATGGCAAGGGAAACTCCTGCAGAAGGTCATGGACTGGAAAGCTGTGTTGGGTTGCTAAAGCACACTTGGGACTCAAAGCCTGATATGAGTGATAAGACTGTGCTCCCTTTCTCTCCCATCTGTATTTACCTCTCCCCAAAACCAGTCATCCAGACTCCCATCTCTGTGGGTGTCCCTTGACTGTCCCAGCAAGAAGTGTTGTCTTTTGCTGGGAGGACATTTTTGCCCTTGAGAGAAAACACCCACACCAGGAACCTGAGGCAAGGGGATTCCTGTCCTTCACAGCTTTCACATCTCATTTACAATGTTGCTTTCACAAATCTATTTTCCAGTTGTCTCAACCCAGTGAAAACTGAAGCAGGAGCAAAGAAAAAGTTAATTTTATCAGAGTGTGACTATACTGAGTTATTTTTACACCTTCTGAGAACACTTATTTAAGTAATCCTTACCCTTTTGCAGATCAAATGTTTAGTTGAAAGTACACTGTTTTTGTAGGGGGATACAATATAAGAAAATAAAGGTAGTATAGAAAGTAATCTTACCCCATTAAGGAGTTGCAGCTGAGCCAATTATTAGAGATTGGGAACAGGCCTGATTCTAACAGGCTGCAGCTGTAGCCAATAAGAAGGGTTAAATATGAGTATACAAGATTTTGAAGATCAGTACGGTAAACTGAGAAAAGCTGCAAAACTGAACCAATGCACAGAAATATATATATATTTGTACTATAATATGTTGCACCAGGAACCTGAGGCAAGGGGATTCCTGTCCTTCACAGCTTTCACATCTCATTTACAATGTTGCTTTTACAAATCTATTTTCCAGTTGTCTCAACCCAGTGAAAACTGAAGCAGGAGCAAAGAAAAAGTTAATTTTATCAGAGTGTGACTATACTGAGTTATTTTTACACCTTCTGAGAACACTTATTTAAGTAATCCTTACCCTTTTGCAGATCAAATGTTTAGTTGAAAGTACACTGTTTTTGTAGGGGGATACAATATAAGAAAATAAAGGTAGTATAGAAAGTAATCTTACCCCATTAAGGAGTTGCAGCTGAGCCAATTATTAGAGATTGGGAACAGGCCTGATTCTAACAGGCTGCAGCTGTAGCCAATAAGAAGAGTGTTATAAAAGAGTTGAGGGGAACGGGAGTCAGTTGGCTGCTGCAAGGACAAGGAAGAGTCAGTGCCTAGAGGAGCTGCCTATGAGAAACATCGAGGAGGTGTGAAACTCTAGCAATATGGAACCTTTGCAATGTAATGACAATAGAACTCTTGAAATATAATGACAACAAATGGTGACCCTGATGTGATTCAAGAAAAAGGACTAAACTATACGACTCTGTGGATTTGGGGAAACAGGACTTGACTATATAGCCCTGTGGATTTGGGGATACAGGATTTGACTATATAACCCCGTGGATTTGGGGAAAAAGACTTGAATATTAAACTATTTGTAAAATATATCAATTGCAGCTATTAGTGTTGGTTAAATATGAGTATACAAGATTTTGAAGATCAGTACGGTAAACTGAGAAAAGCTGCAAAACTGAACCAATGCACAGAAATATATATATATTTGTACTATAATATGTTGTCTGAACATTTGTATAACTGTTAAGTTCTTAATGAAATATATAATAATGTTCATTTATTTAAACATGTCCTTTTAGAAATGCTGCAACTCCGTAATTAAAAGAAAAAGCGGGAATTGTAGAGGGATACAATGTAAGAAAATAAAGGTGTATAGAAAGTAATCTTACCCCATCAAAGGAGTTGCAGCTGAGCCAATTATTAGAGATTGGGACCAGGCCTGATTTTAACGGGCCACAGCTGTAGCCAATAAGAAGAGAGTTATAGAAGAGTAGGTTTGTTGGTTGAGGGGAACTGGAGTCAGTTGGCTGCTGCAAGGACGAGTCAGTGCTTAGAGGAGCTGCCTACGAGAAACATCAAGGAGGTATGAAACTCTTGCAATATGGAACCCTTGCAATGTAGTGACAATAGAACTCTTGCAATATAATGACAACAGTTTTCACCAATAGAATGCTTAGAATATCTGGGTTAGCTATTAAACATGTAATATATGTCACAGACTCTCTTGATGATTAGCCTTGATGGTGCCAGCAGGATTGATTTTTATGATAGCTTTTTCTTTTTTAATTTTTACAGACATTACTTTCTTAGATATTTCTTATTTGTGTGGTGTGTTGGTCCTATGCAATATGTCAATTTACAAGGGTGGAAGGGCTGCATCTATAGGGTTATTTCAGTGCCTCAGACAGATGTGCTTGAAAGACTGGGCCTTTGGGTTGCTTTTGTACCTTACCGATCCCCTCCATTAAAGATGAATAATCCATTTTTAGCTGTTCCTAGTTGCCAAGATGTGATTCTTTGTAGTAGCTAGGACTGCACTTTCAAAATTTAGAAAATTCTGTGCCCCCTACTAGCAGCTGTGTTTGCACGTGCACTGTGACTTCTCCGTAAGAGCTTCCTGAAATTCTGACCACTGAAAATCTGAGAGGGTCAGAAAAAGTCAAAAGCAGTGAGTCCATAGACAGGCATATGGTTATGTAGAAATGGTTTCTCTTGATCATCTCAATTATTACTATCACACTTCCAGAATGATTGGGCTACTTATATTTTTATGTTTATGAGATGAACGAAGTTCTGTCAGTTTGACTAAAACCAAGAGTGTGTAGTGGTTTGGGGTTTTTCCATGCTCACAAACCGCATTTCTTGCGAACTGAAAATTTCCTGTCTAAATGTAGTCTCAGTCTTAGTTTTGAAACTTTGCAATTTTAGATTACTTAGAATATGTTAACCATATTAACATAAAGTAGCAGTATGATCCTGTAATTACATTTTACATCGTGAGAGAAATCAAATTCAGCACAGATGAGAAAAGTAGCTAGAGTGCATATGGCTAACTTTCTCCTTTGTTATTTATCTGTTCAATTAGTTGTGATATTCAGAATGGTCTTCTAAATTACCCCAGACGCCTTGTTCATAGCCTTTTAGTGGCCCAGAGAAGAGTAGCTGCAGAAAACAAATGCTGAAAGTTTGAAAGTCAAGGATAATTTGGTAGAATAATATACTATATAAAATTCCAGATTTACATGACACTTGAGGGTTTAAAAAAAAAGAAAATATCTGTGGGCATTGGTGACTTTTAGACAATTCCTCTATCATCTCTGCCAACTACATCTACCAAATGTAGAAATAATTTACTTATTTTTACTATGGTAATCCCCAAAGACTCAATTAAAACAGAAAGTCCTATAATATAAGGTCTTGTACAAGTACTTGAGATGTAATCCCAACTTCAAGGAATATTCATTCAGTTATCCTTAGAACAAAAAAAAACAGCAAGCATGACAGGTATGTAGACACTTTTTATGGTCACAGTAATATTCAGGCGAGCTGTTTACATCATGTAATGGCCAAGATTAAAAGAATGTTTGAAATTAATATTGGCTAGTTGATTTCATACTGCTTGATTTCATATAATTATTTTGGCTTGAAATACAATAGCCCCACCTCCCCTTGTCCTTATGTTGAAAAGCCTGGATTCTTCTGCTCTTCATCCAAGAGAAGAGGTGCCACTGCAATTTCTGGCTCTGTATGTCCTTCCTTATGTGCCAGTCTAATGAATGGCTTTTAGTGTTGAAACTGATATTAGTTAATTCTATAACAATACTCTTAATTGACTGACATCTACACACCCTAAATTTGAAAAAAAAAATAAAAAATGAGAGAATCTCTTATATCCTCTGAGAAACAGATTTTCTTCTGTCTTATAAGTGTTTCAGGTTTAATTTCTTAATGACACTTTGGGTTTGATAGCAAATTATTTTTTAAAGGTTTATTCAAAATAAAAGGAAAATAACATCATTGTACAATGAGAAGAGATCTTTAATGTCAAGTATGTATCAGCTCATTACAATAAATAGCAAAATGTGTGGCCTTTTTCATGGGATTACTTCCTAGTGTCATATTGCATTAATCATTTCTTTCACCATTGTTTACCATAGGCTCAGCAGTTGTGGGTGATAAATCATTGCTAATACCAGGACAGATGAAGATGGGAGCATCAATGTGCTCTTAGGCTGAGTGAAGGGCTGGGGGTGGGGGAGGGGGGTAGACCTCTACTTGTAGCAGGATGGCATTGTTCAAATATCTCTTGTTCAGGGGTATGCCTAAAACACTAAAACCTATAGCAATTTTTTTTTATTGTTCACTCTAATTCTACCAGTAATTCATGCACATTTTGAAGTACTTTATAGATATTAAACTTCTGTTTCTGCCTCAGAAGATAAACACTAACATGTTTGACTACAAATTAGCTGGAACATCTCTTATAGCAGATAGTACGGAAAGATTTCTTAACATACTCGGAGTATCAGAGTTGGGTAAGGCAATGGCTAATTTGAAGCAAATGAAGAAAAAAGAAGCGCTTCCCCAGTTAAAATAATCCAGGTTTTCTCTTTTCTTTTTAACTATCCACACATATACAACAAAACATAAGACTTTTCAAACTCTCCTATTTACCCCATGCAGATCATGGTGATTGAGATGTCATGCTGTCTATGAATAATAACGTCCACTGAAGCTTGTAATGTGTTTGAATGTCAGAGAAATTTCCTACATGTAGATCTGGTTGATAGTTAAAATTAACAAAAGTAAAATAGAAAACACGTTATCTTTCATTAATTACCAAAGAAATAAAAACTTCCTGTGAGGAAGTAAAAAAGAAAGAGGTGTGTTGCTGTGTTGGACCTGTCTTATAAAGGTTAATACTCCCTTGGTAAGCACCCAGAGCTTTGCTCCAAGAGCAGCTGGAACTTACATAGGTTCCCACACTTCAGTAGCCTTCCCTGCAAAATGCATCTGCGTTTTTAGAGATATCCTGACTATTCTGAAATGTGAGACTATAAACCCAAGTTTTATTTGTTAGGATACTGTAAACTTTGAAAGAGATTAAAGATGAGCAACTGTTCACAACATGTGTGTCTTGTGGTAGAAGCATTAAGCAGATTCATTAAGCTATAGCTAATGACAGCATGTGCAAAACTTATTTCTAAATTATGAGAGCAGCAGAGGGAGATTATAACTTATTCAAACTGAATTTGAGCAATATCTATCCTAATAATAAATTACTAAAGAGAAGAGAATATTCTGATCTGTGTATGAATGAAGGTTCATCTGAATAGGTATTTTAAAAATTTAAAATATTTTATTTCTTGTCCAAAGACTTGGAACGCATCCATGCAAGAAATCCCTTCAAAGGAATAATTAAAGTGACTGTTAAAATACTGCAAATGATATCTGAATGTAGTTTTTAAAAAAAGAACTTTAAAATTCTCAATCCAAAAATAGATTTTTCAATGCATTTCCCAATATAAAAAAAATGGACTATAGTCTGTAAACTATAAAAGGGAGGAAAATATATGTACAGATAAGTAGGAGAAGGATAGAAGTGAATGCTTGGTAGTGAAAGCTCCTGTGTTTTTGCAGCAGTCATGGATCTCCTGCTGACTGTGTGATCATGCCTGCTTCCTCTGAGTAGGTAGGGGGCTGCTGGGGCAGTGGGTGACTCCAGGATGGCCCCACCAGTGCTGGGGCTCTCCCATTGCACAGAGTGCTCTTCAGCTTGGCAGAGTGAGCTGCATTTGCTTTGTATGTGCTTGCTGTTGCAAGACTGGCACAGCTCATCTCATTTTAAAATAGAACTCCTGTCAACTACATTGAAAAATCTGTTGCGTGAGAGGCTCCTGCATTGAGGCCCTTCTTCAGCCCAAGGGTCAATAAGGTGCCCACTTACCAAGAGGACCCATGAGATGCCTCATGGCATCTGAGGTCATGCAAACTTTGGGTGAATTTAAGTGGCTCTTGAGTCTTTTCTTGCCTGTACCCCTTAAGTATGGCCAAACATTGTTCTTGGCCCTGCCTTTGATTACAACCTTTAACTTCAAAAATATGCTGGAGCTTATGGGGGAAAGGGCATTCTATTAGCCATACAAAAATGTTTTCACCCTCTTTTGAGCATTGCTTATGATCACTCTTGAGGAAAACCTGACCTTTCCAGTCAAATCCACCAAACAGAGCAGCACCATGAAGCCTTTTTGTGGTTTTGCCCTTTTTTTGCCTCTGCTGAACTAGCTTTCTTTTCAGACTTGGTAGACACACACTTCTGAAATTTTGATGCACTAAAATTCTTATATAGGCAGAATGCATTTAATTACTGCAATACTTTTGGGGTAAGAATACTATCAGAGGAACCTTTTTTTACCCCATTAATATCCGTGATTACTTACTTCCAGCTTTATTCATACTTTGAAATTGTTTGCCTGAACATGCAGTTAATTACTCTGAGTAAAACTACCTCTCTTTTGTTAGAAGAGGTTGGGTAAAAAGAATGGCAAGCTACTAAACATTTTTCTGAAAAAATGAAAAACACTTAAATGAATTCTGAATTTTGAGTAGTTTTAAATGGGTTCTTGCTCTGCGTAAATAATTTAGTATCCTCTCACTTGAAGGCAATGTAATTTTTCTGTCAAATAAGTCATTATTACACTTAAGGAAAAATTAAAAAAAAAACCAGCAAATAAAACCAAATTGGAGTTCTACTATAAAATCTCATAATATTTCATTTCAACGGGAAAAGCTTCAGATAAATATTAAAATAATTTTGAATAAATTAGGAATTTATTTTAGTCTAGTTTTTGCACCTATTTTGTGCAGAGTTGAGTGCTGTATAGGAGTACAAGTAAATTGTTGTGTTACAGGTAAATGATTGTCACAAGTTACAAACTCAGATGCGGGAGAGCTTATTTTGTAATGATTCTGATTATAGTTTGCGATGGAACTGTCACGTTAAGGAAGGAAACAACAGAAGTAAAGAGGGGAATGCTTGTTTGTTCATGTAGTTTGGTTTGGGGTTTTTTTTCTGTCATGTTGTAGGCATGGTAGGAACCCTGGTTCACCCTGCAGTTCCAGACTGGAGTGCCTCACTGAATGACTCCTGCTTGCAGAACAGGCTGAGTCTGCTGTCATGTGCTTTCCTTAGAGGAACTCATTTCCTTCCCGAGGAGGTCTGCAAGGTCAGGCAAATAAATATCCAATCTTGGAAGCTGTCTGTCTCCAGGCTGCTCCCTCTGAGTCACTATTTCTACAGAAAAATTCATAAGGGAAGTCTGTCATAAACCCCCAAGAAGCTAAGTGCTTCCATAATGGGAAGCTGTTTTAAACTGGGCGTGCCAGGTACAAGAGAAGCTTTGGTTTTTGAAGCTTTGGTGTTTTGTTTTCTAATACATTACATATATAATTTCAGTATTCTTGTTTAGGATTCAGAACTCATGTAATTCTTTTCTAGTGTTGTGAAGCGGTATCACTTTGGTAGTGGAATACTGTTCAGTCTTAAAAATTTGGCTCTATTACTATTTTTGCTTTATATTATGTTTATAGTATATATCAAATTCTGGCCTCAGGCAGACCACCAAAATCCCACATTGCTTCAACAAATGTTATGGGATTTTAAAATTATTATTTATTGTTTGTTTGTTTATCACTAACAATTTAGGATTTTTGTTACTTATACTCTTAGCACTGAAGGTACATTATGAGATAGCAGAACTAATTTAACAAGCCTGCTTGCACCAAAAATTGTTCTTTCTGATGATGTTGCTCTCCCTGTCTTCTGTGCATGCTGCTATCATCCCACTGGAGCAGCTCCAGTAGCTGTACAGCCTTTGGTGAACTGATTCCCTGCATTTTCTGCTGTCCATGAGCAGCCCCAGTGGTGCAGGGGAGCAGGCACAGCTGGTGTGGGAGCACTGAGGCTGGTCCTTTTCCTCCCTCTTCAGGCACCCAGCAGTCTCCAGGGACTGCACAAGTGTACTCTAGGAAGACTGCTGCCCTAAATGCTGATAGTAGATGCACAAATTAGTTGCCTTAAATATAATTCCCTGTAGCTGTAACAATTTGATGGCTGGTTCCTGTGCATCCACCAATTTCCCCTCCCTGTAGCAGTTCATCCCTGCCTCCTATGCCCCGCCTGCTCAATCCCACCCTTGCTATGCCAGCTCTCAAGAGCAAAAAAAACCCCACATCTCTGCACAAAAAGTGAATAATTTCCTAGGTGTCTACCAAGTTGAAATTAAGCAATGATGGGTCAGATTTAGTCTGGTTGCGGTACATAGTAAAGACAAGGATCTGACAGATTAGGACAGGAAGGAAAGTGATTGAATGAACTTTAAATATTATCCTAAGGAAGGAGAGGCAATTCCACCTACAGCCCTTAACAGAGTATAACAAAAGGGGATATGGCAATTTCTCTATGTCCAGCTCTGTTAAGGGTTGTTCCCTTTATCAGCACAGACTGGTTAGGATGTACAAATGTGACAGAATTTTAAGAAAGCTGAAAAAAAACTTTTTTCCTTGTGTTCTTAAATGGCCAAAAATTATTTTTACCATTAAAATTACCAGTATCAATAAAGAAATCAAAATAAACTGGAGATCCGAAAGTGGTATTAGAACTATATCTATAGAAAGACAGATTTCCTGTGGGAGTTATGCCCCTCACATGCTGTTGGGGCAAAAACTTCTAGTGTGAAGCTGTGGCTTTTAGTTAGAATAGTGGTAGGAGCACAGATTTGATCTTCGGAGGTTTTTACACTGTAGCTGTCTATTTTGCTCTATGATTAGGCATCATGTCACTTCTAACTTACTATAAATCCTCCAGAGACTTTAAAAAATGTTAAACAAATACTTCATAAAGCTGGCTTAGGTTTGAGCTTGGAAGTAGTTGTAGAAGTCATTTGGTTTCGATTTCCTTGAGAACCCATACTAGATTTCTGGTAGGGATATAATACTTTTCTGCAGAAAAGATTCATCAATGAAAAATATGGGCAAGACTGAAGATTTTTTATTTATGTATTTATTTTGATTTATACACATGACTGGAAATAGTCCTGTAATATTCTTTGAAACATAGTGAAATGGATCTGTCTGGTAATTCCCTTTTAACCACAAGCCAGCAGGAGTTCCGCAGCTGAGCTGCAACAGGTGTAGATATATCTGATTTTTAAAAACTTTTGTCAGAGCTTTGCCACTTTCTTACAGACTGCAGGATATATGGGCTTGGGATTCATGCTCACTAAAACAGGGTTATTCTAAACTAAATAAAGAGCAAATTCCAGAACACACCAGAGCTAATTTGCTATTGTTTTCACCATAAGCCATAATGAATCCTCATCAAATGAATGCAGCTGCTATGGTGCTGTATCCAAAATAATGTAATTAAATTGCTGCTTGGGGAATTTTAGAGTATAAATTTGGCAGAGACTCATTACTGGCAATTCGACAGCAAAGCATTTATAATCTTATCCAAAGAGGTGATCCTGTATTCTGTCATTCTAAGAACAGAGAGAGGAGAAACAGAACCAGGATGACAAATGGCCAGACCAAAATCTGAAACAAGAAACCACAAGAACTTAAGGCTAATCCAAGCCATGCTGGAAAGCCTGTTGGGATGGCAAGGGGAGGACAGGATGAGAAAACTTGAATATATTACATCAGAAAAATTCTTCACCACTCTGTGCAGTGACAAGGTCAACAAGGAAAGAGGGCCCACCACAGGGAGCCTACAGGAGCCACAGCTTTGCCACCACCAGGGTCAGAGGAGTCACAACCCCTGATCAGAGAAGGGCAGCTCTGCAGCCTCATGCCCAGAGCTGACTCGTCCCCCTGCCTGCTCCCTTACAAAAACACTGGAACGTTGCCCCTCCTCTTCTGTCAGGGCTGTGTGGATGCTTGACTGTAACTGCAGCCACCTCCTCCAGCTGGGGGAAAGCAGCAAGGTTGGCTTCTTGCATGATGAGTTTCCCAGAGCTGTCAGGACCTGCGCTGGCACAGGGAGATCCAACACACAACTCAAACAACTGTGAAAACTTCTGTGATGAACACACCATTGTCCTTGCTAAGGCTGTTCAAGATCAAACAAACTGCCAATAAAGTGCTGAGAGTTGTGATGAAGTGACTGCCATGATCATTTTTGTGATTACAAAACTAAAACTGGGGTCACCCAGTCTCATAAAAAAGCAGGTTATGTTTCTAATTTGTTTTAAAAGTGAACTCAAATTAAATTCTAATTTCACAAGAGAGAAATTTGCATTTTGGCCATATCCGAGCCTTTTAAAATTTATGCTTAATAAACCTTAGTATGCCCATTCTAATCAAGCCTATATAAAATATTGCAGCTTAGAGCATACTTTAGTTTAACAACAATGTTTGTGTTCCTTTATAGGCTAAGAAAATCTCATGGGGTTGTGTTTCCAATATGAATATTCACTATTATGGCTTCATAATTGGATATCCATCAATATTTAACATTATATGTCCCTACACTTCAGCTCAGGGACAGCCGATCAGATGAAGCAGAGTCCTTCTTTTTCTTTTTTTTTTATTTGAGGGGGGGAAGTGGTGTTTTCTTTTTTCTTTTTTATTTCTTAATGCATAGCAGTCACTGGCAAATTTGCAGAAGCAACAGCTGCCAGCAGAACTAATTGAAAAAGGGGCTTGGGGAAAGGGACAAACAGAAATTTCATTGTTTTGATGAAAACCAAAATAAATAATTTGCTAAAGATAGAAAGAAAATGTTGAGATTAAAGATCGACATGTTCAATGGTAAAGTTCCCAGAATAACTTAACAACTTTGATGTGGAAAGAACATTAAAAATACTAAGAGGAAATAGTTCAAAGTTAGGTGGGAATTCCTATTATATGTATATACTTGGAGAAAGACTGTATTGTGGGACTTGAAGAAAAAATGGTTCTTCTGTATCCTTCTTTTGCTCAGTATTGACCAATGAACAACCTTTTGTATGGAAACAGAAAATAGTTATCAGAGGTAACTTACGTTCCACCTCTGGTGAGTGTTCCAGAAACATAAATCTACTCTAGCAACACACTGATGTCTCCTGAGTTTGAACTGCCACAAAGGGAAGTTCAAGAGAAATAGGCAGGGTGGGATTTGTAGATTCGTCATGGATTTCATGAGTTTCTTTTGTTTATGTAGCTTTGGAAACCCAAAGCTCTATCAGATCTAGAAAAACAAATATTCATGTCTTCTTAGAGGTTTGTCAAATGACACAGTGTTGGCAGTCTTAGTGAGAGGCTGAAATAATTTGTTGCCAAATTTTCTCAGCTCACAATAAGCTTTACAGTTATCCTGGATTTCATATGCAATGCCATCATTGCTGGAGACAATTAAATGCCTCTATCCTGTGCCATACCCCCAAAAATGCTGTTGCAGTTGCTTAACAACTTCACTGTGATTTTTTTCAAATTACTTCTTGATGACTTCAGCTTTGGCCTCTTTGGTCAGATTATTTGGCGGCTGTAAAGCTCTGAAAAGTCACTGAGAAAATGCTGGCATAATCTTCAACTTAATGGAAAGATCAGACTGGCCTTATCCTGCAATTTAGTAAACAGAGTTGGGTAACATTTTAGTGACTGCAAATTCATCACAAATGGAGTTTTGATCCTAAAGCTGTTTCCACTTTTTAGTAGAATGGCAGAATTTGTTTGAGGTAAGGAAAAAGTAGCCTGGACGTAAACTCTAATCATGTTACCCCTCTTTTGTCCACTAACTCGGGGATTATGGAATTTGGTTTTTAATCTCATCATGAGGGCCTTGGAAACAGCACCTCCCTCTACAAAAGGACAATGTCTCTGAGGAGGAAGTTGGAGGAAATTTGGATTGAGCTGTTCTTGTTTCTGGCCCCATGTCTTGGGCCCAGCCAGGCAGAGGTAGTGGGCTCTGTAGTTCTCAGCCTGCTGTCTGAGCTGCTTCGGCCCAAAAATCCCTGCAGCACACAGCCTTGCCGCTCACACTGCTGCTGGCACAGCTTTAACATCATTGCCCATCTTTGCCCTCCTGGCTTGGTTGTCCACAGAGCCTGGATATTCATTCTCTCCCAGAGAAATGGGAACCCCGGGTCAAGGTTGTTCGTTTCCCAGTCTAGAGCAGGGACCAAAGAAACAGCCACGTTTTGTCTCCAGTATTTCAGATTGGCTGCTGACCCAGAAAATCAGTTACAGTCACAGCCTTACGTAGTGCAGAATCAGGTAATATCCAGTATGACAAAGACTGTGTCTGGCCCATGTGGAGCTTAGACACCTGCAGAAGCTGCTTTCTCTGTACTGCCTTCTTTAGCATTTTATAGCCCCTTACAGTCTCCAAATGCATCTCATTTTCTGTGCAGGTTTATTTAAAAAAGAGATGTAGTGAGTTAAGAAAATACTTTTTTTTTCCTTTTTGGCACAGTAGTTCTACAGACTGGTCTTAGATGAAGTTCAACTAATTTATATAGTAACAATAGTGAGCTGATATTTCCTCTGATACTGAGATTTGGCAGAGAGGACCAGAAGGAAGTGTTTCAATCCAATATATAAGACAACAGTAAAAGGAAAAAAAAGATATTTCCTCTTTATTATGTGAGGAGAATAATATATTGCAAATAATTTCCACCCATTAAAATGCTCTTTTGTTCTCGCAGCCCGGTTTGGGATTTGTGGTCAGTCCAGTTTTGATCACTGTAATATCTCTGCAACATTCCCTCCTTGTTTCCTCATATCCATAGCTTACTTTTGCTTGTGTTCCATCTGATCCCAGCTGTTGACATTCAAAGATCATTAATCAGGACACTTATTGCTAAAGAGCAATGGTCAAAGTTTGGCCTATTCCGGCCCAGCTGCTGTGGCTGGATTTTTGTGGTCCCCAAATCCAGTCATTTCTGGATAACTCTGTCTCTAATCAACTGACCGACTGTAATTTAGTCACAATGCTATTGGGCCAAGTTCCTTAAACAGAGCTATTTAAATCATTTTTGTGTAATTTTGCAAATCCTAAGGTTAAATCTCAGGTTTAGAAGCTTCCCACAGAGTTTGCAGAAAATAACTTTGTGCTGTTCTTTCAGCGTTTTTAGCGTTTGCTTGAGTTATCACTCTGATCTTTGGATTCTAGATTTTGGCACTACAAATTAATAGTAACTGGAGAAAGAAGAAGGAAATATTTCATTGTTATTTTTTGCATACCACCAGCAACACAGCAATGTTATATAAGTTCATGTAAGGCAGGTTTTCTTTACAGAAGTACATGGCTGCTTTTGGCTGGTTTGTACTACAGACATTAGGAAACTCTATTAGCAACTCATCCCTGTGAGCATTATTTCAGCCTCAGAGCTCTGAAGGGCTTCTGTTGTTTGTGAACCACACACTAAAGAAGGTCTGAATTGCTCAAAGGCCTCTCCACTGGAAGTGAGCCATGGAGCCTGATGTGTCTCTGATTCGGACACCGCAGGGCAGCATGCAGTTAAGCACCAGAAGGGACCAGAGAGATGCTGCCAAGTCCTGTGGAACACATTACCAGGTCCCTCAACATAGTAGAGGAGAGGGAGATTTTTGGATGCTAAGGTTTTCAGAAGAATCAAGAAATGGCAGTAAGTACTGTCATGCCTTGGGAAAAGGCTGATTCCCAACCACTGATTTTTGATAGCTTTAGAACATGCCAAATGCCAAGGGTTCTTCTCTGTGTTTTCACTTTCATTGTAGCTAAAATGAAGAAGCATAGAGGTCTGAACACCATACCATAGAGTAAAGCCCTGGGAATTAAAATTACCCAAATAATAAGCAGTATGAAAAAAGTTGTGTTTCCGATTAGTTCAAGCTTTTGGTTGATTTATCTTCATTTAAACTAACTGCTATCATAATAAACATCTCCTTCTGAGAAGCAATGGAGTTTAAATTCTACAATGACTTCTGTCTAAAATGTTGTTTTCCGGGTTTTTTTCTTACTGAAGTAGAAATTTGCAGTAGCAAAATTTTGATCTAGAAATAAAGAATAAAGTTAGAATGGGCAATTTAAAATTCTGTATTCCATAGTTATAGTGTGTGAGTCAGAGGTCAATCCCCAATGAGGGATCTTCTGTTGTAAGTTAACACTTTTCGTGAGATACTGATACTCTAATAGACAGTGGATGGGACTTACCCCTTTCTGCAAAACAACACCTTACTAGTGTAAGTGGAACTTCTTACTGATGAGCAAGCTACAGTTTTAGTTTTTACTCAGCTTTTCATCTGGATTTATCTTGCATACTAATAATGCGCTTTTTCTGGGTCAACTCTGCATCAGATCATAAGAACATTTTCTATTAGCCTTGTCCATTGTGCTCAAGTGGATTTCATGGGTGAGCAGGGCTCAAGGAACCTGCTGTGGTTCTCTGATTCTGGCTAACTGAATTTCATCAGTATTCATGATTATGATGTCTTTTTCACATTCTAGCCCTGACAAATTTGTAATAAAAAGCTCCTATATACTCAGGTTTTCTGGGGTTTTAGAGGTGAGTCCTCTCCTGGATTGTGCAAATTTTTAAGGCCAGAATTTCCAGATGGTAACTCTAATGGCTCATGTGCTTTAATGTAGACACTAGCTATATTGTGTCTCTTATAACTCAGTGACCAGATATAATAAGTCATTCTAGAAATTCAAATTTCTACTAAAATAGTGTTTCATTAATTGGAAAATCTGACTGTTTATGAATTTGGCTGCTCTTCATCTGGAACGCTAAATATCTTTGGGATTTCCAACAATCACTACCCAGGCATGTGCATGCTGCTCTTCACCTGTGCATGGGAATTCTGATGCTGTCAGGACATCCTAGTCCTCCTGAATACAAACTATATTATATATTCAGTTTTGACTATATAATAAGCCTTCAGAAAGTGCCTGGCAAGGGCCACACAGTGCCCACATGGCCTTTGCAGCCCCAGAAATTATATATACCTTCAAATTTTCAGATTTATTGAATATACAGCCACTGTTCAGAGCTTTTACATCAGGAAATTTTGTGTAGCAACAACTCTTCTACATAACCCAAGCTCCTGGCCCCCCAGATTGTCCATATTGCAATAGACAGAGGTGGAAAGAAAACCACCACCAACTTTGTAACTGCAATGAGGATTTTCCATAGTAAAAGTGGTCCACTTTACTGCTTAACACTGTGTGGTTCCTTTGCTAGAAAAACTAGCCCTGTTGAGGAAATAGTTCTAGTGAATATTTAAAGCTTATATATGACCTTTATTTCATTCTTTATTTCTCCATTTCATTCTTTTTATTTTATTCAGAAACTAGTAGCCTACCAAGCTATTGTAAAAATAGTTGGGAAATGCATCCTGTCTTCCTGCTTATGTTTCCAATTTATGCAACACTATTTCAATAGGAATTTGAATTTCTGGAATGACTTATTATATCTGGTCACTGAGTTATAAGAGACACCATATAGTTACTGTCTACTTTAAAGAACAAGGACTGATGTCTCTTTAAAACTATTTTTTTTTTCCTTCTGAAACTGTATGCTTTCCTCCTGAGTTAAGATAAAAAAGCTCAAGTACTTTAGGTTTTACAGTATATATTTATGCATTTCTTTTGAGCATCCTAATGCATTTTTTACTTTCAAATTTCATGTGAAAAGACAGTAATCGCTATGTTTCAGAAATTCCTGGTTCTAATACAGATGCTTAATAATAAGATATAATAAGTTATAATAATAAGATGCTTCTGAGGCAGATATTTGGTGGGCATATTAGTTATTTATTGACCTTTTATCTGGAAAACATCAGGTTTCATTGTCCTGCTGTTGATGTCTCTAACTTGCGTATAATTTTTCTGAAGGGCTATTTATTTTTAAGACATATAAAATAATTAGTGAAAAGTCTTGTTTTACTGTAATTTAAAAGTATTTCAGGACTTATATTTTGCTCAGTTAGTTTGTAAAAAATATAAAAGAGAGAAAGATAGGAAAGAATGAAAACCAGACTACAAAATATGGAAGAAAAGGTAAATAAAAGCTGTATAAAGGCCCCAGTCTTGTTCATGGAAACTGTGCTGTTCACTTAAATGGGAGCAGGAACTTGCCCTTTAGCAGAATGCCCTTTTGCTTATAAGATATGGAACTGTCATTATGTAAAGTGGTTTTGTGTCTTTGCCATATTTTTTTTGTGTCATTCAAGAGCTAAAGACCCCCAGGCTAGAATTAATGTCTAATAGAAGTTTTGTAAACCTTTTACTTTCAGTGACAATCTGAGTCTGTCCTGCTGTCCAAAAAAAAGGTCTTTAGTGAAGTTACACATGAGCTGTTCGTGTCTGAGAACTTGGCGGAGGATGAAAACTGGAGTCTCAGTTCGGTGTCTGATGTACAGTAGGTGATTTCACAAAGCACCTTTGCAGTTTGACAGCTTTGTTTGCAAGAGACACCAGGATTCAATGAGCCTATAGTGAATTGCTTAACATTACCCCACAGAGACCTGCCTCTGTAGGTCAAATCTAAAGTCAGTTCACTGGCAGTACCATGCTTCCTGTGCTGTTTTAGCCCCAAGAGTACGGCAGGAGACATCTACCTCAGCTCAGTACACCTTTCAGTCTGTGACGTATCTCTGGGTGTAAAATGTGTTTACATCTCGGAAATCCACTGAAGAACTCAGGGAATATAGACGTGTCATTGAGTGAGAAACTTTCAAATTACTTTCGTTAACCTAAAAAAAAATTATCCAAAATCACCAAATTAAATCTTACTGTAAATGCTGTGGGTTATGTTTAGGGAATCAGAACTAATACCACCCTTGATTTTTCTACTCTGGCTATAACCTCTTAAAATACAATTCAGTTTTTATCATCAGTTTTTAGTGGAGATTGCAGTATCTGTACCCGATGCTTTTGGGGTTGGTGGATGAGCTGCAGAAATGGAATGAAGGCTGCACAATGTTGGGGACACTGGGAACGAATTAGGCAGCTGGTTCCAGGCACAGTCTGCAGGGACCCACAGCCCATGGTCAAACAGGCAAGAGCTCCCCTACCAGCACACAGAGAGAGGAGGGCAGTAATGAAGAAGAATGGAAGTTTGGACAGGCAAGGACCTGCAGGAGGATGACACTTCCCCTGAAGGCTGAGGTGCCATCACAGAACCACTTCACTGCTCTGGAGAGTGAAGATGAAAGACTGGTCAGATCAGGATTGCTGCTGGAACCGAGTAAGGCAGCTCCATCTGCTCCCTGTGTAACAACCTGTGCAGCTGAGAAAGGGGAACTGGTGAGAGCAGTGGGTGACTCTTCTACCAGGTATACATGGAGGCACCCATGTGCTCAAGAGAGAAGTGCTGCTTAGCAGGATTTGTGTCATGGGTGTCACTGACAGACTGACAACCCTTGTACAGCCCGCTGACCTGCTGCTGGTGTTCTACACTGGTACCAGCCAGGACCAGCTGGAGTGGGCCCAGAGGGGATCACAAAAATGGTCAGAGGGCTGGAGCACCTCAGCTATGCAGACAGGCTGAGAGAACTGGGGCTGCTCAGCCTGGAGAAGAGAAAGCTCTGGGTAGACCTTACAGCAGCCTTCCAGTACCTAATGCGACCTACAGGAAAGCTGGAGAGGGACTTTTACCAGTGTGTCTAGTGATAGGGCAAAGGGAAATGGCTTTAAACTAAGAGTAGGTTTAGCTTAGATATTAGGAAAAAGTTATTTTACATGAGGTTGCTGAGACACTGGAAGTTGTTGCCCACAGAAATCGTGGATGCTGCATTGCTGGAAGTATTCAAAGCCAGGTTAGACAGGACTTTGAGCAGCATGGTCTAGTGGAAGATGTTCCTGCCCATGGCAGGGAGGATGGAACAAGGTCCCTTCAAACCACTCTCTGATTCTGTGACCGTCATTCTGTAATGTGGAAGATCTCTGCTTTGAGACTCTTAAAGACAGATGTTTAGTTGCAGTGTTTATTTGATAAGTTCATAATTAATTTACATATAACTTTATACTGCACTTTTACAGTGTGAAAGCTATCAGGATTAAAAGGTTGAAAAAAAAGGTTATGTGTTCAAAAAATAAACTTCTTTCATAAATGCATTGGATAATTTATGGTATTTATCTGTTTGTTGCCCTAGGCTAGGGATAATGGGGAACTGTTTTTTCATCACTTATGGATAACTTGACCCTTCAATATGCTTAGGTTCCACGAGGTGAGATAACTGTGATGGGACCCTGACCTGGAAGAGATCACTGCAGTTCAATGCATGTTGCTTGCAAATAAAAGTTATCCTGTGTTTTGTGGTACCGTTTAGAATGGAACTGAGCATGTTATGTCAAAGCTTTTAAGGAAGAGGCACAAATAGTTAAAAACAATATAGTTTATCAGCCGCATGTAATGCAAATATATGGTAAATAGTGATCTGTTTCTCTGTCCAGCTGTACTACTTGCAGGAGTAAGGATCACACATATGAGGATTTATGGGATAGAGTTCAGGACTACCATTTCAAAGCGCTAAATAAAGTGTTAAACAGTAATATTTTCCAGGAATGTCTCCATCCAGCACTTTTTACCACAGTACAAGAAACAACAAACTGAAAGCATGCCTTTCTCTTTGGCATATTTTCCTCCAGATAACAAACCTACTTATGCACGTTAGGAAGAAAAGAACATACTCTTTTAAGAAGAGGGCTGCATTAAGGAGGACAAATTTATGTGAAAAATGAAGAAGACAAGAGTCTATTTTTTCATCATTTAAATGTCTTGGTATATTAATTTTAAATTTAAAAAATAGTGAGTTTTAATAATTGCCTGGACCAGGATCCCTTTACGGTATTACAGGTAGCACTTTTGTGTCTTGTAAGTCATCCTTGCAAAGTAGGAGTGTAGCGTGTCTCAAATTTATAAACAACCTGAAAAACAGAGATGGAGCCTGTTACTTCTAGCTGGGACTATTTATTCCTGTAAGTCACCATCAAAACTTGCAGCAGCGATCACAGAGATGACACGGGATTTGTACTGCTTCCTGGATTGGACCTGAAAATCAACTCTTTCACTCACTGGGTTAGCATTACTCTTGGAGAATTTTGGAGAGTGAAAATTACTTTAAACATTATGACAGCTACAGCCTTTCTTGACTTTTTCTGAGCTTTTTAAGCTAGATTATCTATCTAAACTTTTGAATTAAGGTGCTAGCAGAACTTAGGCAGCATGAGAGAAGAGCTTTGTTGGAACTTGAAAGAAAACCACAGAGTGAAGCGAAAGCAACGTGACACTGCAGAATGACCACAAATGTTCTTTCATGACTTCTATTGTGCTCTCTCCTTGAAGCACTTCAAAACCAAATCTACTCCCACAGTTTTTTGACCTTACCCTTAGTTTAAAGCAAGAACAGAAAGCATTGTGTTTGTGTCATCCACTGTGGTTGCCAAATCTTGAGATGGAACCCAGGGTTTTTTCTTCTGTCAAGTAGAAATATTGTGCTGATATCCAGCTAGTACACAATGCTGCCTCAAGTAAATGAAAAAAAATTTCTGGGTTCCTGTCTAGGTTTCGGACTTTGATCACCTGTTTTATTCCAAAGGGTTCAGTGTTTATTTCAAACAGAGAAGCTGGACAAATGCTTTATTTTTAATTATGTTAGATAGAAATATCTTAGAAGTTTGACAAAGCATTATGCCTTACTAGAACAAAAAGAGCAACCTGAAACTTTATAAATGATGAATGCTGCAGTGCAACTCCCAGTAGAAAATCTCAAGATAGGGCACAGGCAGATCAGATTAGGTTTATCTTTGATCAAGAGCCAAAAACATCAGGAGACAATGATAGTAATTTTGTATTCTTTTATTTTCGTAAAGAACACGAGATAAGCATTGGAAACAGTTATTATTTATATTATATTAGGAATTCATTATTAAATTACTTTATTTAAAACAAAGCTAAGACTGAGTGAAATAAAATTGGATGATGTTCTGCCATTCTTACTCTTAATATTCAGTTAATTATCTTTTATTATTTCATTTTTCAGCCTAAGAAAAACCAAAACCCAACACCTTAAAAACAAAAAAAAAAAAGCCCAAAACCTTTAAGTGAAATATATTCTGATGTCTGGGCACAGGTCCACTTTTAATGCTGCAATTCACTTCAACAGTTTTTTTTTTATTATTTCAGACCCAGCAACTGAGTCTCCTGTCACTTAAACACAGTATTAGGTCACAAAGTTTCAATTTCCATTCCAGTGTAACTTCCAAATACAGACAACTTGTGGTTTTTTAGCGGATTTATTTTTTCTTAATTAATGTATTCCAATCTGTGCTGCTAAGAAAAGAGTCCAAAGGTGAATCTTACCTATCTTTACAGAAGTGTTATTACAGACATGTGTAGATATCAAGGTGATAGGATCCTGTGTGGGACTGGAAGCAGGGACAACTAGAAATTTGAGCATGAACTTTCTATTGCAGGTTTTTTTGTATGCTGGGAGTTGCAATTTTTTTTCTTCCAGGTATGGTCCATTTTTAATAACATTTCTGCGGAAAGACAAGTTTCTTGAGAGAAAAAGGGGATCCAGATTAACCTTTGTATTCTTCAATAATGATTAGGGAGAACTCTTTTGTTGGAAGTTCAGAAGTTCACAACCGTTTCTGTCAGTGAACACATACATATATATATATATATATATATATATATATATATAATGGGGCATTTTGTGAAGGACTGGGGAACTGCATGCTCCTGTTACAGGTGCATTCTGAACTGACATTGAAGGAAACTTGTTCCAATCAGTAATATGGAATACCAAAGTTCAAGTATATGTTTTGTACACTAGGTGCTCAATCTATAACTATTTGTAGCCACTGAAATCACAGGTGGAACATGGATCTCTCACACTACTATATTCATACATGATAAAAAAGTTGCACTGCAATTCAGGAAAGGAAGCATAGCTCCTTGTACATGTGCAAAAGAGTCATCCTGGGGCCAATAGAAAATGTAAAAGCTAAAGCCTACTTTTTGCTTACCCTATGAAGTTTCTGACCATTGTGTTCAGTTAATTCAATTACCTTTCTACCATCATTCTTATGAAGCCCTACAATGTTCATTCATTTTTTGCTGGAATACATTCAGCCAGCTGTGGTTTCTCTCATACTCATTTCCCTCCCTGTGCTCCCACACTTTCTTTTGTTCTTTAAACCACATGGGCTTCCTTCCTCAGCAATGACAACTGTTTCCTTGCCCCATCTGTCTACTACTCTTTAAAACTTCCCCTCAAAGAATGTGCATCTAAGAAACTAATTTTTAAAATTTTTGACACTATGACCTTTACTGACATTTGGGAGGCTTGACATCTCTCCCTGAGAGTCACATCTCAGCATCCCATACACTTAGGCTGTGCTTCTCATCAGCATGCTTGGCTTCAGCTTATTGCAGTTGAGATCAGTCAGGAGCAAGGTCTAAGGCAAAAGAGCTGGGGAGAAACAAACACAGCTTGGAACAAAAATAAAAATTACTGCAATCTGCAGTAAAACAGGCAGCCACATGGGCAGAACAATCTGCATTCGTGGAATCACAAGAGGGCTTGAGTTTGAAAGGACCTAACCCTCTGATCCCCACCATGGGCAGGGATGCCTCCCAATCAGATCAGGTTGCTCAGTACCCCATCCAGCCTGGCCTTGAACACTTGAAAGGATGGGACATCCATAGAATGAGACATTCCCAGAAGTTTTTTCATTTTGTCAAGATATTTCTGACTTGACACTGGCAAGTGTCTGTGTATGTGTCTGTATAGATGTATAGACATACACAGATGGATATATTATTATATATTTGTGTATGAATATATATGTGTCTATCTAAAACAATATTTTCAGACAGACTGACTTTTTTTTGTATCTTTAGCCTTTCATTTTCTCATGCAGGGGCTCACATGCTCAAGTTCTTGCTTGTCTATATGCTGATCATTCCCCATATAGGCTCCTACACTTGCCTCCTCATGAATTTGGTTCTCAGCTCATTTTGTTCCTCATTGTCCAAGGTACTACTGTCAAAATTGCCTATCCCAGGCATTGACTCAGCCATGTTACTATGCCATCACTTTAGAATCTTTCTGTTTTGATGTTCCCTGAGTTTCATCTTCCCAGGATTCCTTTGAACAGCCTATATGGTGATAGTTCGCTGCTGCTTCTCCCTTGATCTTGTCATTGTCTCAGTGCTGCCATTTTCCAAATAAATA
>NW_005054382.1:866219-907898 GCF_000277835.1 Geospiza fortis
TGGCATCTGAGGTCATGCAAACTTTGGGTGAATTTAAGTGGCTCTTGAGTCTTTTCTTGCCTGTACCCCTTAAGTATGGCCAAACATTGTTCTTGGCCCTGCCTTTGATTACAACCTTTAACTTCAAAAATATGCTGGAGCTTATGGGGGAAAGGGCATTCTATTAGCCATACAAAAATGTTTTCACCCTCTTTTGAGCATTGCTTATGATCACTCTTGAGGAAAACCTGACCTTTCCAGTCAAATCCACCAAACAGAGCAGCACCATGAAGCCTTTTTGTGGTTTTGCCCTTTTTTTGCCTCTGCTGAACTAGCTTTCTTTTCAGACTTGGTAGACACACACTTCTGAAATTTTGATGCACTAAAATTCTTATATAGGCAGAATGCATTTAATTACTGCAATACTTTTGGGGTAAGAATATTATCAGAGGAACCTTTTTTTACCCCATTAATATCCGTGATTACTTACTTCCAGCTTTATTCATACTTTGAAATTGTTTGCCTGAACATGCAGTTAATTACTCTGAGTAAAACTACCTCTCTTTTGTTAGAAGAGGTTGGGTAAAAAGAATGGCAAGCTACTAAACATTTTTCTGAAAAAATGAAAAACACTTAAATGAATTCTGAATTTTGAGTAGTTTTAAATGGGTTCTTGCTCTGCGTAAATAATTTAGTATCCTCTCACTTGAAGGCAATGTAATTTTTCTGTCAAATAAGTCATTATTACACTTAAGGAAAAATTAAAAAAAAAAACAGCAAATAAAACCAAATTGGAGTTCTACTATAAAATCTCATAATATTTCATTTCAACGGGAAAAGCTTCAGATAAATATTAAAATAATTTTGAATAAATTAGGAATTTATTTTAGTCTAGTTTTTGCACCTATTTTGTGCAGAGTTGAGTGCTGTATAGGAGTACAAGTAAATTGTTGTGTTACAGGTAAATGATTGTCACAAGTTACAAACTCAGATGCGGGAGAGCTTATTTTGTAATGATTCTGATTATAGTTTGCGATGGAACTGTCACGTTAAGGAAGGAAACAACAGAAGTAAAGAGGGGAATGCTTGTTTGTTCATGTAGTTTGGTTTGGGTTTTTTTTTCTGTCATGTTGTAGGCATGGTAGGAACCCTGGTTCACCCTGCAGTTCCAGACTGGAGTGCCTCACTGAATGACTCCTGCTTGCAGAACAGGCTGAGTCTGCTGTCATGTGCTTTCCTTAGAGGAACTCATTTCCTTCCCGAGGAGGTCTGCAAGGTCAGGCAAATAAATATCCAATCTTGGAAGCTGTCTGTCTCCAGGCTGCTCCCTCTGAGTCACTATTTCTACAGAAAAATTCATAAGGGAAGTCTGTCATAAACCCCCAAGAAGCTAAGTGCTTCCATAATGGGAAGCTGTTTTAAACTGGGCGTGCCAGGTACAAGAGAAGCTTTGGTTTTTGAAGCTTTGGTGTTTTGTTTTCTAATACATTACATATATAATTTCAGTATTCTTGTTTAGGATTCAGAACTCATGTAATTCTTTTCTAGTGTTGTGAAGCGGTATCACTTTGGTAGTGGAATACTGTTCAGTCTTAAAAATTTGGCTCTATTACTATTTTTGCTTTATATTATGTTTATAGTATATATCAAATTCTGGCCTCAGGCAGACCACCAAAATCCCACATTGCTTCAACAAATGTTATGGGATTTTAAAATTATTATTTATTGTTTGTTTGTTTATCACTAACAATTTAGGATTTTTGTTACTTATACTCTTAGCACTGAAGGTACATTATGAGATAGCAGAACTAATTTAACAAGCCTGCTTGCACCAAAAATTGTTCTTTCTGATGATGTTGCTCTCCCTGTCTTCTGTGCATGCTGCTATCATCCCACTGGAGCAGCTCCAGTAGCTGTACAGCCTTTGGTGAACTGATTCCCTGCATTTTCTGCTGTCCATGAGCAGCCCCAGTGGTGCAGGGGAGCAGGCACAGCTGGTGTGGGAGCACTGAGGCTGGTCCTTTTCCTCCCTCTTCAGGCACCCAGCAGTCTCCAGGGACTGCACAAGTGTACTCTAGGAAGACTGCTGCCCTAAATGCTGATAGTAGATGCACAAATTAGTTGCCTTAAATATAATTCCCTGTAGCTGTAACAATTTGATGGCTGGTTCCTGTGCATCCACCAATTTCCCCTCCCTGTAGCAGTTCATCCCTGCCTCCTATGCCCCGCCTGCTCAATCCCACCCTTGCTATGCCAGCTCTCAAGAGCAAAAAAAACCCCACATCTCTGCACAAAAAGTGAATAATTTCCTAGGTGTCTACCAAGTTGAAATTAAGCAATGATGGGTCAGATTTAGTCTGGTTGCGGTACATAGTAAAGACAAGGATCTGACAGATTAGGACAGGAAGGAAAGTGATTGAATGAACTTTAAATATTATCCTAAGGAAGGAGAGGCAATTCCACCTACAGCCCTTAACAGAGTATAACAAAAGGGGATATGGCAATTTCTCTATGTCCAGCTCTGTTAAGGGTTGTTCCCTTTATCAGCACAGACTGGTTAGGATGTACAAATGTGACAGAATTTTAAGAAAGCTGAAAAAAAACTTTTTTCCTTGTGTTCTTAAATGGCCAAAAATTATTTTTACCATTAAAATTACCAGTATCAATAAAGAAATCAAAATAAACTGGAGATCCGAAAGTGGTATTAGAACTATATCTATAGAAAGACAGATTTCCTGTGGGAGTTATGCCCCTCACATGCTGTTGGGGCAAAAACTTCTAGTGTGAAGCTGTGGCTTTTAGTTAGAATAGTGGTAGGAGCACAGATTTGATCTTCGGAGGTTTTTACACTGTAGCTGTCTATTTTGCTCTATGATTAGGCATCATGTCACTTCTAACTTACTATAAATCCTCCAGAGACTTTAAAAAATGTTAAACAAATACTTCATAAAGCTGGCTTAGGTTTGAGCTTGGAAGTAGTTGTAGAAGTCATTTGGTTTCGATTTCCTTGAGAACCCATACTAGATTTCTGGTAGGGATATAATACTTTTCTGCAGAAAAGATTCATCAATGAAAAATATGGGCAAGACTGAAGATTTTTTATTTATGTATTTATTTTGATTTATACACATGACTGGAAATAGTCCTGTAATATTCTTTGAAACATAGTGAAATGGATCTGTCTGGTAATTCCCTTTTAACCACAAGCCAGCAGGAGTTCCGCAGCTGAGCTGCAACAGGTGTAGATATATCTGATTTTTAAAAACTTTTGTCAGAGCTTTGCCACTTTCTTACAGACTGCAGGATATATGGGCTTGGGATTCATGCTCACTAAAACAGGGTTATTCTAAACTAAATAAAGAGCAAATTCCAGAACACACCAGAGCTAATTTGCTATTGTTTTCACCATAAGCCATAATGAATCCTCATCAAATGAATGCAGCTGCTATGGTGCTGTATCCAAAATAATGTAATTAAATTGCTGCTTGGGGAATTTTAGAGTATAAATTTGGCAGAGACTCATTACTGGCAATTCGACAGCAAAGCATTTATAATCTTATCCAAAGAGGTGATCCTGTATTCTGTCATTCTAAGAACAGAGAGAGGAGAAACAGAACCAGGATGACAAATGGCCAGACCAAAATCTGAAACAAGAAACCACAAGAACTTAAGGCTAATCCAAGCCATGCTGGAAAGCCTGTTGGGATGGCAAGGGGAGGACAGGATGAGAAAACTTGAATATATTACATCAGAAAAATTCTTCACCACTCTGTGCAGTGACAAGGTCAACAAGGAAAGAGGGCCCACCACAGGGAGCCTACAGGAGCCACAGCTTTGCCACCACCAGGGTCAGAGGAGTCACAACCCCTGATCAGAGAAGGGCAGCTCTGCAGCCTCATGCCCAGAGCTGACTCGTCCCCCTGCCTGCTCCCTTACAAAAACACTGGAACGTTGCCCCTCCTCTTCTGTCAGGGCTGTGTGGATGCTTGACTGTAACTGCAGCCACCTCCTCCAGCTGGGGGAAAGCAGCAAGGTTGGCCTCTTGCATGATGAGTTTCCCAGAGCTGTCAGGACCTGCGCTGGCACAGGGAGATCCAACACACAACTCAAACAACTGTGAAAACTTCTGTGATGAACACACCATTGTCCTTGCTAAGGCTGTTCAAGATCAAACAAACTGCCAATAAAGTGCTGAGAGTTGTGATGAAGTGACTGCCATGATCATTTTTGTGATTACAAAACTAAAACTGGGGTCACCCAGTCTCATAAAAAAGCAGGTTATGTTTCTAATTTGTTTTAAAAGTGAACTCAAATTAAATTCTAATTTCACAAGAGAGAAATTTGCATTTTGGCCATATCCGAGCCTTTTAAAATTTATGCTTAATAAACCTTAGTATGCCCATTCTAATCAAGCCTATATAAAATATTGCAGCTTAGAGCATACTTTAGTTTAACAACAATGTTTGTGTTCCTTTATAGGCTAAGAAAATCTCATGGGGTTGTGTTTCCAATATGAATATTCACTATTATGGCTTCATAATTGGATATCCATCAATATTTAACATTATATGTCCCTACACTTCAGCTCAGGGACAGCCGATCAGATGAAGCAGAGTCCTTCTTTTTCTTTTTTTTTTATTTGAGGGGGGGAAGTGGTGTTTTCTTTTTTCTTTTTTATTTCTTAATGCATAGCAGTCACTGGCAAATTTGCAGAAGCAACAGCTGCCAGCAGAACTAATTGAAAAAGGGGCTTGGGGAAAGGGACAAACAGAAATTTCATTGTTTTGATGAAAACCAAAATAAATAATTTGCTAAAGATAGAAAGAAAATGTTGAGATTAAAGATCGACATGTTCAATGGTAAAGTTCCCAGAATAACTTAACAACTTTGATGTGGAAAGAACATTAAAAATACTAAGAGGAAATAGTTCAAAGTTAGGTGGGAATTCCTATTATATGTATATACTTGGAGAAAGACTGTATTGTGGGACTTGAAGAAAAAATGGTTCTTCTGTATCCTTCTTTTGCTCAGTATTGACCAATGAACAACCTTTTGTATGGAAACAGAAAATAGTTATCAGAGGTAACTTACGTTCCACCTCTGGTGAGTGTTCCAGAAACATAAATCTACTCTAGCAACACACTGATGTCTCCTGAGTTTGAACTGCCACAAAGGGAAGTTCAAGAGAAATAGGCAGGGTGGGATTTGTAGATTCGTCATGGATTTCATGAGTTTCTTTTGTTTATGTAGCTTTGGAAACCCAAAGCTCTATCAGATCTAGAAAAACAAATATTCATGTCTTCTTAGAGGTTTGTCAAATGACACAGTGTTGGCAGTCTTAGTGAGAGGCTGAAATAATTTGTTGCCAAATTTTCTCAGCTCACAATAAGCTTTACAGTTATCCTGGATTTCATATGCAATGCCATCATTGCTGGAGACAATTAAATGCCTCTATCCTGTGCCATACCCCCAAAAATGCTGTTGCAGTTGCTTAACAACTTCACTGTGATTTTTTTCAAATTACTTCTTGATGACTTCAGCTTTGGCCTCTTTGGTCAGATTATTTGGCGGCTGTAAAGCTCTGAAAAGTCACTGAGAAAATGCTGGCATAATCTTCAACTTAATGGAAAGATCAGACTGGCCTTATCCTGCAATTTAGTAAACAGAGTTGGGTAACATTTTAGTGACTGCAAATTCATCACAAATGGAGTTTTGATCCTAAAGCTGTTTCCACTTTTTAGTAGAATGGCAGAATTTGTTTGAGGTAAGGAAAAAGTAGCCTGGACGTAAACTCTAATCATGTTACCCCTCTTTTGTCCACTAACTCGGGGATTATGGAATTTGGTTTTTAATCTCATCATGAGGGCCTTGGAAACAGCACCTCCCTCTACAAAAGGACAATGTCTCTGAGGAGGAAGTTGGAGGAAATTTGGATTGAGCTGTTCTTGTTTCTGGCCCCATGTCTTGGGCCCAGCCAGGCAGAGGTAGTGGGCTCTGTAGTTCTCAGCCTGCTGTCTGAGCTGCTTCGGCCCAAAAATCCCTGCAGCACACAGCCTTGCCGCTCACACTGCTGCTGGCACAGCTTTAACATCATTGCCCATCTTTGCCCTCCTGGCTTGGTTGTCCACAGAGCCTGGATATTCATTCTCTCCCAGAGAAATGGGAACCCCGGGTCAAGGTTGTTCGTTTCCCAGTCTAGAGCAGGGACCAAAGAAACAGCCACGTTTTGTCTCCAGTATTTCAGATTGGCTGCTGACCCAGAAAATCAGTTACAGTCACAGCCTTACGTAGTGCAGAATCAGGTAATATCCAGTATGACAAAGACTGTGTCTGGCCCATGTGGAGCTTAGACACCTGCAGAAGCTGCTTTCTCTGTACTGCCTTCTTTAGCATTTTATAGCCCCTTACAGTCTCCAAATGCATCTCATTTTCTGTGCAGGTTTATTTAAAAAAGAGATGTAGTGAGTTAAGAAAATACTTTTTTTTTCCTTTTTGGCACAGTAGTTCTACAGACTGGTCTTAGATGAAGTTCAACTAATTTATATAGTAACAATAGTGAGCTGATATTTCCTCTGATACTGAGATTTGGCAGAGAGGACCAGAAGGAAGTGTTTCAATCCAATATATAAGACAACAGTAAAAGAAAAAAAAAGATATTTCCTCTTTATTATGTGAGGAGAATAATATATTGCAAATAATTTCCACCCATTAAAATGCTCTTTTGTTCTCGCAGCCCGGTTTGGGATTTGTGGTCAGTCCAGTTTTGATCACTGTAATATCTCTGCAACATTCCCTCCTTGTTTCCTCATATCCATAGCTTACTTTTGCTTGTGTTCCATCTGATCCCAGCTGTTGACATTCAAAGATCATTAATCAGGACACTTATTGCTAAAGAGCAATGGTCAAAGTTTGGCCTATTCCGGCCCAGCTGCTGTGGCTGGATTTTTGTGGTCCCCAAATCCAGTCATTTCTGGATAACTCTGTCTCTAATCAACTGACCGACTGTAATTTAGTCACAATGCTATTGGGCCAAGTTCCTTAAACAGAGCTATTTAAATCATTTTTGTGTAATTTTGCAAATCCTAAGGTTAAATCTCAGGTTTAGAAGCTTCCCACAGAGTTTGCAGAAAATAACTTTGTGCTGTTCTTTCAGCGTTTTTAGCGTTTGCTTGAGTTATCACTCTGATCTTTGGATTCTAGATTTTGGCACTACAAATTAATAGTAACTGGAGAAAGAAGAAGGAAATATTTCATTGTTATTTTTTGCATACCACCAGCAACACAGCAATGTTATATAAGTTCATGTAAGGCAGGTTTTCTTTACAGAAGTACATGGCTGCTTTTGGCTGGTTTGTACTACAGACATTAGGAAACTCTATTAGCAACTCATCCCTGTGAGCATTATTTCAGCCTCAGAGCTCTGAAGGGCTTCTGTTGTTTGTGAACCACACACTAAAGAAGGTCTGAATTGCTCAAAGGCCTCTCCACTGGAAGTGAGCCATGGAGCCTGATGTGTCTCTGATTCGGACACCGCAGGGCAGCATGCAGTTAAGCACCAGAAGGGACCAGAGAGATGCTGCCAAGTCCTGTGGAACACATTACCAGGTCCCTCAACATAGTAGAGGAGAGGGAGATTTTTGGATGCTAAGGTTTTCAGAAGAATCAAGAAATGGCAGTAAGTACTGTCATGCCTTGGGAAAAGGCTGATTCCCAACCACTGATTTTTGATAGCTTTAGAACATGCCAAATGCCAAGGGTTCTTCTCTGTGTTTTCACTTTCATTGTAGCTAAAATGAAGAAGCATAGAGGTCTGAACACCATACCATAGAGTAAAGTCCTGGGAATTAAAATTACCCAAATAATAAGCAGTATGAAAAAAGTTGTGTTTCCGATTAGTTCAAGCTTTTGGTTGATTTATCTTCATTTAAACTAACTGCTATCATAATAAACATCTCCTTCTGAGAAGCAATGGAGTTTAAATTCTACAATGACTTCTGTCTAAAATGTTGTTTTCCGGGTTTTTTTCTTACTGAAGTAGAAATTTGCAGTAGCAAAATTTTGATCTAGAAATAAAGAATAAAGTTAGAATGGGCAATTTAAAATTCTGTATTCCATAGTTATAGTGTGTGAGTCAGAGGTCAATCCCCAATGAGGGATCTTCTGTTGTAAGTTAACACTTTTCGTGAGATACTGATACTCTAATAGACAGTGGATGGCACTTACCCATTTCTGCAAAACAACACCTTACTAGTGTAAGTGGAACTTCTTACTGATGAGCAAGCTACAGTTTTAGTTTTTACTCAGCTTTTCATCTGGATTTATCTTGCATACTAATAATGCGCTTTTTCTGGGTCAACTCTGCATCAGATCATAAGAACATTTTCTATTAGCCTTGTCCATTGTGCTCAAGTGGATTTCATGGGTGAGCAGGGCTCAAGGAACCTGCTGTGGTTCTCTGATTCTGGCTAACTGAATTTCATCAGTATTCATGATTATGATGTCTTTTTCACATTCTAGCCCTGACAAATTTGTAATAAAAAGCTCCTATATACTCAGGTTTTCTGGGGTTTTAGAGGTGAGTCCTCTCCTGGATTGTGCAAATTTTTAAGGCCAGAATTTCCAGATGGTAACTCTAATGGCTCATGTGCTTTAATGTAGACACTAGCTATATTGTGTCTCTTATAACTCAGTGACCAGATATAATAAGTCATTCTAGAAATTCAAATTTCTACTAAAATAGTGTTTCATTAATTGGAAAATCTGACTGTTTATGAATTTGGCTGCTCTTCATCTGGAACGCTAAATGTCTTTGGGATTTCCAACAATCACTACCCAGGCATGTGCATGCTGCTCTTCACCTGTGCATGGGAATTCTGATGCTGTCAGGACATCCTAGTCCTCCTGAATACAAACTATATTATATATTCAGTTTTGACTATATAATAAGCCTTCAGAAAGTGCCTGGCAAGGGCCACACAGTGCCCACATGGCCTTTGCAGCCCCAGAAATTATATATACCTTCAAATTTTCAGATTTATTGAATATACAGCCACTGTTCAGAGCTTTTACATCAGGAAATTTTGTGTAGCAACAACTCTTCTACATAACCCAAGCTCCTGGCCCCCCAGATTGTCCATATTGCAATAGACAGAGGTGGAAAGAAAACCACCACCAACTTTGTAACTGCAATGAGGATTTTCCATAGTAAAAGTGGTCCACTTTACTGCTTAACACTGTGTGGTTCCTTTGCTAGAAAAACTAGCCCTGTTGAGGAAATAGTTCTAGTGAATATTTAAAGCTTATATATGACCTTTATTTCATTCTTTATTTCTCCATTTCATTCTTTTTATTTTATTCAGAAACTAGTAGCCTACCAAGCTATTGTAAAAATAGTTGGGAAATGCATCCTGTCTTCCTGCTTATGTTTCCAATTTATGCAACACTATTTCAATAGGAATTTGAATTTCTGGAATGACTTATTATATCTGGTCACTGAGTTATAAGAGACACCATATAGTTACTGTCTACTTTAAAGAACAAGGACTGATGTCTCTTTAAAACTATTTTTTTTTTCCTTCTGAAACTGTATGCTTTCCTCCTGAGTTAAGATAAAAAAGCTCAAGTACTTTAGGTTTTACAGTATATATTTATGCATTTCTTTTGAGCATCCTAATGCATTTTTTACTTTCAAATTTCATGTGAAAAGACAGTAATCGCTATGTTTCAGAAATTCCTGGTTCTAATACAGATGCTTAATAATAAGATATAATAAGTTATAATAATAAGATGCTTCTGAGGCAGATATTTGGTGGGCATATTAGTTATTTATTGACCTTTTATCTGGAAAACATCAGGTTTCATTGTCCTGCTGTTGATGTCTCTAACTTGCGTATAATTTTTCTGAAGGGCTATTTATTTTTAAGACATATAAAATAATTAGTGAAAAGTCTTGTTTTACTGTAATTTAAAAGTATTTCAGGACTTATATTTTGCTCAGTTAGTTTGTAAAAAATATAAAAGAGAGAAAGATAGGAAAGAATGAAAACCAGACTACAAAATATGGAAGAAAAGGTAAATAAAAGCTGTATAAAGGCCCCAGTCTTGTTCATGGAAACTGTGCTGTTCACTTAAATGGGAGCAGGAACTTGCCCTTTAGCAGAATGCCCTTTTGCTTATAAGATATGGAACTGTCATTATGTAAAGTGGTTTTGTGTCTTTGCCATATTTTTTTTGTGTCATTCAAGAGCTAAAGACCCCCAGGCTAGAATTAATGTCTAATAGAAGTTTTGTAAACCTTTTACTTTCAGTGACAATCTGAGTCTGTCCTGCTGTCCAAAAAAAAGGTCTTTAGTGAAGTTACACATGAGCTGTTCGTGTCTGAGAACTTGGCGGAGGATGAAAACTGGAGTCTCAGTTCGGTGTCTGATGTACAGTAGGTGATTTCACAAAGCACCTTTGCAGTTTGACAGCTTTGTTTGCAAGAGACACCAGGATTCAATGAGCCTATAGTGAATTGCTTAACATTACCCCACAGAGACCTGCCTCTGTAGGTCAAATCTAAAGTCAGTTCACTGGCAGTACCATGCTTCCTGTGCTGTTTTAGCCCCAAGAGTACGGCAGGAGACATCTACCTCAGCTCAGTACACCTTTCAGTCTGTGACGTATCTCTGGGTGTAAAATGTGTTTACATCTCGGAAATCCACTGAAGAACTCAGGGAATATAGACGTGTCATTGAGTGAGAAACTTTCAAATTACTTTCGTTAACCTAAAAAAAAATTATCCAAAATCACCAAATTAAATCTTACTGTAAATGCTGTGGGTTATGTTTAGGGAATCAGAACTAATACCACCCTTGATTTTTCTACTCTGGCTATAACCTCTTAAAATACAATTCAGTTTTTATCATCAGTTTTTAGTGGAGATTGCAGTATCTGTACCCGATGCTTTTGGGGTTGGTGGATGAGCTGCAGAAATGGAATGAAGGCTGCACAATGTTGGGGACACTGGGAACGAATTAGGCAGCTGGTTCCAGGCACAGTCTGCAGGGACCCACAGCCCATGGTCAAACAGGCAAGAGCTCCCCTACCAGCACACAGAGAGAGGAGGGCAGTAATGAAGAAGAATGGAAGTTTGGACAGGCAAGGACCTGCAGGAGGATGACACTTCCCCTGAAGGCTGAGGTGCCATCACAGAACCACTTCACTGCTCTGGAGAGTGAAGATGAAAGACTGGTCAGATCAGGATTGCTGCTGGAACCGAGTAAGGCAGCTCCATCTGCTCCCTGTGTAACAACCTGTGCAGCTGAGAAAGGGGAACTGGTGAGAGCAGTGGGTGACTCTTCTACCAGGTATACATGGAGGCACCCATGTGCTCAAGAGAGAAGTGCTGCTTAGCAGGATTTGTGTCATGGGTGTCACTGACAGACTGACAACCCTTGTACAGCCCGCTGACCTGCTGCTGGTGTTCTACACTGGTACCAGCCAGGACCAGCTGGAGTGGGCCCAGAGGGGATCACAAAAATGGTCAGAGGGCTGGAGCACCTCAGCTATGCAGACAGGCTGAGAGAACTGGGGCTGCTCAGCCTGGAGAAGAGAAAGCTCTGGGTAGACCTTACAGCAGCCTTCCAGTACCTAATGCGACCTACAGGAAAGCTGGAGAGGGACTTTTACCAGTGTGTCTAGTGATAGGGCAAAGGGAAATGGCTTTAAACTAAGAGTAGGTTTAGCTTAGATATTAGGAAAAAGTTATTTTACATGAGGTTGGTGAGACACTGGAAGTTGTTGCCCACAGAAATCGTGGATGCTGCATTGCTGGAAGTATTCAAAGCCAGGTTAGACAGGACTTTGAGCAGCATGGTCTAGTGGAAGATGTTCCTGCCCATGGCAGGGAGGATGGAACAAGGTCCCTTCAAACCACTCTCTGATTCTGTGACCGTCATTCTGTAATGTGGAAGATCTCTGCTTTGAGACTCTTAAAGACAGATGTTTAGTTGCAGTGTTTATTTGATAAGTTCATAATTAATTTACATATAACTTTATACTGCACTTTTACAGTGTGAAAGCTATCAGGATTAAAAGGTTGAAAAAAAAGGTTATGTGTTCAAAAAATAAACTTCTTTCATAAATGCATTGGATAATTTATGGTATTTATCTGTTTGTTGCCCTAGGCTAGGGATAATGGGGAACTGTTTTTTCATCACTTATGGATAACTTGACCCTTCAATATGCTTAGGTTCCACGAGGTGAGATAACTGTGATGGGACCCTGACCTGGAAGAGATCACTGCAGTTCAATGCATGTTGCTTGCAAATAAAAGTTATCCTGTGTTTTGTGGTACCGTTTAGAATGGAACTGAGCATGTTATGTCAAAGCTTTTAAGGAAGAGGCACAAATAGTTAAAAACAATATAGTTTATCAGCCGCATGTAATGCAAATATATGGTAAATAGTGATCTGTTTCTCTGTCCAGCTGTACTACTTGCAGGAGTAAGGATCACACATATGAGGATTTATGGGATAGAGTTCAGGACTACCATTTCAAAGCGCTAAATAAAGTGTTAAACAGTAATATTTTCCAGGAATGTCTCCATCCAGCACTTTTTACCACAGTACAAGAAACAACAAACTGAAAGCATGCCTTTCTCTTTGGCATATTTTCCTCCAGATAACAAACCTACTTATGCACGTTAGGAAGAAAAGAACATACTCTTTTAAGAAGAGGGCTGCATTAAGGAGGACAAATTTATGTGAAAAATGAAGAAGACAAGAGTCTATTTTTTCATCATTTAAATGTCTTGGTATATTAATTTTAAATTTAAAAAAATAGTGAGTTTTAATAATTGCCTGGACCAGGATCCCTTTACGGTATTACAGGTAGCACTTTTGTGTCTTGTAAGTCATCCTTGCAAAGTAGGAGTGTAGCGTGTCTCAAATTTATAAACAACCTGAAAAACAGAGATGGAGCCTGTTACTTCTAGCTGGGACTATTTATTCCTGTAAGTCACCATCAAAACTTGCAGCAGCGATCACAGAGATGACACGGGATTTGTACTGCTTCCTGGATTGGACCTGAAAATCAACTCTTTCACTCACTGGGTTAGCATTACTCTTGGAGAATTTTGGAGAGTGAAAATTACTTTAAACATTATGACAGCTACAGCCTTTCTTGACTTTTTCTGAGCTTTTTAAGCTAGATTATCTATCTAAACTTTTGAATTAAGGTGCTAGCAGAACTTAGGCAGCATGAGAGAAGAGCTTTGTTGGAACTTGAAAGAAAACCACAGAGTGAAGCGAAAGCAACGTGACACTGCAGAATGACCACAAATGTTCTTTCATGACTTCTATTGTGCTCTCTCCTTGAAGCACTTCAAAACCAAATCTACTCCCACAGTTTTTTGACCTTACCCTTAGTTTAAAGCAAGAACAGAAAGCATTGTGTTTGTGTCATCCACTGTGGTTGCCAAATCTTGAGATGGAACCCAGGGTTTTTTCTTCTGTCAAGTAGAAATATTGTGCTGATATCCAGCTAGTACACAATGCTGCCTCAAGTAAATGAAAAAAAATTTCTGGGTTCCTGTCTAGGTTTCGGACTTTGATCACCTGTTTTATTCCAAAGGGTTCAGTGTTTATTTCAAACAGAGAAGCTGGACAAATGCTTTATTTTTAATTATGTTAGATAGAAATATCTTAGAAGTTTGACAAAGCATTATGCCTTACTAGAACAAAAAGAGCAACCTGAAACTTTATAAATGATGAATGCTGCAGTGCAACTCCCAGTAGAAAATCTCAAGATAGGGCACAGGCAGATCAGATTAGGTTTATCTTTGATCAAGAGCCAAAAACATCAGGAGACAATGATAGTAATTTTGTATTCTTTTATTTTCGTAAAGAACACGAGATAAGCATTGGAAACAGTTATTATTTATATTATATTAGGAATTCATTATTAAATTACTTTATTTAAAACAAAGCTAAGACTGAGTGAAATAAAATTGGATGATGTTCTGCCATTCTTACTCTTAATATTCAGTTAATTATCTTTTATTATTTCATTTTTCAGCCTAAGAAAAACCAAAACCCAACACCTTAAAAACAAAAAAAAAAAGCCCAAAACCTTTAAGTGAAATATATTCTGATGTCTGGGCACAGGTCCACTTTTAATGCTGCAATTCACTTCAACAGTTTTTTTTTTATTATTTCAGACCCAGCAACTGAGTCTCCTGTCACTTAAACACAGTATTAGGTCACAAAGTTTCAATTTCCATTCCAGTGTAACTTCCAAATACAGACAACTTGTGGTTTTTTAGCGGATTTATTTTTTCTTAATTAATGTATTCCAATCTGTGCTGCTAAGAAAAGAGTCCAAAGGTGAATCTTACCTATCTTTACAGAAGTGTTATTACAGACATGTGTAGATATCAAGGTGATAGGATCCTGTGTGGGACTGGAAGCAGGGACAACTAGAAATTTGAGCATGAACTTTCTATTGCAGGTTTTTTTGTATGCTGGGAGTTGCAATTTTTTTTCTTCCAGGTATGGTCCATTTTTAATAACATTTCAGGGGAAAGACAAGTTTCTTGAGAGAAAAAGGGGATCCAGATTAACCTTTGTATTCTTCAATAATGATTAGGGAGAACTCTTTTGTTGGAAGTTCAGAAGTTCAGAACAGTTTCTGTCAGTGAACATATATATATATAATGGGGCATTTTGTGAAGGACTGGGGAACTGCATGCTCCTGTTACAGGTGCATTCTGAACTGACATTGAAGGAAACTTGTTCCAATCAGTAATATGGAATACCAAAGTTCAAGTATATGTTTTGTACACTAGGTGCTCAATCTATAACTATTTGTAGCCACTGAAATCACAGGTGGAACATGGATCTCTCACACTACTATATTCATACATGATAAAAAAGTTGCACTGCAATTCAGGAAAGGAAGCATAGTTCCTTGTACATGTGCAAAAGAGTCATCCTGGGGCCAATAGAAAATGTAAAAGCTAAAGCCTACTTTTTGCTTACCCTATGAAGTTTCTGACCATTGTGTTCAGTTAATTCAATTACCTTTCTACCATCATTCTTATGAAGCCCTACAATGTTCATTCATTTTTTGCTGGAATACATTCAGCCAGCTGTGGTTTCTCTCATACTCATTTCCCTCCCTGTGCTCCCACACTTTCTCTTGTTCTTTAAACTACATGGGCTTCCTTCCTCAGCAATGACAACTGTTTCCTTGCCCCATCTGTCTACTACTCTTTAAAACTTCCCCTCAAAGAATGTGCATCTAAGAAACTAATTTTTAAAATTTTTGACACTATGACCTTTACTGACATTTGGGAGGCTTGACATCTCTCCCTGAGAGTCACATCTCAGCATCCCATACACTTAGGCTGTGCTTCTCATCAGCATGCTTGGCTTCAGCTTATTGCAGTTGAGATCAGTCAGGAGCAAGGTCTAAGGCAAAAGAGCTGGGGAGAAACAAGCACAGCTTGGAACAAAAATAAAAATTACTGCAATCTGCAGTAAAACAGGCAGCCACATGGGCAGAACAATCTGCATTCGTTGAATCACAAGAGGGCTTGAGTTTGAAAGGACCTAACCCTCTGATCCCCACCATGGGCAGGGATGCCTCCCAATCAGATCAGGTTGCTCAGTACCCCATCCAGCCTGGCCTTGAACACTTGAAAGGATGGGACATCCATAGAATGAGACATTCCCAGAAGTTTTTTCATTTTGTCAAGATATTTCTGACTTGACACTGGCAAGTGTCTGTGTATGTGTCTGTATAGATGTATAGACATACACAGATGGATATATTATTATATATTTGTGTATGAATATATATGTGTCTGTCTAAAACAATATTTTCAGACAGACTGACTTTTTTTTGTATCTTTAGCCTTTCATTTTCTCATGCAGGGGCTCACATGCTCAAGTTCTTGCTTGTCTATATGCTGATCATTCCCCATATAGGCTCCTACACTTGCCTCCTCATGAATTTGGTTCTCAGCTCATTTTGTTCCTCATTGTCCAAGGTACTACTGTCAAAATTGCCTATCCCAGGCATTGACTCAGCCATGTTACTATGCCATCACTTTAGAATCTTTCTGTTTTGATGTTCCCTGAGTTTCATCTTCCCAGGATTCCTTTGAACAGCCTATATGGTGATAGTTCGCTGCTGCTTCTCCCTTGATCTTGTCATTGTCTCAGTGCTGCCATTTTCCAAATAAATATCCATTTCTCATATTTCTTCCTCTTACCTAGAGGTAATGCTCAGTGTTTCAGGGCAGCGTTGCTTCAGGCTCAAAGACAGCACTTCCAAAGCAATGAATTCTAAATTTTTGCCTTTACAGAATGTCATATCTCAAGGAATTTAAAAATAATTATAAGAAAAGATGACATCCATTTTTGATCTTTTAACGCTAGGCTCTTTGCTTGAAATGTTTGGGTACTTTTGGGGCGAGACTACATTTTTGTCTTGTGTTCATACAGTATCTAGCAGAGCAGACTTCTCATATGGGACACCACTCTGTAGTGGGAGACAGAAGAAAGAATGGAGTATATCACTTCATTTTCTGATAAATCAACTGCTTTATCACAGGTATTTCAAGACTAATACTAATTTCAGCTTTGGATCCACCATATAACAATATAGTAAGTATTAAAAGCTTCAGCGAAAAAACTATAAATGTTGTTTTCATGATTTTTTGGCTTATAAACATTTGGGACAGTTCTCTAATCATGAATTATGGTTTTAAAAGCTTACTCTATAATATTTATATATAAAGTTGATAAATTAGTTTAATTTTAACCAACTATCACTCATCAGTAATCAATTAATCATCTGTGAGCAATGGATAATTATCACTATTTATGTTTTAACCTAAATTCTCTAACATTTAAAAAAGACAGCATTTGAATAAGTGTCCCTGGAGGGAATATTTCAGTGCACAGCTCTGCTTTTAATTACTATAACTTTCTTTTAATTTCACAGTTATTCACTAGCAACATTTTATTTACAGATAAATGTCTCACACACTGAAAAAGGAAAGAGGCATTAGCAGACTCAAAATTTAGTGTTTGGTCCTTTCTTATGTGTTGATAATCAGCATATTAATTGATTAATTGACTATTTATTTGCTTTCTGTGCTTATTTTTTGGACTTTGCATGTTGTAGAGTGGTGTAGTTCGGATGGATTCCTGGTGCTGAGTAACAGTCCTTATAATTAAGAAGGAACTTAAGAGTGAGCACAACTTGATGAATTCCAGGCTAAGACCTCTGAGCCAAGAGGTGGCTCTTTCCCACCTGCAATGTAAAAACAGGGCACTATCATCACAAATGGCAAAGTCTCCCTACCAAGATCTGCTGAATTCACTGAGTTCTTGGCATTATACTTTAAAAGGAATTAGCTAAAGTACAGCTCTCTAGGATAGAACAGTTCTTGTGAACCTTCTTTAAAAGGGCTTAGAGGAAATGGGCTGGTCCATAGATCTAAATGCATTTTTTGATAATTTAGACTATTGTCATTAATTTAGATTCATTTCCCAAATTTGACAGGCACACAAACATTGCAAATATGTGTGTGAAACTGTGATAATACATAAATGTGCTAAAAATGTAAAGCTGCATTCACTGAAATACTTTTCTGTAATCTGTCATAAACTGTGCTTTTACTTATCCATTTGCAGCTAGTGATACTGCAGTAGCGTGTTGCAATATTGCAATGTAGTAATAATGCATAGCACACAGTATCATATATATTTTGGTGTACTATGCAGTTATTTATAGTGGCACCCTGCAGCATTTTTGGGATACAACTGGTATTCACTGCAGCACTTTCCAGCGGGGCTCAATACCACACTTTTTGCCTTGAGAGCAGTTGATGCTCAGGAATTCTGACAAGAATTTTTTCTTTGCTTTCACCTCTCCTGTGGCTAGAGATTAGCTCCTTTCCTGGTGTTCATAAGCCAGCCCCAGTCCAGGCTGGAGTCTCTGAAAAAGTGGCAAGTGCATTACAAAGTAAGCCCTATGGGCAGCAGGGCAAACAAAGCTACAAAGAGAGCAGCTTTTTCCTCAATTACTGCTCTGAATAAATGCTGTTTCTTCTCATGCTCCATGGATTCAGGTTTATTTTCCTTACTATGCTTTCTTGAGAAGCCTGTGGATGTCCTCAATGCCTCTTCCTTTGCATGGGCTACCAGCTGGGCAGGCAGCTGGGCAGCACAGGGGAGGTGTCCAGGGTACATGGATGCTTCAGCAGGCCCTGAGTCAGCCCAATTCACACCATGGCTTTCCTCCTCAACAGGATCAGTAACAGGGCTCTCACTTGCCCATTCAGCAAGAAATTTGAATGAAATTTGTAGGACTTAAGCATATATGAGACTTCTGTCTCTGTTTATTTAAAGTTAGACATTGGGGTTGCAACTATTTTAGACGTGGAAGGTAGCTGCATGGAGGTATTACAGGCAGTCAGGTCTAAGTTAGAAAGAAGGTTGAATTTAAATGAAACCCTGTAGGAAACAAGGATTTTCTTCACTATCCACTATATTATCTCCCTCAAGAATGCTAAAAAACCTACTTTTTCACTCCCTCCTCTTCCCTCTTTAACCAGTACAACTCTACACAGTTAGAACCATTTTTACCCAGGGAGCAGCTGTTTAAAATATTTCTGTAGTTTCTGAATTTTTCTGAATGACTCAGTACTTCAATAGACAGGTGTTCTGAGGATACTCATCATTCTACAGCTGTAGTTTGTTTATCCAGAAAAATAATATAATTCAAATAAAATACTTTTGAGTACCTGAAATTTAACTTAACCTTTACTTTTTTCAATGGGCTTTTAGTTTATGTTTTTGTTTTGTTTGGGTTTTTGGTTGTTTAATCCATGCCTTGGAAATGTGTCCTTTGAATCCAAGGCATCTGGAAAAATGAAACATTAACATTTCTGAGTAAAAGTTGTTTAGTTTTCAGAGGGGCTGCAAGACTTTCAACAGTCATAAGCCTAAAGAGGATAGTGTAGGCTCTAGAAACTTCTGAGGAAATTGTCATTTAGAGAAGTTTTGTGAGTAATTTCAGGTAATTTGAGGCCTCATTAATAGGAAAGATGATTCTGTTTCACTACTTGCTTCATGATAGCTTGTTATCCACCTCCTCACTGGTGCTGGCTGCTGCAGTCACGCACCTTGGAGAAGGATTTGCTTTCAGTAAGATTAATATTTTGATGTACTTGGCTATATGCCCCACATGCTGTAGTGCTGATGAAAGGGTGAGAGCAAGAATGACCCTTTTAACAATGGCATGTTCTGAAGTTATTTTAATAACTTTTGAAATTAAGTCACTAGCTGCCAAAAAAGAAGGGAAAAAAAAGTAAGGCGGATAAATCTAAGAGTTTTTCTCTGTCTGGAGAAATGAGCTTAAACAGAGTCCTTCCTTTACTCTGAAAAACAGTGTAGATTTTTATATTGAGGGAGTCTTTTCTGAAATTTCAGAACCAGTCTCTTAATCACATACCACACACTGACTTAGCTATCGAATTCCTCTCTTTAGAATTGCATCTACCATAAATAAAAGATGCAAGGATGCCATAAACTCTATCTGTATCAATTAATTTCTTTCTCATCAAGGAACTAACCCCACCCTGGAGTCCAGAACTTGCTGAGAATTCAGGAGCTGTGGCAGTATCACTCTGTAGTGCCATGGCAGGCCAGGTAAGGAAACCTGCATTTATAATTCAGTTTCCTGAATACAAGTATATTCTCATCCCATAATGAATATATTCCCAGTTGTCATGTCAGATGAGTGGTTTCAGTAAATGAGACTATTTTTTTGTAATTTGAAGAAAAGCTAACCTTTTGACCACATGTGTAACTTTAAAATGGAAGGGAAGAAAGAGATTCATAGCAGAAATCATCATGCCAGTTCAAAATAAGTAAATAGAACATCACTAAATTATCAGATGTAATGAATGAGTAACATTATTTTTATCTGGAGTTGACTGGCTGTTTTGCACATTGAATAATGTTTGACCAAAGAGATATGATCACACACCTCAGCATGAGATTTCCTGGACACTGACAACAGTTATACAGTTGCTCTCTTCCCTCCCTTTTTTTTTATCATCACACATAGTACAAGGTGCTGGCTTTCCATTTTTTGTTAGTAAGTTTCTCTCCTTTTAGTATCACAACATCAGTGAAAGTAGTGATCTATGTGGGTGTATTTTAAGGTGCTAAAGGGATTTAGTGAGTCAGGATTACATTGTAGGGAATTCATGAGATGCTGCCCTTGGCCTGGAGACTGCCTGGCAGCTTCTGACCCTTCAGCATCTTGCCCTCCCTGCTCTGTCACAGCTCATCAGCTCCTCAGGTTTTCTGCTACAACTGTCTGTTGTTGCAAACTAGATCTCTTATACATAAAGGAAAGGAAAAGGTTTAAAGGAAAATTCTCATTCCCTACTTCATTCCAGAGGTTTACCCACACCTGGCTTACAGTGTAGCTGCGCAGAGGGTGCCAGTAGGATTAGAGTAGTGAGGTGGGCAAACCCATATTTCTTAAACCGGCCTTGTCATTGCAGCCAGAAAGTGACAGTATCATATTAGAGACTGCAGGACTTCTCATATTCAGTGTTGTGTGTGTTATTTGTATATATGTCCCCATTCAATGGGGAGAATTAACAGGTAAAGGTGGCCAGGACATTTGTAGTGCCTGTTCCCACCCCATGAGAACCAGCAAGTCCCAGTACATGAAGGGTGGCTGTGGAAGGCTTCTGGGTACTGCCCCGAGGCCAGTTTTGTATTTTCTCATTAAAGACAATTAAGCCAATATTTCTTTTTCTTTTATAGATGAAAAAACTGAAATACTCAGTGATGTGAAGTGGCGAAGACCATAGAATAAACATCACTCCTGGGAATAAAAGTCAATAAATAACTTACATGAAAAACTGTATTTTTCCTACCAGTCTGTGCTCAAAATAATGCAGCTCTCATAATGATTTCTTCTTCTTTTCATTTCTCGATGTTGCCAGTCAGGAATGTTTCTTCCTTAAGACTAGTAAGAAAGTAACATAGTAAACCTGTTGCTTTTAAAAGCATGCTCACTATGCCATGTGCACTGTGCCATTCTCAGAATCTTTTAAAGAAGGGGTAAATCTTGCTATGTGTATTTTTTTCACAAGAGAATTGGGATTTGTTGGGATTTCTCTGTGTGGGTTAAGCCAGGCATATGAATTTTGTTTTCAAAAACAGTTTTTCTTCCAGACAATGGAAGAAAGTTGTTCCTTGAATAAACAGCAATATCTAGCAGGGTAAGAGAAATGGCTAGCACTGAATAAAAGTATTGGAGGAGAACATTTCACCTTTTACATATGACAAGTGTTAAATACTAAAATATCTCTAAAGCCAGCTGGCAGAGTCAGGCTGGTACAGTGCTACATTTTGGATTTAGTGTGAGAATGATGTTGATAACATGCTGATGACTTGTTGTTGCTAAGTAGTGCTTAGTCTAAAACAAGAACTTTCTTTCTCCAGTCTTTTTTAAAACTTATTTTCTATCGGATGTGCTAATTTGGAGACCCATACTGTATATCTTCAAAAGAATTAAGGATTTCACTCCAGCTAAGTGGGTTTGTTTAGCCTTGTGAAAAGAAGGCTTAAGGCAGACCTTATAATCATGTTTCAGTATTTAAAAGGCAACTACAAAGAGGATAGAGACTTCTTTTTACAAGCAGTCCAATGGAAAAATGAGAGGTAATGGGTACAAGTTACTACTGGGGAGATTCTGATTAGACATGAAAGGAAAATTTTTCACAATTAGCGATTGGAATAATCTCCTCAGGGAAGTGGTGTTGGACTCCCCGGTGCTGGACAGCTTTAAGATTCTGCAGGTTGGGGTGCTGGACCATCTTGTCTAGACTGTGCTTTTGCCAGGAAACTTTGGACCACATGGTCCTTGAGCTCTTGTCCAACGTGGCTGCTGGTACTCAGACAACAGCTGGGGTTAAACCATGAACACATTTTTGACATGATTGTATATGGGAAATGAAACCACTTTAACTTCTTCTTTGATTGGTAATTTCAGAAAAGAAAAGGAAAAAAAAACTACAAAAGAGATCAAAGTCTTGATGCTTACAGTGAGGTATCCTTAGCAAATGAAAGCCCAAATAATCACATTAACATTGCAGTCTTTTGTTAATTAAAAGCTGGACTGGGAGAACACGTGCTTTATTTCAGTTTTCTTTACAAACAATGAAGGGGTGAAATCCTACCTAAATCAAATCAGTGGCAAAACTCATAGAAATCACAAGTTGATAATTCAGAAGAGTAAAGGATCCTTTGATGTGTGCCTTTTTAGTGCCTACAAAAGAGCAGCAATTCCAAAGACAACCATTGGACCATTTCTGGTTTTTACTTCTCACATTTTGCATGTAAGAAATATTCCCAAGGCCGCAAAAAAGATTTGCGAGAAACAATAAAACCAGACTCTCTGGTGAGGGACCACTTGTCTCTGTTGGTCTCATTTATGTGATTCTGTTGTAATATATGATTACACATCTGCTGGCAGATGGAAATGTTTTACTAAACAGGAAAATGTAGCTGATATCATAGGGATCATTTGAGATTTATTAGAAAGTTATCTGGTGCAGACATTTTCCCTGTAAAATAAACCCATACAAAGTCCTGCTAAATTATTCACCTAGAGGCCTTTTCCTCTGTCAGAGTCTAATTTCTAACTCCCATCTTCCTTCCTTAGACTTGGTCTTCCTCTTTCCTGACACCCAGTCTCAGACTCCTTGCCTGCTCAGATCCTTTTCCAGTTTTCCAGTACATGGTCAGCATCCATGTCCCCAGATTAGTATTTTCCTGCTTCTACATCTGTATTTATTCTGAACCTTTTCCTTTGGTTCCCAGACTGCTCGGACCTCCATGGATGCTCAACAATATTCGGTAAGCCCCTGCCATCCCACAGACCGCTGTTCTGCTCAGGACTCTGCCCTCTCTGGTCTCTTGCCCTAATGGTTCTACCCTGCAAGGCTTTATTTTCCCAGCTGTTTACCCAACGCAGTAATTCCCATTTGTATATTCTCATCTCATTATGCTGACTTTTCCTTGGTCCTTCTTCTGCTGTTTCTTATTCCCTTCACCTTATCTTTCCACCATCTCTGCCCCTTTTTCGTTCCTGGGGTTATCATTTACAGTATCTGTGTTGTTACTTTACTCTCTCTTTTGAGGCTGTCATCGGGTTGTACTTCCAGAGAGGCTTCCAGCTCACCCATGTCCCAGTCTCAGGACCCTTTTTCATAGTGACTCTTTGCTTACTCTGCTTTTCCCGTTATCCATTCCCACTTCTTCCCAGCACCTCCTCCAGCCTCACCAGGAGCATTTTTTTATCCATTGCTATTCTACCTAATTCCATCTATTTGTCATACTCCTTTCTCTGTTTCTAACTTACGGTGCTTGTTCCATTTTAATTTGCAGTTAAACTCCTCTGCATTAACAAGTGTGTTCACAAGGGAGGGGAACTGGGGGCAAGGAGAGACTAATTCTGCTTTTAGATCTGGAATATAACCCTGCCTTAGGTCGTCAGGTGGAATAAGTCATTACAAGGATATTGTAGGCCAGTTTGAGTAGCCCTGACCTGTACCATGATAGTACACGTCCCATCTTGTCAGCTGGGAGTCTGGAGCTCAGCTGGTGTTGTCAGTCCTCAAAATTTTTAGTTGCAAAATTGTGATGTACAGTTTTTTTCAGATCTTGTTTGAATTTGGAAGGACTGGCAGTTAAAGGCAAAAGGGCATACACCTGGCACAAAAACTTCTCCTGCCAAAGTCCAGACTTCAAGGCACTGAAGCAGCAGAGCATGACTTTTAATCACTGATGGCAGCATATTTTCTGTAACTTGTTTTGTAAAATTAGCTGGTGGTTTTATCTGACATTTCTATAAAAATGAAAATTAAATAAAATCAGGCCAAGGAAATACTGCAGCTGGAAACTTTAATCTGATATAACTGAAGTTTGACATTTCAGTATGTGAAATTAGGAGCTAATAATGGGAAACGTCAAATACGCATAATGATAGATGAAACTACAATCCCTGCTGATATGAGTAATACCTTTAAAAAGTCTAAAATATGTTCTAAATAGTTGAACATAAGTTATGAACTGAGCTACATCTCTCAACATTATCTGATTCTTAACATTCAACTAATGCCTGGATTTAGCCCTTTGTATATAGCAAAACTACTTTTTAATACAAAACTTGCTGCAGGCAGACATTATAAATTCTGTACATTCCACGACCAGGTATGACCACAGTAATTGCAGAATCTGACCTCATGCGAGAGAGACTACAACATTTTGCGTACTAATTCTTTTATTTCATCTATAACTCACCGAGGAACAGGACGATATCTGTAAGTGTATCTGAATCCTGCTATCCATATGCATGGATTCCAGATGGCCAATTCCTGGGCTGGATTCAAGGGAAGAGGTCAAACCTAATGGCCTTAACAACAAGACTGTATCTTAATGGGAACTAGCAAAACATTCCAATTAACAGGGGATGTACTGAGCTGAAATAAATGGTTTCAAGTGATGACCAGCCTGGTGTGAAATTATAAACTCCATTGTTATTATCAAAATGACTAATTACAGCTCTGATGCATAATAGCACACCATTTTTTTAAAACTGGGGGACTAAACTGAAAATGCATTTAGCCTTTTGCAAAACCTCTAGGGAAAAATGAAGAGCATGTAATTTTTAGCTTGTATTTTTATTTAATTGGGACATTATTTCAGTACAAAGCATGATGTAGTATTTCTTTCCCCTTTCTCCAGTCTTTTTTTAAAATTGTGTTTCTACCGGATGTCCTAATTAGGAGACCCATACTGTATACCCTCAAAAGATTTAAGGATTTCACTTCAGCTAAGTACCATTTTTGACTGTGTAAAAAAAAAAGCACAATTAAATGGGGGAGGGAGAACCAGGGCAGCCAGGCTATTCAAAGAAAACTGAGAAGTAGGCATAAGTTTTACATAAGCATTGTAATTCATGTAGGTGGTTCTGTCTTTACAGTTTTCTAACACTGTCTAGGACTAAATTATGTTAATTTCTTTTGTACTTCTACGTAAAGCAATCCACACATATTTTAAGGCCTTATCTTTCTTTTGCCCTACAGCTTTCATATCAACCAAGTAAATGTTAAAAGCAAGTCCAAATCTGTCCTCTCCATTAATGGGTTTTTAATTTAAAGGTCTTTGAAACTTTCATCCCCATTAGCTCAGCCCAGGAGCACTGAACCACAACTGTCTTATGCATGTGCTGGCAGACTAAGTCCTGAAAAAAGAGTGGCAGTTCTTCCACCCCTGGTTAAACTCCTCAACCAATGCTGAATGAGAGAAAATAAATCGGATTTTTCTATTTAGTAGAGTACATGAAATAGGTAAGGCTGAAGAGGCCTTGCAATTCCTGTTCTGTTTTGTTTATCTTTCACAAGTGCACTGAAAACTGAAAATTTCCCTTAATAAGTTACAGTCTTGTTCTTTGTCAAAGATTCCAGGTCAAGCAGAAAAGGTGTGATGTTTCTGTAACTGTATACTACCCAGAAATAATTTTATTCACTGGAGCTTGATATCATGCAGGAAATAAAAACTCAAAGAATAGATTAAATTAGGGTAATAGAAAAGATAGATATCCATATTATTCACTCATGGTTTAGAACATACTTTGAATAGTGCAGTCAAATGTACAAAACATTGTTACTTGTGCTGTAAGTCATATATGATAAACTTAGCTTCTAAAAATATATTTCATTAAGTTCTTTATACAAAAAATTATTTATGGTTCAACTTATTTATCTATAGATTTTCAGAATTTCAGTAATATTTGTGATTTATAAAAATAAGTGTCTTAATTACAGAATTAGAGAATAATTTAGTTTGAAAGAGACCTCTGGAAGTTATCTAGTCAGCAGCCCCTTTCACAATGAGGGCAGGTTGCCTAGTGACTATTTTGACTGTCTTCAAGCATAGGAACTCACAACTCCTTTGTGCAACCTCTTCATCATTTAAACACCTTCAAGGCATCAGCAGCCACCTTTGCTGTGAGAGCACGTGGTCAGCTCCTTGTCCGCAGTATCCATGGGGCCTTTTCTGCAGCTGTCAGGGTTAACAGCTGTTTTTCCAAAATACAGAGTTTGCTTAAAGAAATTCACCAAGTTGTGAAATCCACTGCTTTTATTGTGATTCCCTTTTCTTTCATTTCCCTTTTCTTTCTTTCATTCACATTTGATTTTCATGCTCGTTGTTTGACCCTGAGTCTCAAAAGCATTTTAGATGTACAAAATTCATTTGTACCTAAGACATTTCTGAGGTTACCTTTAGGGAACTCTGCAAGATGAAACAAAGCAGACTTCTATTTACTTTGAAAAGCACCCAGCAGCTAGTGTCATACAGTGGAGACATACCACAGCACATATTTAATAATGAGAATGGACAACCTTAAAGGTCTGGACAAACCCATCAAGAACTATTGAAATATTTTTTTAGACACACAGTTTCAAAATTACATTCAGAAGGAAGGCAGGTGTTTTTTGTTTGGGTTTGGGTTTTGGGAGGTTTTTTTGGTTTGGTTTTATTTTTCGTAACATGTTTCTAAGGGGCTAGTTTTAGAAGTCTGAATTCAGAACATTCATCCAGTAAGTTTTCATTTTGATCACGTCAATAGACCGTAGTAAGGGAAAAATACCAGTTATGTCAAACCTAGGAATCTTTGCTTTTGCTGTCTTCAGTAACCATGTATAGATTGTTTGAGAAATAGCTGACACCACTCTAACATACAAATAATAATCATTATCTTGAGCACCCAGACTACTTGCCTGAACAAAAAGTTTACCAGCATTTAGTGTCCATAGTGGGAGGGGCTTTCTTTACTGGCTTCTGATGACTCTCATTCAAAGCCTGCTGACTCAGTAGGAAAACTAGCGTAGCCTTTAGTGCATATTTGATTAAAGACATTTATCTTAGGGAAATTGACTAATCTATAAAACAAGGATCAGGATGTCTTTCTCTTGGAAAAGTAATTTAAAGGGAAAGAACAAAGTAGGCATTATTACTCTTCTATCTCTATTAAGAAATTTTGTCTTATCAGTTTGATTTTTTTAAAATTAGTTAAATGAGTAATTTAAAGCATTTTAGGGCCTCGTGCTTGGCATGTGATTTGGTTCTTTCTCTTGAAGTAAGGTGGTTACTATGGAAACAAAGACTATGGAAGATTTGCATCGCTGTTAACTGCATGAACAAATACATTGTTACAAAAACAAAGAAAACAGAGATATTGAGGTATAAAGTAAAATAAGTTCCTTATTAATTACAAAAATCATGGGTAAGAGCTAGTTTTATATATTCAATAGGAACCACTCTTGCAGGAACAAATAAAAAAATGGAAATTAATGGAAATGTCATTTCAATATTCAATAATAATACCTAGAATATGTAATTTCCAAAATGTATGTCCCAGCTCCTGCATAAACAGTTACAACAAATTGAAAGGCTTACCAAACCAACTAGTTTTTCCTATCAGAGTGTAACAGCAATTTAGAGAGTAGAGCCTTTCTTGACATAGTTACAAAGGCAATATAGGGCATGGCTCTCCTGGCCCCTCCTCAGCTATTTGCACAATTATTTCTTGGCCATCTCACAGACTTGCGTGTTTATGCACGGGGTGAACCAGCTCATGTGCAGAACTAAGGAGTCAAAAACCCTCACTCTGGGAAAGCCTGACATCCTGAGGGTTTGCAAGTCTTGCCAGGCTTTGTTTTCCAAGCATCTGGAGATACAGGAAAGTGTGGACCAGGCCAGTAGGAATTAGAGAGATGTCAGTTCTCCTCCCCCGTATGTAACTCACTTTGTTAATGGCACTGTAGTGTTCAAAATCAGGGAACAGTTGCATAATTGAAATAGTTTCAGACTGGGCAAAACAGCTCAAAATACAGCCATGAAGCTCAGCAAGCTAGAATGAGAGGCCAAGTAGGTTGATTTCACTGGAGGGTTTGCTAAAAGAAATCCATATGTACACACATGCCCATGCCCATGCACATGCACACAGGGCCATACTCAAAAGAATGAATCAGTTACAGATACAGCTCCTTAACTAATAAGAGTGGTTAATAAATCATCAATTGTAGAGCACTACACTTTGGAAGGGACCTCCCAAGATGATCAACCTTTCATGTAAAAGGGAGCCTAGATGGCTATGCAGACTATCTGTCCAATTGCATCTTGAAGACTTCTAGCGATGAGGACTCTCCCTTGTCCCTAGAGAGGCTATTTTAGTAAATGATTGTTCACTCTGTAAAACATGTCTTTTTTACATTGAGGTGAAATGTCTCCCAGTGTAGCTTATACCCATTGCTCCTTGGCTTCTCTGTGTGGCTGCTTATGAAGAGACAGTCTGTTTGTAGGTGCCCTTGAAGTATAGGGATATTCTTATGAGGCCCTTGAGCCTTCACTTATCCAGGCACAAGAGATCTTACTTCAGTCAATGAAAAAATGAGGAAATTAAAAAGTTGTTGTACGTGAAATCAGGCTCAGCACTCAATCAGTTTTGTGTGACCTCAAAATGCTATTGATGACCATGTGCTTTAGAAACACCAGAGAATAATCTGTTCTCTCTCTACACCCCTTGCACGTTGCATTACTCATCCTTTTCACTTTACAAAGCATAGATGTATGCTCTATACAGATGTATGCTTTTTTGGGTATGTTTTATATGGCTAAAGAGAAGGCATTTCTCACAAATCTCTCAGAAACAATGGATGTAGAAAATACAGAAATAAAGTACTGGGTAAATAAAGTTCCTATCTTTTCTCCAAAGAAAACTTTGTCTGAGATCAAAATCAAACTGAATTAATTGAAGGCCTCAAGTTGAGACTTCCATGTGCTTTACAGTTTTAATATCTTCCCAAAGTGCCATGAAAAGCATATTTATATAATCAGAATTGACTCATGTTTTCAGCAGAAAAAGTTTGGTAGACTTGATAGTAGGCAAAACTTCAAAGGCTGTCATAAATCAAATGAATAATTTGTCTGGAGGAAGTCATTATAAATTGGTCACATTATGTAAATGTGTCAAATGAAATGTTAAGATCTCCCTCTTTCTGTAGGAATAATTGGATTTGCACTTCTCTCTAAATTGCTAGTCTTTTCAGCAAAATGTGAAGTCATTTATTTTTCATTACCTGAATGCCTGTCATATTACAGTTACAATGTTTACAGAAAAATAAGCAAAGCTATATAGGAGGGTTCAGGCAAGCTGTTTTATGTTTTACTACTGTTATCCCACCTGATGTAAAGATGATCAGCAGGCCATGTAAGACTAGCTGTTTTGCATCCTTAGTTTAGGTATGCTAGAATAGATAAGATGAAACATTCTAAGATTCTTTGTGAATCATTCAAAGGTCATAAAATCATAGCATATGCTGAGTTGGAAGGGACCCAAAATGGTCATTGAGTCTAACTCTGGCCCTGCACAGGATGGCCCAACAATCCCACCATGTATGTGCCAGAGAGCATGGTTCAAACAGTTGTTGATCTCTGTCAAACTTGGTGCTGTGACCACTTCCTTGGGGAGCCTGTTCCATGGCCCAACCGCCCTCTGGGTGAGAAACCTTTTACTGATATCCAAACTAAACCTCTCCTGACCCAGCTTCATGCTGCTTCCTTGAGGGCTGTCACTGGTTATGAGAGTGAAGAGATTGGTACCTGCCCCTCTGCTTCCCCTCATGAGGATGTTCATGACCACAATGCGGCCTCCCCTCAGCCTCCTCTTCTCCAGGCTGAGCAGACCAAGTGTCCTCAGCTGCTCCTCAACGTTCTTCACCATCCTCGTGGTCCTCCTTTGGACTGCCTCCAAAAACTTGATGTCTTTTTGATATTGTGGCACCCAAAACTGCTCCCAGCACTCAAGGTGAGGCTGCCCCAGAGCAGGACAATCCCCTCCCTTGCCCAGCTGGCCATGCTTGATGCCCCCAGGACAGGGTCGGCTCTCCTGGCTGCCAGGGCACTGCTGACTCATGGTCAACTTGTCATGGACCAGAACCCCCAGGTCTCTTTTCATGGCTTTGCTCTCCATTCCCCAGTCTGTACACACAGCCTGGGTTCCTCTGTCCCAGGTGCAGAATCTGGCATTTGCTACATTGATCACACCTCTAGAGGACCATCATTTTTGCATTCGACATTTTGGAGGAAGAAGAGGTACCAGGAAGGTGGCCCCTTAAAATTATGATGATTCAGCTGAATTTTTTAATATGTTAAAGAAAGGTTGGGCTATACCTGTCACTTGCTATTCTTATAGAAATTGGACTGTGGTATCAGGTGTTTTATTCTCTACTATTCATAAGTATTTTGTTCTTAATTGAGCATTTATTGAAATCTAGTATATATGTGCACATATAAATTGCTTTTGTTTTCTGAGGATTAAATGTTCTCTTTTCTGATGACAGATTTACTAAATTTATTAGTGAAAATTTGTGTGCTTAATATTAAGGCCATAAATAGAGAATCTCGTCCTTATTTCATTATTAAAATGTTCAAAGTCTTTTCCTGTTAGAAGATGCAGAGTTGTTATTGATTGTTCCAGTTCTCTTAGAGAGCACACAGGCCTTTCCTTTGTGTTTTGCCTTTCAGGTGAAAATCTGAAATGTCAAGAAAGCAAAGTTCTAACTCAGAAGAGTACAAAATAATCTTTTAGGAATTGAAACAGTCCTGTGTTTGTCAGTTTGAAATCTTACAGGTGCACATATCTAGGCTTCTACTTGCACTCTTCTCCCTAAAAATATCCTTTGATTTTATATGATATGATATGATTGCAAACTACAGCATAAGATTTATTTTTAATGTATTTTTTAAATGTCTTGTGGAACCTGAGTTCTGTGGTGATATCACAAACATTCTGACACAATCCACTAATTCTTAACTCACAGAAATTTTATTTCTGTTTTACTTTTCAAACTGTGTGTAATCAGAAATAAAAATGTTCAGTATATAGTCATGGGATCTCAATTATTGATGGAGTAGAACTGGCTCAAGTTACGTTTTATGGTCAGGCATGCTGCAAGTGATTATAGGAGCACAGTAAAAAAATACAAGAGTACTTACAAACATACTTCTTGAGCCAAAACTCACTACTCTGAAGTATCCTCATGCAATTGCTCATACCAGCATGAACAACTCATTAGTTGATACAAATTGATAAATTCACATTAGTAAAGTGAAACACGTCTGTGATGGTCTGCAGAGCTGAGGTAAGTGAACAGGCAAGTCAGCTGTGGCTTCCACATGGAATGTTTGCTTCTGGCTGGTTCAGTTTTTTAATCATTGCATATACATTATTGTGGACTGCTGAAAAATAATGTGTCCCTGCTTTACTGGCCTCTCAAATTATAGCTGGATTATCACTGAACTGATTATTTCGTTTCTTTGTGAAAGTGCACTCCATAAGGGAGTGAAAAATAGTATTGTAGCATGGGAAGGAGTTATTTCTTCGGCTGTTCTGCTGTCTGTAGCATGCATCCCTCACCCCCTGAGGATTTTCTTGAGCATCCACATTACTTTCAGACCTTCCTCCCAGAAACCCTTGGCACCATACACTGCCAGCAAATCAAGAGCCAGAAACTGAGTTCAGCTCAGGTTCATAAAGTCTAGCAGGAGGTGAGGAGCATGTTGTAGCAGCAGCTGGACAGGTCACAGCATGGCCAGAAAAAATGGAGCAAAATCATGAGCATGTTTTGGAAGTAGGAGTAGTGAGGGAGATCAGGATGTCTGGGAATGGAGCTGGATGCATTGATGAGGTAAGGGAAGGAAAAACCTTTAGTATTGTACATTAAATGAGAGAGGATGATACTTCTGCCTCTGAGTGTCTTCTTGGTATGTTTTTTTCATTTATCAGTTGAAAAATGCAGGGGAAAAATTAAGTCCTGGATTTGTCATGGTTATTTTTCTAGTCCATCAGTATTTGAAATATACTCAGAACTTCAGGTTTTCAGCTAAAACTCTTGGGGGGGTTGTTGGTGTTTTGGTTTAATTTTTGTCTTTTTTAGGTTTGGGGTAGTTGGTTTTTTTGGTGGTAGTAGTGGTGGTTAGTGAATTTGAAATCTTGAGTTGATCTCAGAGGAAGTATTGGCAATAAAGACTAGGCAGGTCAGAACAGAAATTTCACCTATGACAGAAATATGAAACAAAATCTGCTTCCAAGTCATGATCTGTATCTTTCAATTTATACTCCATATTTAGCTCACCACCATCATATTCTTTTAGTAAGTCCCTAAGTATGTAATTATACTAAGAGTATTTAATGTTGCTATCTGGTTTTATCCATCGCAAATTATAAAGTCAAATATTTAAATATAATAACATCTCTGTACCTGAAATCTGAGCCAGAGTTTGGTGCCTTGGTCTGGCTGCCTAGAACAGAGGCTAGTCAGAGTTAGAGAATAAAGTAATGGCAAATTCTGAACAAACAATATTGTCCCTTGTAAATGTGGCAGTTCCATTTTAGACAGCATACTTTTCCCTAAATGTGTATGTACTGCAGATAACCCAATGCACATCATATTCCTTACAGGGAACTACGTTTAAAATAATAGTAAAAGAGAAAATTTTACAATATTTATTGTGAAATCAGTATTTTACACATTATAAATGCTTCAGGTGCATGAATAATATAAACTGGTGCAATCAAGGAATCTGATCTGGTTGCTTTTATTCTTTCTAGATATTTTCCATCATTTAAATAATAAAAAAACTTTTAAATATATTGTTAGATCTTTTTTATTCTTCTTAATATTTTATGTCTCTTTACAAAGATACAGCAAAGCCGCTGTTAAAAAAAAAGAGGAAAAAATCCTGAAAAACTCGTGACCATTGTCCATCTTGGGTGTAGCCTCTGTGAGGCTTTTGCACTGCCCAAGGTGTATCTATTGAAGGCCTTCAATAATTACCTACTTTATTCTCTAACTCTGTCTAGCCTTTGTTCTAGTTATCCAGCCCAAGGCATCAAGATAATTATTTTAGTAACCCCTAAATGTGAGACCTGGTGCTTGGTCAAAAACTTTTTATGGAAAAATACTGATAAATTATATTATCAGGTTGACAAGTATTTTAGATGAATGTTTAAGCCTTCTATTCAAAAAAGTTGAACGTTTATCTAAACTTGAAAACTGTGGGAAACTCAAGTTCCCCACACCAAACTTCCTTCAGGATATTTATTCAATCTAGTAGATGGTTTTAGTTTTCTGAATAAGCAATAGAGTAAATGAGGAGAAGAAAACAGAGATTTACACTTCTGTCTAGAGCAAGCTGTAACCATGGGCAGCAAGGCATTGAGCATGTGACAGAATGAGCACCAAACTGAGCAGATGTCAACTTTTTTATGGTATGTAGTCTGCAAGGTGTGGTATATGGTATATTCACTGCAAGTAAAAGCCAGAGCTTTCAATGACTCCAGTGAGGAAAAGCAGAGTGCTCCAGAGGGTCATAACTAGCTCATGGTGTACTTCTTGGCAAAATTTCAGAGAGTTCATAAACACAAGAAACAAACCCACATAAAACACAATTGTAAGTAGTGCTTTGGTTAGTATACTTCACCCTGTGCCAGAATTTGGGTTTTTGCTTAGCTGGTTTGGTGACACTTGCCTCATGCACCATGACATTGGACAGTGGGATCAGCATTTTCCGAAGGAGGTGCAGTTCTCTGGCTTCCCTTGGGCTCACCAATGGTGCCTTATGGCTCCTACTGTGCTGCTGGGGCCACAGCTGGGAGTATGTTGTGTTCACTGATGGGCCTGTTTCCTCCCTGCCGTGGAGCTGCCCAGACAGCCCCTCCCATATCCTTGAATAGGAGCTGCTGGTGTTCTGTGTCAGCCCCACTGGTACGAGCCCACAAGGCCAGTGTGAGTCCTGGGTGTGCCAGACCTTCTGGCCATGCCAGGAGATGGACCCACAGCTTCATTCTCGGATGGACAATTAATATCCTCAGGAGGGCAATCAATAACTGTCCTTCAGGGTGCTGTTTGCTATACTGAGAAACAAGTGCAGAAGGCTGCAGCTGCCTCAAGTGTCAGCTTCATTACGGGCCAGCAGAAAGAGCTGCATTAGGCTTGTGACAGCTCCACCACTGTTACCTAATGCAGACCAAATCTCCACATTGACCTGCTCCATTTCTTACCTATCCAGCTGCCCTTTCTATCCTGCCAGCTTTGCATAATACTGAATTGTTTCTACGCATACCTGCTTAGATAAGATGGAATTTTTCAACCACAAAATGGAGTAATATGTATTGGCTGATTAAACCCAGATTTTTTTCCACAATAAAACCTCTTAAATAAATATAACTTTCAGAAATGTTTAGGCAGACATCTGTAGAAACCCAGACTTTAATAACACTGCATAAATTTTGGTTCTTTAGATAATATTTTTGTTTTGTTTTTGTATAGATGCCTGTCATTAGTTAGGCAGAAAACTTAGAATTTCAGGTTTTGGAATGAGCACTTCCAAGATCTTTCTTTAGCAGGATTACATTATGCATCTCGTGGGCAGGAGCTTGTGTTGAACTCCTGGTCTTAAATACATTCCATGTCCTGGGAGTCTGGAAGTACCTTTAGCTAGGGTGCTGCAGGACAGCTGTGCAATAGTTCAAGTTGTCCTTAACCCCCTTCATTGCACTGGATTAGCCCATGGGGAAAAGAATGAGTTTATAAGCCCTCTAGCTCGACACAATAAGTCTTTAATGACATGCATTAAATTCAGGTGTCTGGTATTTGTTTTGCTCTTTTAACACTTCAGCTTCCAGTTTGACGCCTGCATTGAGGCAGGGAAAAAAAGGTCAAATATATTGTGGCCTCAGACATATTTTTACACTTTTGCAAACTTTTATTAACTCACATATCAGTCCAAACTGTGTTTTAGTTTTTAATGTTGTAAGATGCTAAATCTATTCCTTCTTGATCCTTGATTCCTGATTATTATTCTGGTCCTTCTTTGATTAATGACTCATAACTCATTAAAAAAAGAACTGAAACACCCCTCCCCCCCCACCCCAGATCTCAACCAAGTTAACATTTGTATATCTTCTAACAACTTAATTGAAAAAAAAAACCCAGTTTATCCTATAGTCAGTTTTTCACTATCTAAACTGGAACAAAATTCCTTTAACAAGTTTGAAACCCTTTAAGAGAAAATGCTATTTTCACTTCATTTTTATATGTCCTTCTGTTACAATAAAAAAATAACTATGAAAATAAGTATGCAGTGAAAGTTTCATTGACCTGCGTTCTGGGTAAACATTGTCCCTGCTGTGGGCAAATAGTTTTTAAGTGTATGTATGGTTTCTTTTCCAAACTTATAGTACACATCAATGGAAAACTTTTGCTATAGGGTGCTATGTATATAGCTCTTGTCCTGTTCTTTTTCCTCAGAGGCCCCAGGTATGAAATTTCTCTTTCTCCAAAAGAGAAGAAGCAGTGGAGGAAGACTGAGAAGCAATTCACAGGACAGATTGGTGTAGTTAAATAAAAGGACAGAACTGCACTTAAGAATGGCAGGAACCCCTGGTATATTTGAGGCCATGGCTTTGCAGAGACACAAGAGTGTAATTGGAGGTTCTCCCTAGAATATTGCTTTCTCAGTTAATAAAGATTTTACGTGGTCAAGAATTTGAAGTGCTTGGATTTCCTTCAATTTCCACAATGTCCTATGTTAAATAGACATTAATGAAAAATTGTGACATTCTTATGAAATATGGAAATATTCAATAGTCAACTTAGTTAGCATCATTGGAGTCATAATGGCTTCCCATGCAGATATTTTCATTGCACTTTTAATAAAAATAGTCCTGGACAATTAATTAACAGTGCAGTATCTCATGGGTCTTTCCTTGTGATATACTATAATCACTTGAGGTAAAAATCCTAGTTCCCAGGAGTCTATCAACATCATAGCTGTTATTTCTTTACACATAGGAATGTGGAGTGCAGTTGTCAGGCTCTGCACATTTGAGACTTGAGGTCAATCATTCCTATTAAAGTGTTACTATTCCCTGGCTGGAGAAATACAGAGTAGATCACATGAATGCTACAGAAGAGTAGTCATCTGTTTCAGGACAAGTACATAGAATAAAAATTAGCTTAAGATTTTCCATGTGCACCTGGCATGTTCATTTAAATAAAGAACACCAAATGAAGCATTAAGCTCACATATACCCCAAACTTGGCTCAAAACCACTCTTGATATTCTGGCAGTTATTCTAGATTTGATTGGCAACTTTTTTAATAGGTTAGACACAAGTCCTGGAGGCAACAGGACTAGTTCATGGGATATGTCACTATGACGAGGTGAAAATATAACTGGAGCACATGCAACATAATGCCTTTGAATTTGGAGGAAAACATTTCAGTGAAGATGTGTTTGCTTGGACTGTGTTAGTGACAGGGAGTACATTTATGATCTCTAACCAGCCTGCAAGTATTAAAGATTGACCTGCCATGTCAACACCGCCCTGCTTTCTCTGCTGGCTTAAGTTATAATTGCAATCACACTTGTGCTTTGTGATGTATTATTCCTCATCTACAGCAGTGTAACTGTGTGGCTTTAAATTACACACTTTAACTAACCCAGTCTGGAAATGTATAAACTGTTTCATTTTGACTGTTTGTAAAGAGGCGATGGGAGGGGGGCAGGTGGTTCTCAAGAAACCTATCTAATTACTAAACTTAAGTTCCACTATGCAAAGTTGTTTTCTTTAAATCAGGAGATAGCCTCAAAATGTGCTTTACTCTGGTCAGTTCTACACTAGGATCAAAGGAAATGCAAACTGCAGTCAATGCTTGCTGAGGCTTTGGTCATGGTGGAGTTGCTTTACTTCAAAAGGAATTGAAAATTTCATTGTACCTGATAGCTACCTGTTTCATTTTTTGGCTTTTTAAATAGATATTTTTTATGGAAAATGTCTCTGAGAAGATGATTTTGGGAATGCTCTTATTTTGTCTGCCATGACGTAAGGCAGGAGCACACAACTCAGCATTTCTCTTCTTTAGAAGCTTACATTAATTTATTTTGACAGCATTTCCAACTCATAGTAGCTTAGGATTATCTGTTTGTGCTACTTTCTTATTTCAGACAAGCTATGCTTTGCGTGAGACTGTTAATTTGGCAAAGGGCATGGGTTCACATTTGGTTTTCATAGACTGATAGATTTAAAGACTAGAAGAGACCATTATGATCATCTAGTCTGGCCTCCCACTTCAATCAGGGCACAAACCTCACGCAATCCTTGGTGCAACATGATCATGACTTCAGCAGCAACGTGTTCATGAGCTAGACAGCAGCTTAAAAAATATGATCAATACTGAGTTGCCTTCCTCTAGTTTTTGGCATTAATTTTTCCAACTTAGACTCCTGTCCCTGGATCATATCATTTTATAGGCATGCAGAGTCAAAATGAAACATCATCCCTAACTGTCCTTTTCAATTACATGTCTGAGGTTTCATCTACTTGGATTTATCCCAAGATTATAGGAATATTTATGTTGTATAGTTGTCAGACCGTGCTAAATGGACAGTAAGCATTCTTTTCACTTTATACTGTTGTAAAAACAGTTTCAAAGCATGTATGGAATGTCAAGATCTTGGGCTGGATCTACATTGGTAAGTCAGGAAGCATTCAGCCTTGCTTTTGCTTTTTGAGAAGAGTTTGCATCTACTGAGTTAACATACATGAAGCCTGTCCACAGAGGAAATGCAGAGCAACTATTGTGCTTCTTTAAAAAAAACAACACCAGAGTTTCTAAGATCAGTTTTTAATAGACAGGTAACAATGAAAATTAGCAACTGACAAAAAAAGATAAGAAAATGAAGGTGTGAATGTTTAAGAAATTGTGATTTACCAAGAACATTACCAAAAATACAATTGTAATTTGGTGTGCCCAACAGAACAACAGTAGAAGATTAGGTGGGAGGAAGGAAGGTACTTGGAATCAGTTTACTCTGCTACTCACTTTCACATGTACTCATCATAATGTGAGAGGACACTTTCTTCAGACTTCAAACCTGGCTAAAATTCACTCTCCCAGGAATTTTGGTCTACAACAACTAAATTAATTTTCCAAGTTGGCTGGACCTCCAAATCTGGCAGTGTTGTATTATGCAACTGGGAAGTTCCTGGTGTGGATGAGAAATGAGGTTGCAACACTTTGGAAAGTCTCTGAGCAAACATCTGTTTCTGAAATTTAAATGTTCAGGTCTTTCCTGTGTCACACTACATGGAGTAAAGAAAGAGGGCAGAGCTCAAACTCTGCAGCTTTACTATCATGTGGTAGCTAAAGTGGCTCCATGCTCTGTCTGAGAGAATAATAGGGGAAAGTACTAGAGGAAGATACTGCCAAGAGAAAATCTGGGTAAACATACTGCAGGAATTGATCAAGTTTTATGAGCTTTAAAACTTTCAAATCAGGCCACTTTTAAGAGCTGCCATTTAGTACTCCCCTAGTGAAACTGGAAAGATTGACATTAATTTCAGGCAGCAGCCACCAGGTTCTTGTCATCTGGTAAAGCATTAATAGAAACTGATGCTCTTCAACAAAAATTTAACAAAATTCTTATTATTCTTGACTTAAAAAAAACCAAAACAATCTCTTGCATACTAAATTGCATGGAAACAAAATTCCAGGTTTCCCATATTTAAAATTACACAGTTCAAGGAGATAGAGCATGGGAATGGATTAACTCCAGTTTCTCTAAGGCAAATCACTTGTTTCACAGTTTTCTTCCATTTTCATGGTCAGGAAATGCAGAAGATATCAAGACACCTGTGTGAAGCCATAATAATATATATAGGTTTATATTTATAGTCACTGGATAGGACACTTATTCTAAGATTTTGTTTTTCATTATATATATATATATCTATATACAGGAATATAGATTACTATATTCAGATTTTGGAAATATTTATAATATAATAATGTATATATAATCTATGGGTCAATACATTTCTGTTTCAGAGAAAAATGCTGACTCTTCTTGTATTAATGGCCTTAGTTGAAAAGAAATAACTTGCAGTTATTCAAAATCATTACAGTGTTCCACAACCATTTTGAATACATTTTTTTCTTCATAGTATATATAGGTAACAACTGCTAGTATTTTTTATTTTCAATAATAAATTTTAAATTAGATAATGAAGCATACACAATTTTCATTGAAACATTTTAGTGTAAAATAGTAAAACATATAAAACATGAATGTGTAAGATTAAGAAGTTATAGAAATAAAATTTCAAGCGTATATGCTCACTTGAATCAACTTAAGGAACTGTTTATTGAAGGCAAAAGTTATCTGATATTGTAACCATATATAATATTTTGACTTTGCCTGTGAGCTACAAAGGGACATCTGACAGCACAGCCAACATGACTTTGCAATTAAGGTTGCTCACAGTGTGGCTTATGGAAACGTAAGATCCAGCACAGTTTGGTAAAAATGCCTGCTCTTGTTACTCTTTGTTTTAATGGGCTATGAAATAAATGTAGCGTAGAAGGTATTTTTACAGCCAGAGCTTGTTGTACACAACATGCATGGCTCTGCTGGGAAGAAAATGCCAAAATTAGGTACTTCGAGCACCCATCATGCTTCTTGGAAGGGTCATACACATAAAAGCCACCAAAATGTTGTGTTTTCCTCAGTGGAACAGAACTGACTGCCTCTCCAGTGCTTACAGCATCAGCTCTGGTACATGCCAAAGTGTGTATCATTCAGCAATTCAATACTGCCATTTTCATTTGTTGGTAGCCACATGCGAAAATGGGAAGGGAGCTGCATGGCTGCAGAAAGTGAGGGCAAAGAACAAGGTGTTTTAAACAGCATGAAATAGGCAGGGAATAACAACACCAGAAAACACACACACACACACACACACACTCTAAATGTGGGTGTGGAGGTGGGAGTTGGGGGAGGATTATACAAGTCAGGTAAGTTAATGGTAGCTGCAGGGACTGAAATGATAGAATAGATACACCAGAGGGAAAGTAGTAGTGTGAAGAAAAGAAGGTCATTAATAAAAGATGAGGAGGGTTGAAATTAATGGAAGTTGTGCAGAGACACTTGCAGCCCTTGTCAGGAGAAAAGCAGAGGACTCACTTCTGGTATTCCTGTTCAGTAACTCCAAGGAGTGGGTCAGAGCTGTCACAGACCTGCCCCTTGTGCTTGGGTTCCCCTCCTGTGGATACAGGGAGGAGAAGGGAGGCTGAAACATTTGTTGTTAGATCTCAATCTCCCATGCAATTGCAGGGAGCCAGGATGCAGCCTCAGATCTGTGAGCTGGAAAGGACTTTGCTCCACCACAGCTGCAGATATTTATGGCAGCCATAATCAGTTGATAAACACAGAAATATGCCACAAGTTCTCTCTTAAGAACAGTTAGTGAAGGCAGAGTTTGTGAGCAGGTATTTCATTCTTATCCATAGAAAGAATGCTTTTCTTTTGAATTATTTATTAAAAAGGGTAACTCTGCTGAGCTAGGGAATAAAATTAAATAGACCAAAATCTCTCTAGCATTTCAAATCCTAAGAAGAGAGTGCTGACCAGTTCTGACACCTCAGTTAGCAGTAGGGTTTTAAATTTAGATTTAAATTGTAAGCAGGAAATAAGGAGTCAAAAAATGTTCTCAGTTAAAATAAATATTTATTTTGGAGAAATGTTCTTGCCTTTTCTGGTCTTCTCCTTACTCATTTTTTTTTCCTCTTGAATAAAACTAATTGCTTAATCTAATTATTATTAGGTCCTTAGAAAAACTATTTTCCAGAATTCACTCTTTTCTTGAACTTTTTTGCTCTCTTGTCTTGCACAGACAAGGCATCTAATCTAATCAAACATGTAATGGAACATATCAATATGAAAATCTCATGTTCATATCTGTGTAATTCGATTTTTCTGATATTCACCAAAGTATTAAAATCTTTGAAATGTTATTTTTTTCTTTTATTTTTACAGCAAAATTTGGAGAGTAACCTCACCAACCTTATTAAGAGGAACACTGAACTGGAAACTCTTCTGGCAAAACTCATTCAGACCTGTCAACATGTAGAAGTGAGTATGGCCTCCATTAGAAATTCTTATAAACTTAATTACATTCATTTCTAGCATCCAGGAGCAAACATTTAAACAAAAAAAAAACCAAACAAAACCTCAACAAAAATAAATAAAACCAAACAAACAAGTGAAGAAATTAATTTGAATAATGGTAAACTGACTTAAAGCTTTTTCACTGATAAGGGGTATTCTCAATACAGATAACCTCATTTAAATTCCTTTCTGTCCTGTTTTAATTATGGTGTGTTGCTATGGCCTCCACTGCTACTATCCTTGAACACATCACTTATTACCTGTAACATTTGTCTTTCTGGGTCCTTTATGAGATAGAGAAATATTTACAGGTGCAAAATGAAGGCAAAAAATAGGAACACCCAGATTCCCAACCTCATTTAGGTTTCTGTTTAACACTGGTTTTATTTTCTTTTCTTTTTTTTTTAGTCAGAATTAACTACCTAAATACATTTCTGTACTCAAATGTCCAACATGAAATATATTTATCTTCCAAAGAAGACAGGTTCTTACAGGCCTTTTAGTTGCTTCACTTACATATTCCACTCTGATAATC
>NW_005054382.1:907916-925761 GCF_000277835.1 Geospiza fortis
TCAGCAGGATGGGATCTGAACCTATACTTTCCCCCCCTAGAAAAGGTGAAAAAAAGTTGACCCAAAAAAACAAAGCAAACGAAACAAAACCATAACAAAAAAAAAAGGAAACAAACTCAAGAACCAAGCCAACCAACCAACCAAAGCCAAGCAACCCTGCTGTTCTTCCAAAGAGACTATCTTATCTATGTTTGTAGCTGCTCCACTTCTGTGGAGCCTCTCCAGCTTCACAGAGGTCCATAAAACCATAAAAGTCTACCCACAGTATGAGACATTAGGTGAATGGCTTAATTCCTTTATTTAGGCACCAATATCACCAGGCAGAACAGCTGGAATGGCATTGGTGGGTGTAGAGAGACCGAGATAAGGCACAATTTGTTCCTCTGCATCTAAAGCTCCGAGCAAATCCCCTGAAGCAGATGGCTTCAGGACAGCATAAAGCCTCTTCTTCACTGGTGGCCTGTGTCCAAGATGTGCTAGAGCTGAAAAACTTAAAATTGCTCCTCAGTCTTCTCTGCAGTTCTGCAGTATTTTACCAGCTCTAAGATTAGTGTTACAAGAATCCAACTTGTTCAGCTGGTAACAGATGCTCTACTGTCCCTGGAGTCCTGGTTTAGAAAATTTCTCTGTAGACATAAAGCAATCGCAACATAGTTGTTAATGAATTCCTACCATGTTTTATTCATCAAATTAGTCTAATTAGCATTTAAATTAGCTAAATATTAAGAAATGAGCTTCAGTCAAAACCTTGGACCTCGGCCGTGCTGGAAATTGGGCAAGTGGGGATGGGGAAGTAAACTTTGAAGTTACCTCTGTTTCTCAGAGCCCTGTGAAAATTTCAGATATGATGTGCATATCTCCAGCATTGGAGAAAATGTGACTTAGATAGATTTTTGAAAAGTCAATACTTTTTTCTCTTCTTGGTTGTTCATGAGAGAAACACAACCCAACACAGGAATCCAAATTAAAAATTAAATGAAACAATATATTGGCTAAAACATTAACAATGCAAATTTAAAATTACAAAATATTGGGAAAAGTTTCCAATTACTGTATTAGTTTTGACATATGAACCCACTGAAATGTTGAAACTGAAAAGGAAGCTAGTTTTACAGCAAATGCTTTCTTTTTCATTATTAGATTTATTACAGGTAATAATGTAAAATACATTGTACATTGTTTGTAAACATATAAAAATATAGGTAGTAAATTTAAAGACTTTTGTTACCTACTTTGATTTTCCTTACCTAATTTGAAATAATTTTGATTTAGATTTTGGGGGCTTTAAAACTGGTTTTAAAAAAAGGAAATAAGCTTTCAGTTTCAGATATAGTTTGAACTTTGAAAAACAAGGAAGGAAAGGAAATTATTATTATTATTCCTTGTATTAAAATTTCCAAGACTTTATTCTGATATAGATAAACTTTTAAATGTCATGCTCACTAACATTTATTTGTAGCTATAAACAGTAACATTTTTTTAAGCCTTTATCATGTCATAAGCCAAAAAATTCAATGTTACATGAAAAATGAAAAAGGAATGTCTTTTTTGGTTTGATATGGAGCAAAAGCTGATGTGTCTAAAAATGAATGGAAAACAGGCTCTGTGTGTTTTGAATAAATTGATCCTCACCAGCCAAACCGAATGTTGTCACAAAGCCACTGTGTCAGCTCAAGTGAGCAGTCAGTGGGCTTCCCAGGAACCAGCTTTATGGCAGAGATCTAGCCATGCATCCTTCCCAGCTGTACTGTCATCCAGAGCAAAGGCCAAATCCCAATCTCTCTATGTTTTAAAACTCATGCTTATTCCTTTCTGAAACACTTATTTTCATTTTTTCCCCCACAAGTGCACAAGGAGGGATCAGTGATGTTGATAATCTGGAAGATGGAGACCTTCCAGCCACTGGGGAGGGGTATCTGGTTTGGCCTCTCATCACAGCAATAGAGACATAAATCTTGCCAATTTTTAGATGGACGTTATCGATTTATGACAGGATTTATCCTGATGGACAACCTGATCTTGGGAGCCTCAAGAAGTTCACATCCAGTCTTGCATTCCTATGGGTGATTCTGGTCATAACAGCAAGAAAATCTTTGTGAATAAACCAAGCCAACCTTTATTCTTTACTGCTTTAAGATACAATATTAAGCATTTTATAATAATAACAATTTTAGTGTCTGAATGCCTGCTTTCATGCCTAACATGGATTAATTTATTTGCTTATGGCAACAATTTTTAAAATTCCCTTTTCTCAAAGGGACCCACGCCCTGAAATGTGATTGCTTGAGACTATAACACTCTTCTCTGTCCCAAATCTTTCGGTTTGTTTAGGAGCACGCTGACACACTTGTTCTACTCATCTTTCAGACACATCTCTAACATGTTTTTCATTTTACACTAATTTTTCTGTCTTTCCATTCTCCCTTCCTCTGTAATCCTGTCTGTCATTACTTGGTTTTGCAGAAAACCCAGAAGGCTGGTAATCAGCGAAGCTTTTTTTTTTCCTTCCTTAGAGCCCATGGCAAATGCTCAACCTCATACTTCTGGCCTGGCTGCTTTCTGCAGAGCACCCCCTGGCCCAGGGCAGCTGTACTGCTCACTCTGTGCAGGGAAGGCACCTGTGGCTGCCTCCCCTGGCACACCAGGGTGGGCTGCATAAAATGATAAACTGATCATTTATCATGGGATAAAACAGAGCTCTCTCCACAAAATGAGAGAATGGAATAGGAATGACTGCTACTTGGAGATGTATTTCTTTGTAGTCCTAGTTCACTGCATTCACACTTCTGATAGGATCTGTAGAAACCTTTTTTAAGAGCGTTAAAAACTGTCTTGGATAATTTTATCTTTCAATTTTCTGCAGGGGCCTTGTACAAGTCTTCCAAAAACAGTGTTGTAAAATTGGGATTGACAGGCCCAGGATGAATCCCTGGGTGGCAGCACCCCTGTGGCCACCCCAGCCCCCCTCCAGGTGTCCCGGGGTCAGCGTGGCCTTTCGCACTGTGCGGCCCTGCTGTGAGCACTGCAGCACTGCCACCCTCCTGGGCACGCCTGCCACATGCCAGGTGACGGGGGCTGCAGCCTGCTCTGCTCTGCTGGCTGGGCCTCTGCTCAGGATTTAGCCCCTTCTTAGTTGAATTAGGGGAGGATATAATGCTGTCAGCATTTAGGTTCTCCCCCTACAGGTTTCTCTCAATGACAAGGTGCTGTGACACAGAAAATTTGCTTCTTTGTCATAATTTCCACTCCACGACTGTGTGAGGTTTCTGGAGAAGTCTTTTAGACCATGGCATTCATCAACATAAGGGACAAATTTGGGCATGAGCCTCTTATGCCAGTTACTTTGTTTCTAAGCAACTTGAGTTTTGTTTTTGGATTTTTTTTCTCATTTCTTTTAGGAAATGCATGATTAAATGTCTGTTATATCGTCAATACCATAAAGCTTTTCATCTGTTAGACAGAAACATAATCTGAACTCAGCTGGAGGAGAAATTGGAGCAATTATCTAGGGGGGAGGAGAAAGGAAATAGGTTTTGCTTGCAGACAACTTTATAGCATCTGTATCTCAGTCTTTCTGCTTGTTTTGTTTTGTTTTGAATTCACCAAACGTCATAGGAAGCAGATTCTGGACAACACTGTAAAATAATTTTGGGTTGCATAAAGAGGAGGCGTTTTCCTCTGGTTGTGTAACCCTCAAAGAGCTGCATCCTTTGCTCTTTGTATGTAATAGAAATGCTCCATTTCTAGCTGACTTCTAAAGATTTGCTGCAGGCAAAATTTCAGTGTAAAGTTCCCAGTCAAAACTGGGTTTGTGAGTGTCAAATGGTGTTTTTTATAGTCATGTTATATAATCACCTGAATAAAAAGTGGTTCATTGAAAGAACCTTTATTTCACTGGCACAGATACTCAGCACTCACACTTATCACATGCATTTTACACTTCAGTGTAAAGCAGTAGTGCAAAACCAATGAAGAGAAGATGGCAGCACCTAAAAAATCTTGCTGTTGCTATTTTTTTGCATGGCTGATAAAAAAGAAATGATCCAAAGAGGAAAATATAATAATAATGGAATTTTGAGTTTCTAGTAAGACTTCAGTGACAAGATAGCTTCTTCAAATTTTGCAACAAAATGTCTCCATCAATTTTTGCATGGCATTTCTGTTCCTTGAGAGACAGCAAAATCAAAACTCAGCTGTCAATACAATTCTCAAAGGACCCTTGAAAAATAAAGAGGCTTTGTCTGTCACTATAAAAAACCGTGAGTACTCTGTTTTCACACATTTTCATGGTACTCACTCCTTGAGATTTGGGATTATTTTTGTCAAAACTCAAGTAAACTGAGAGGTTCTCAATAGGAAAATTTAGTTAGAAAGCCTGTATGTAAATCCTGGTGTCTGAACTGCAGTGAATGGCCTTCAGAGTAATACCAAGTCTTTGGAATAAGGAATCTACTTTGCTGGGGATTTTTTCCTAGGAAAGGAGCAATGAGTTAGATAAGTGTTTACCATCACTGTGGAATATGTGTGATAACTTGGAAAGGAAATCCACAGAAATTTACTTTTTCCTCTGCCCCACTCTCTTCCATTTTTGTGAAGATGCTTGTTCAGCAGCTACATTTATTTGCTATATTTAAATGCTAAAAGTAAATGGTATTTTTTTATTTTTGAAATAGACAGAAAAATATGATTTGAAGGAAATTAGGAGTTCTCACTCTCAGTAAGATACTAATAGCAAACCTGATCACATGCATAAAACCTTAAGATGGAGTTTACAGCATTTGTTTTTTCTAAGACAGTTTCTAATGAAAGAAGGTACAAGAGACTTTCTCTATTAACATTATTTTGACTAAATATGTGACATAATCTATTTTGACTTCTAATTACTTTCATTTTACTTTTAATTCCACTCTCATAAAAGTTGATTTCATTCAATGGAAATCTCAGGTAAGCTTTAGTCAGTGTCTTGAATTTATATAGCATCAGAAAAGAGAAACTTCAGAAATAAAAACTGACAAAACGTGCTGCATAGCATATGGTGATACAGAATATTCATTCAAGGATGTCCTAAGTTGCATGCCTAGTAAGCTGTAGCCTAGTAGTCAAATACTATTTCCCTAAAGAATTATTAAAATTATTTCAAAAATTACTAATTAAATGTATAGTTGGTCCTATTCAAATATGAAACTGCAGCATTTATGAATGCATTTTATGTACAGATTAAGCACGAGCTGGAATATGTTATTGCACCTACAGTTGTTTTGTTCCTTCTGTAAATTGGAGTTGTAATTATGGTAAGAGGTCAGACAGATTATATATAAACTAATAGCAGAGTTTTTCACTGCTTGCTAAGATGGCCAGTTTTGCTCCACCTCTCCCTTTCTCTCATATCCAGATGTTCAGATTTTTGATAGACTGATATTCTTGCAAGACTTTGACCTTAGCCTAGTAACTGGAGCTTAGTTCACTAATAACTGGTAAATTAATGCAGCAGGTAATATTTTGTGCCTGCTATCAGAGGCTGTAACTTTTCAGTCAAAATGTTGTCAGTTAATGGAACATTCTATCTCTGAGTCATTTGTCATTATGGGAACAAAATACTCTTAAATTCCTCCTTCTTCTGCCTAACGTAACAGCTAAAGAGCAACTAGAGCAGCAGGGAGACCAAAGGCACTGGTCCTCTTGTGAGCATGTTAAACACTAAGCTAAAGACCCTGGATCCTGGGTGACAGTTTTAAGTATTGAACTATTGTTTACAAGTGCACTGGTTTCAACATCATGAAAGGATGGGCAGTCCTTTGAACTTCAGTGATTATTTGATAGTTTTTGTTTTTCTATCCTACGTGAAACACATGAAGTGGAATATTTTGCTCAATATGGAACAAAGGCTTAATGTCAGCATGAAAAACAAAAAATAATTAAATATTGTTCAATTAAAAATATTTTCATTATTTAGTTTTAAAGAAAGATCTAACATAAAGAGTAAAAAGAAAAGAGTAAAAATAATGAGATTCCTATAATTATTTTTTCCCCATGAAATTCTGGGATTTTTTTGTTTTAGAATGAGATTGTAAATGTCGCTAGAGGACTTCTAGGTGTCTTGCTGGTTAGCTTTTCACCAATGTGCTTCAAAGCACAGTGGGACAAAAAACTCCAAAACAATATTTTAGTAAGTAAAATGAATACTTCAATCTTCTAAGAAAGGTTTACTTTTAGTCAGGATTGGGGCAGATAGTCTTATCTGCTGGAGCCAAAGTGGTTTAGCTCTCCTGGCCTAATCGATCCTTCATTCACAGAATTCCTACGCAGCCAGAGTAAGATGGAATATTTTAGCACTGACCTTTGTTTAACCTGCTCTGAGACTGCCTCTAAACACAAACACAGGTCTCCTGGTTAGAGATAGATGTGGAATGCAAACAAAAACAAAGCCTCTGGCACACTTGAAATGGAAGATGACCTTTTTTTTTTTTTTTGCACCATTTCAAACTAAAAAATTTATACTCAGATGGCAAGCTGATTAATATCACATATTTCCAAAGGCATGGTTTGTCATCACAGATAAAATCAGATTTATGCTTAGACTAGGGAAAACCTGAAAAAGTTATTTTCCAAGAGTTCTGCTTGTGCTCTGTAGAAGACTAAATTGAACAACCCATAACATCAAACAGGGATATGAAATTAAAGAAGTTTGAATCCGTTACTCTCATGGCCGTAAAAAGAAAGGGAAGAAATTTTTTCATAAATCTGCATTAATAATTATCCTTTGATGATGTTAGAATAATACTTCAATGTATTCTGGTTCTATGAAGAAAAGTTACTCACTTTACAACATGGAGTAAAATAAACAGGCCTCTCTCTTTAGAAGAGTATAATCCTTTAATTCATCTAGGGACTAGACACTAATCCAAGAAAATGTGTTCTACATCTCCATGGCAATGAAGAAAGTTTTCCTAGAGCAAATAGGTATTGGCCATTATATGTAAAAATACTATGTTTTTTTTAATCTCAGTTTCTGGGTTTGGTGCAAGAAGAAATTCAGGCTCAAATCTAAAGTGAAGTATGTGGCAATGATGCAACAGGTTTTGAGTGGAATAATTCAATTAACTTTTCTGATTTTTTTGTCTTCTTTTGAGTATCCAGTAATTATTGTGAGTATATAGTCATTCTGTGTCCATAGTATATAGTCATTCTATAACTATCAACTCAAACACATACAGAAAAATTCATACCTCTTCTTTACCTGTACAGCCACAGCTGCAAAGAATTTATTTTTTAAGAAATTGAAACCATTTTTAAATCATGATGCTGAAACTCAAATTTACACCTCAATTTCCAAAGACCAGACTCTTTCTACAGCCTACTTTCTTCTGTTTTGCATAATCAATTGATGACTAGGAAATAAAAATTGCTATGATTTTGATAAATTTATCACAGAGAGCATAGCCTTAAAAAGCAGACCCCCTCTAATTTAAGATGTCTTATTTTGCTCATCATTTAGAGATTGTTTGCCAAAAGGACACATGAAGATTTCCATTTGTGGGGAGAATTGCCTCACCTATAAGGAATCTCAGAGGAAGAGTTTTGCTATTGCAAGGAAAATTCTTCTGAGACACTAAAAAAATCCTTTGGTTCATTATATTAGTTGAGGAAGTTTTCATGGGTATGAATCTGGCCCTCTAATTCTGTTTGCTTTTAAATTAACCATAGAAGCTCCACTGTAACCTCAAATCTCTAGCCATTCTGTAGTTTTGTGATTTCCCAAACATCTGCTGGGGACTTTGAAACCACCACATTCATTTTCTTATGAGCTAAGCTGCAATTTATCTCAGGTCTCTGAAGATGAAAGCCTAGGAAGCCTCCACAGAGAGCAGAACACTTTCCAAATCAGTTCTCAGCTTGTGGAGCTGGGAACAGCTGGCCTGCTCTCCCCTTTGGGCTGAGAGGGCTTCTTGTTTCCAGCTCCCTGACAGACATCTGAGGAACCCCCATTTGTCTTCTTTTTTTAACTACACCTACTTCCTGAGGCAAAGGGCAACAGTCCCTATCCATACGTCTGGAAAACCTGGAAAGAAATCTGGAATTTGTAAGGTTGTTGGATTTTTTTCAGTAAACTATTTGAGATCTGTGTGTGTTACAGAAATAGGAATAAATGCCTCACAAAATCAGGAGAACTAGAATTTGTCCTTCTCCTTTGTAGATGTCATAGTTCTTGCTAAATCATAAGACCTCCTAGTCAATTTTAATTGGCATGGAAAAGGAATTTATAAAAATGATACCAATAAAACAGAAAGCTTTAGGTTCAAAGTATTTCTGGACATGGATATGTAAGGTTGATGCCAAAACTAATTGTATTAATAGTGAAATTTTCCATAGAAAAGTGTCACCAAGTCTAGCATAAACTCTCAGACAACAAATACCTCAGATTAAAGAATCAAGCTTCATCATGGGTGGAGGGAGCCCAGACTGAAATCAGCTCTCTCTATGATTTGTAGACTTTCACAAAGTGTGTGACACAGTCACCAGACTTTATAAGGCAGCTATCAGTCTCTTTTAACAAACTCCTTGGAAAGAGGGCTTGTTTTTTAATGTGGAAAAAATGTAGAATGTAAAACCTCAACTATTTTCACCAGACAGAACTCACATTCCTTGGCCAGCCCAGCTGGAAGTTATTGTCAAGGTCGCTGTTTGTCAAAGGACTCAAGCAGAAGGAAAAGCCTCATTCTGTTACTTTTGCAGCACCTGTACATTGGAGCCCTGGTCCATCCCTGTGGCTCTTTGGTCTGACACATGACTCCTCAAGAACACACAAGTAAATAATATTTAATGGTAATCTCACAAATAGTCCCTTTAGGGCCACAGCTAGTGTAGTGCACTTAAAATTAGGCATGTGCTCAATTATAAATTTATTATTGAATCAGAGGCTTTGGGGGCTGAAAATATGATTAAGGAGCATTTCAGCTTAAGAAAAGCCCCTAGATTAAATGTTGAGGGATTTTTTTCCTATAAAGCTCAGACGTATCATATAATTTTAGAATATTATTTTCATTTTTAACAAGCTTGTCCAAGCTATAAAGTTGGAAATGTCTTCAAATGGTGTTTAAAAAAGAGTATACTTTTCAGATTTCAAAGAAAAAGAGAAGTCTGCAGTCATTGCATTAAGAAATCCAGAGATTTTTTCCCAAGCATTTTGTTTTTCTTAGTCTAGAGCTTTTTAGGTTAAGATCCAATTAATACATTATTATTCAAATCAACCAGAGTATTAAATGAAACAATGTTGACTTAACCTTCCTGTAACTTTATGCTTCATGACAGTTATCCCAAAAATTAATTAGATCTTCTTGACAAAGCAAATTGGTGATGTAAGTGGTGCTAGAAGTAACACTTTGAGTAGAAGCTACTCAAAAATCCCATCAAGTGTTACCATAATGAAGTGCCAGAAGTGTTCCTGTAATTAAGTGCTGAAGTTGGCTGTGGCATGGGCCAACCTTGGTATTGACACAGGAGCTGTGCCCACATGCAGTGGATGTGATCACTGCCCCAGGCTGAGCCTGTGTAGGCTTCCCTGATCTTCAGTGGAATTTCAGTCCAGATGTGAACCTGAAGTCAGGACTGGGAAACCAGTGCATGGTACAGCTTGTTGAAAGCAGCTCTGCAGATTTTCATGCCAAAGCAAGATGTGTGATGCAGCTGAGGTACTGGGACAGCAGGAACAGAGGGAATAGGAGGGACAGTGCACATTGACTAACTTTTCTAGGTTATCAGTGGAGAGACAGTGGCACTGCTGGAGGCTTTGGGCAGGCGGTTTTGTGCTCTCTCTCCTCATGCACTGTGGTGAGAAGCCAGGCAAAGCGAACAGCAAATGTGAGCAGAACCATGGGCACCTAAACCAGCATAATAGGAATGCCTTCTACAGCTTCACCAGCACTTGCAGTCACATCTGACCCCTTCCAAAAACAAGTGTATTCTCTTTTTGTAATCTTGATGTCTTTTAACTTTATGAAGATTTCAGAAAGGTAATCCAAAACCTTGATGAAACAGGTCTTTGTAAACAAGTCCTCTCTTTGCCTGGAGGATACTGTGTATTTCACATAAGAAGGTTATTTGTAAAATTGGTTCTGGTCCAAATTTAGATACATAAGCATTTGCTTAAGCTTAATGAGCTGTAATGTGCTTACAGGTAAATGCATGTTTAAACACACTGTTGGAAGGAAAGAAAAGAATACTGATGCAGAATCATGGGGTTCATCAGACTGAAAAAACAATGAAGGAGTGCAATATAGTTACTTGTCACCTGAAAGTAATCCCTGCTGTTGTTCACCACTGACTCATTATCCCAGTGGAAAGGTGACATGGCTGTGGAGGCAATTAGCCAGGGCTGAAAGCTGCTTTACTTTCTTACCCTCTTTTAGCAAAGCGCAAATGGAAACATCACTCTGAAATAAGTTCTTTCTTTTTTTTTTTTTTTTTAATTCTAGACATGATTAGAACTTTTTACCTTTTTTTCTGAGTCTTTACACATATATGTAAGCTAAACATGCAACTGCTGGAAGGGAAGTACTTTCTTCTGGTTGTATATAGAATGTTGACTTTGCACTGAAAAAATCAGTCTCCTTCAGAAACAGAACATATTCATCTGAGAACCCAAACTTCCCTATTACAAGTTTTCTTCCTTTTTTTTTCCTCTTTTTTTAACAAAAGTCAGCACTTGCTACAGAAAGCTAATATTTGTGAGGAGGTTTGGACTAAAAAGATTTCATTTTCTCATGTATTTATACTCTAGAAAACTACATGAGCACATTATTTTTTATCTGATTTGTTGCTGAGGTAAAGCAGGAATAATTAAGACAGTCAACACACATCTTGGTATTGTCACGTGGATATTTGATCATTTGAATCTCTAAGGAACCAATATGTGGATATATATGATATCAGTAGTTCACTGCCCTTTCCAGTGAAAGGACTTTGGATCATTAAATGCAGCTGGAAGGAGATAGTTTCAAATCCTCCCAAAAGGACCCAGTTATTCACTTCAATGTGAGTTAAGCTTTGGTGCTCATTTCTGTAGAATGATGCAGATTCCTAAGGTTTCCAGGATTTGAAGGAGAAACTAAATAAATCCATCTTATTTAATTCTTCTGAATATTAGTAATGGTGTATAAATTATGTCTGGTTCAAGAAGACCAAACTACAAAGGGTTGGAGGATGAGAAAGCATTCATGGGAGTCATCATATGTGTTGGAACTTCTTTCCTCCTGACATTCTTTATTATCAGATGCTGGCACCAGCAGCAGTGAGAGGGGATGCTGCACCAGATGGACTCTGATCCAGTATTTGTGCCCTTGAACATGCTGGTGTTCACTGCAGTGCTTTGTATGGCTGCAAACCATGATGTGTGAAACAGCTCCTGAGGAGACCTTACTTCTCATTGGTGTGGGTTAGAGCTGACACCACTCAATATTCACCAAACCAGACTTGCCTCACTTGAATTAGAAACACCTGATTATTTATTTGCAAGTCCTGCCTCCTGCAAACAATACATTGCAGTACTCATGCAGTACTCAATCAGTACTTTGCAAAATCCAAAAGAGGAGAATGAAAATAACACAGATTATACACAGTAAGGAGAAAAATAATGCCAAACCCAGTATTTTAGAAAATGAAGTTTTTAAATTTGAAAATGGGAAAGGAAAATGTCAAAAAAAAAGGTTTTGCTAATCATAAGGTTTTGCTTTGTAGGTAAATGCATCCCGCCAAGAAACCAAGCTGATGGAAGAATGTGACCAACTCATTGAAATAATCCAGCAAAGACGGCAAATAATTGGAACCAAAATCAAAGAAGGAAAGGTAAAAGCTTTTCTTCTTTAGATCACATGTAGGTCAACACTGTTTCCTTTTCATTGCAGCTTTTTTGACTGCAGATAGTATTGGTCGAAATTTGAAAAATTCCTTATGTAGTTCTTGGCTACTGACTGATACTTTCATGTAAAGAAAATGAAATCCTTGAAGACTAGTACACTAGACCTCAACTGTTTATTTGGTATTTCTCTTACTACAGGTGATTATGAATTTTAAGGATAAAACCAGAAATTTTATCATAGTTGGTAAATGACAAATTATGTCCACTTAATGTTTCCTTCACTCTGTTATGTGCCTGACAGTATTTCCCCCAAAGTGTTAACTTTCACAAAATGTCACAGTACATAGAATCATGTCTCACAATTTTTTTTTTCTAAGTACTTTAACTTTTTATTCAAATACTATCACATAAAAATTTTGTTCCAGTCATTGTCATTCATGAAGTCTTAATTTATTTACAAAAAAAGATATTCAAAAGTGTGAAAAAAAATTAAATTAGGTGTGCATTTCTAATTCCCAAAGTTCCATGATTATTAGTAGCAAACACATTGAGCAGGAAAAATCTCTGATACTCAGGTTTCAATGTATTTTGCTAGCTAACTGTTAACTCAGAAATGCAATAGAGTTGAATTAATGCTTTTATTTTCTAGGTACAAGGTGTTTACTGTTTAACTCCTAAAGTAACTAAGTCAGATATTCATTCTTCTTGTGTGGGAAAAGCTCAGAAAAAGAATGAAGTCAAGAGCAGGTTAAATGGTTCGTGTGGATGTCAAGATATTCCAATTAACTTGAAATGAAAACTCTGTAGGCAAGGGCTAACTTAAACATATTTGAAACCACAGGTCCTGTACACTCTGTGAAAAAACCTGAATTTCCTCGTGCTGTTAACAAAATATAATTCCCTTCAAATGAAATAGATGGCCTTCATTTTTGTTTCAGCTCCTTTTCTCTATACAGAGAGACCAGGTGTGCTACCAATGAAGTAGAAAACCTACCATTCATCTGGATTTGTGCACTATACATATTGCTTTTAAAAACTCTGTTGCTTGCAAAAATTATTCTAATTTCCATTAGCATGGAAGATTTGTAATACAATTGACTCCAAATTTGTTTGAATAGAGTTGTTATCAGAATCTGTCCCCATTCTTTGTTCTGTTTTGTTGAGCTGAAAGGTACATCAGTGGAGGTCCAGTCAAGGTCTGGAATGCTTTGACTCAAATGTGATACATGTTGAAAGATTTCAAGGTCTCAAGAGATCCATGTGAAAAGCCACAGGAAGTTCTGCCCAATATCTCTTCCTTTAAGAGGGCCTATGGCTAAGAGTCTTTCTGGAAGGAGAGCATGACAAATTTCTCTGTAGGACTGTAGGTGTGGCTACAGCTGGCAACACATACTAAGCTCTAGCTGTGCCTGCAAGGCTGCAGCTTCAGTTACACACAAGTCTGAACACCCTGTGCAGCTCCACATTTAATCTCACCTATCATCCAAACCCTATAAAAGCCCACAGAACATGTAACAGGAAAGAAGCAAATATCAACTAGGTAAGATAATCCTAGGGCAGATGTCATTCCTACCATTGCAGAAGTGGGTGGGGACTGGGTGACATTGAGACTCTTCCTTGTTCAATTTATCATCTTCCTCTTCTTGAAGATAAAAGAAAGAATCAATCAAGTGAAAAATATAGTTCGTATATAGACATCACAAGTCATGACTTGCCTTCTACTGCAGAAAACTCATAAGTTAACATTTACTTCAGTTCACTGTTTGCTCGTTAATTAATTAGTAAATAAAAAGATGAACTTAACATTGCAGTGAACCTTTCCATGGTTAGGCTGGTGTAGACTGAATTGTAATCTCTGCAAATGCAGTTACAGGAAACATTGTGGCATTAGTTCATCCTAGAAGCTGATCAAATCATTAGCATTACCAAAATTTGGGCATTCCAGCATTTTCTTCTCTATCTTTAAAAACATACCAATATCACATGACACAAATCATTTGGCCAGTATCATTTTGCGAAAGTTTTTTTTAAATGTTTGTTTTCCTACTTGTTTCTGTTGTCAGAGAGTTGCACTAAGATACCCTCATCACTGCTTAGGATCCAAATATATCCAAAACTCAAATCAGCAACTTTATAGCCAGTGCCCTAATTCCTGAGATTAGGAATGTTATCTTGATTATAAATTTGGACATTTCTGCCAACCCACTTGGTTGTTAGTTCCCTCATTTTGCATGTAACTGGGTCTTAATGTGCCTTTCTAAACTCTGGAGTTATTTAATTTCCTTCCTTTTTCTTACTCCTGTTCAAACTATGATCCTGATGTGATAACAAAGGGAAGGACTCCCAGACCTTTCAGGAACTATTGTAGTTCCTGAAAGTTTTGTTAGCCAACATTGTCTTTAAATGGAGGACTGTACCCTTCCCTAACCTTTTTGCTAATCATTACAGTCACATCTACTGTGTTTACCTCCAGCACATATGTTTGCAGTAATAATAATCAGCTCTCCAGCACTACTGTGCTTTTGTCCAGTTAAAAATATCCAGCAAGAAAACACCCTGTTTTACTTAAAGCACATAATGAGGTCAGGCATGTATTGTTAACAGAATTGAACTGTCTTTTTCTGTTAACTTTTAGTTTTAGTTTTCTTCTTTTTAGGAAACTCAATTAATAGAAAAAATCTAGTTAATCTATAAGTAGTGTTTAACACAGATCTCATAATTTCTGGGAAATTGTTATCTAAATAGACCTTAGTTATCATGTAAGCAGAAATTACCAGGAAATGACGTTCCTTCTGCTGGAAAATAGGCCAGCTGTGCTTGTTTTGGCTCTCCCCTGTTGTTTTCCATGTGGAAAATATTCAGGCAGAAAGGCTGTGCCTGTCCCTTATTAAAATGTTACATGGTTAGATGGAGTTCACCACAAAGCTTGTCACCAAAGCCGTTCATCTTAACTCCTCCTTTGCCCAGCTTTACCTCTGAATTGCAAACCCAACCATGATTTGTGACCTCAGAGGCATGACTGCTTTCCCGTGTTTCCACTCAAGGTGGTGAGGCTGAGGAAACTGGCTCAGCAGATTGCAAACTGCAAACAGTGCATTGAGCGCTCGACGTCCCTCATCTCTCAGGCGGAGCAGTCACTGAAGGAGAACGACCACGCTCGCTTCCTGCAAACTGCCAAAAATATCACTGAAAGGTAAGGGAGGTGTTCCTCTCCATAAAAGAAAAACCTCACTCTAAGGCAGATGGGTTGCCATAGTTGCTGTGTTGTCTTGTCACATCAGAGATGTGGTCAAACGCAGGGGGGTCGTTGACATATTCCCCCAAAATGCTACTTTGTGCTATACCAGATTGGGAAGAACCTTACTGTAGTGCTAAATCTAAACATCCCTTTGAGAAGAGGAGCAGTCAAAAAAGGGTGCAAATTAAGAGTTACAACAAGAACAGCATGCACAAGTGAAAGAGTTAGAATGGTTGCCAAGCAGATGTCCGATGTTAAACACACTTAAAATATGGGTTTATGGCTGAAATTCCTACTTCATGAAAAATTCTGAGATTGAGAAAGAAATCAGGCAGTCAGTGCATTCATTAGAAGAAACTGGGAATGATCTTAATGAATTCATATTCTTCACAAAATAGAAAGATACAAGATAATGAAATTTGTAACTTTGTGAGCCTGCACCATGCTTCTTGAAGAGATGGAGATTCAACAGTCCAGGAGGTTTGGAAGTTACATCAATTGTTGTGTTGGGCTCCTGGGTGCAGGGAATTTCTATTCCTTCAAGATCCTGGCTCCTCTGCAGCATGCCAGATGTATCAAGGATCACAAAGACAAGGACCATGCTATCAGAAAATTTGGTCTGGTTTTCAGTGCAATGCTGTGAATGCTGAAACATACCCATTGAGTTTCAGCATGATTTTCTGAAGAAAAAATATTCTGCTGGAATACCAGCTGTTTAGAAATCAGAAAATTTTTTTTTAAATTTACATTTGAAGAAAGAAGAATGTGGACAAAAAAAAAAGACATCAAAAGTATGGGGTTTTTAATTTTTTTAAAATAGTGCTTTTTTAATAGTTATTTTTTTATTTCTGGGTTCACATTATATCTTCACATTTTCCAACCCATTTCCCCAAATTCAAATCATGAAATTCCCTGCTCCTATTACACATTTTTTTAAGTCTTTCCCTTACTCTCGTGTGCTGCATCATTCTTCATCAAATTGCCAATTTGTAAATAAGCCAGCAACACTGGGTTGCCTTTTACAGATTCAGAGAATTGAAAATCAGTTGAAAAAGACAAGGCCAGGCAAGGCAGTGGGTTATATGTTGTCTCTCAGACTGTGGCTTATATTCTGTCACCAAGCAACATTTTGGCATCCCAGTTGAAGCCAGTAGTGAATCTACAACAAGTATCAAAAGCTGAAGGTGGGGATCTGCCCTTTTTTTCAGTGTTCAGCAGAAGCAGCAGTAGGGCAGAAACTTGTGGAGACACAGGGCTTTCTAACTGACTACCACAGAATATTCAGAGAAGCTCCATTTTGAACTTGTAAGCATGAACAATTGCATCATAAATACAATACTTTCACAGGAGAGACACTGGGAGAGCAGAAATGAGACACGCTGACATATGTGCCCAATCAAACAATTCTTGGCTATCACAGATTGTTGTCTGTAATGAAATGGCTGTGAACACCCTGAAAAACAGAGAATCATTCCAAGCAGTGAATAAAACCAAGGGTAAAAAAGATACCGAGTGCTTGCAGACAAATTGCAAATGGAAAAAGAGGCTAAATAGAATTATAAATTATTCCTCACAAGTAACTCTCTTAGTTCTCCTGTGGTGAGCAACATTTTGTTTGCTTTAAACTGCTCATGTAACAGTCTCACCAGGGCTCTGAGCTCCAGCAGCTAAAGAAGTCTCCTGGAATCATGCTCATTGCATTTTTTCATCCACACATTTCAAAGTAATTGCAGTAAAATATTTTCTGTTGTAAGCACAACAGGTAACTGCACAAGCAGAGCCATTACATTCACTCTGATGATTGAGTTGTGCATTATTTGCAGTGGATGAAATACATTTATCCTAGAAAAACCCTTTCCAATCAACTACAGTGTCAGTGTTTACAGTGTCAACAGTAGGCAGAATTACAGGACGAAATTCAATCCTCTGAACCTAATATGGTTCAGCATGGTGTCTGAAATTTTGAATTGTTGATCTCACCAAAAACTGACTGTAACACATGTAAATACAGAGCGCCTTTCGCATATCCCCTAAGACAGTCCAAAAAGGCCCGCTGATATAAAATAAAATTTAAAAAAAAATCGGTCCTAGGATCTACTTTAAACTGACTTCTACATTCACAGCTGCAGCAGAAACAATGCTGAAAACTGTATTACAAAAATATTTAACAGGAAATCTCCTCAGCTCAGCTTTTGAAAACTGTGCTGAAGACAATGAGATGTACAGCTCTGGTTTTGACTTTCCTTATTGTATTTTCCTAAAATGCTACACAAAAAATATATGAAAAAATAATCCTTAGTAAACATTTGTCCTGGAGTAATTTCAGTCCAGTCTACAGAAAAAGAATAATATGGGAAAATTTTAAATTAAAGCAATAAAATATTTTTGATCAGACATGTCATAAGTGATATAACAGACATAAATGTCATAACAGATAACAGATATAGATTGCATGCATAGTTGTCTGTTTATCTCCAAACTGAGGCATTTGCCCAATTTCTGTTGTATAGTATAAGGTTTAGTGATCTCTCTCCTTAAACCAGTCAAACTTTCTGTAAACACATCCAATATCCAGCTCTCCAGAAATATGCATTTGGTGAAACCAGGCTGAATGGACTGGAAAATGCATTTTTCTTGTGAAAGTTCATCTCTTTATATTAGTACATCTGGACAGAGAAAATGTAAATGTAGTTCCTGAAATGAGGTAGGTGAGGAAACTTTTCCATTTTGGAGTTACAAAGCATGCACACATG
>NW_005054382.1:925808-946418 GCF_000277835.1 Geospiza fortis
TGTTTTATCTCCCTCCTGTGCCTTTTGAAGTTAGCAGCAGTGTGCTGTGGTGAGCAGCTGAGGAGCTGTGGGGACTGTACCAAGCCCTTGGGACAGCAGTGCCAAAGTGTGCCTGGAGCAAGAAACTGCTTGGGAAAACAAGGGTTGGGAGAGATGCAACATCTGTCAGGATTGCTTAAAACCAGCTAATTATAGAGCTCTTTCTTCTTTGGTTCAATGGGTGATTAAAATGAAAAATTCAAGGGATATTGTTATTTGGCCAATATTTTGTTAAAATCTTATCTGATACTGCATGATAGGCCTAACCTCAGTAAAAAAAAAATATTGGAGATCTTACTGTCAAAAATAAAAGTGGCAGGAGAAGTTCCTAACTTAAACCATATAATTAAAATACATATATAAGCTTTTATCAAGTTTTTTAGAAGCTGTAACAACCATATTGATCAAGTCCACCTTGATATAAGTCATTGTGTTTTGAGTGCTAAAAGACATTTTTCTTTTCATTACAGGGTTTCCATGGCAACTGCATCCTCCCAGGTTCTAATTCCTGAAATTAATCTCAATGATACTTTTGATACTTTCGCACTTGATTTTACCAGGGAGAAGAAATTGTTGGAATGCCTTGATTACCTTACAGGTACTTTTTTTTTTTTTTCTTGAGGTGCTAGTATAATATATTCCTCATAAAATAGTAGTGATAGGATTTTCTTCAGTTTTCCCTGTGGTTGTAACTTTGGCTGGTTGCCAGGTGCTCACTCTATCTCCTCAGTAAGGGGAGAAAATAAGATGAAAGCTCATGGGTTGAGATAAGGACAAGATCACTCAAGAATTACTGCTACAGGCAAAACAGGCTCAGCTTGGGGAAGATAAATGTAATTTATTGCAAATTAATTGTAAAAGTAGGACGCTGAGAAATAAAAATAAATCTAACAAAAAAACTTTTCCCCATTCCATCCTTCTTGGGCTCAACTTCACTCCCAGCTCTTCTACCTGCTACCCACCAAGTGGTACATGGGGATGAGGAATGGAGGCTGTGGTCAGTTCATCACACATCATCTCTGCCACTTCTCCTGGTGCTCTTCCCCTGCTCTGGCCTGGGCTTTCTCCCACAGCATGCAGCTCTTCATGAACTTCCCCAACATGGGCCCTTCCAAGGGCGCCATTCTCCAACAACTGCTCCAGAGTGGGTCCTTTCTGCCAGATGAGTCCTTCAGGAGTGGACTGCAGCAGTGTGAGTCCTCCGTGGGCCACAATTCCTATAAGAAACCTTCAATCCCCTGTGGTACTCTCTCTGCAGGCTGCAGCTTCCTCCAGGGCATACCAGCCTGCTCCGGTGTGGGTCCTCCACGGCTGCTGGTGGACATCTCCTTCACTGCAGTCTTCTGTGGGCTACAGGGAAACAGCCTGCATCACCACAGCCTTCACCACAGGCTGCAGGGGAATTTCTGCTCCAGCACCTGGAGCACCTCTTCCCCCTCCTTCTTCACCAATCTTGGCATCTGCAGGGCTGCTTCTATCACATTTTCTCACTCCTCTCTGCCCCCACTGCTGCACAGCCTTTCTTCCCCTTTCTTTAAAGTGCTATCACAGAGGCACTATCAGCACTAGTGGTGGGCTCAGCTTTGGACAGTGGCAGGTGGATCTTATGACTGTCTGTGTCTGATACTGAGTCAGCTCCTGATCTCTTCTGACAGAGGTAACCCTTGCAGTCCAGCCACTTCCAAAACATTGATACATAAACCAAATACCCTCTTAATCCTGAATATATTATCTCCAACAGCCCCAAAACACCCCAGGAAGCATTGGGTTCTTCAAACAGCTGGAATGCATTTCCCACCTCCTCTACTTGCGTTCTTAACCACCAGAGTGTGAAGAAGTAGGTTTAAGAAATTATTAAAAGCCACTGCAGCAGAGTGAAGTGAAAGAACAGCTGGAGCTCAGCCTGGGGCAGCCAGAGGAGGGAGAGCAGGGACCAAGCCCTATTTCCCAGGAGATGGATGCTCCAGGTGTTACCCTGTCCATTGGGGCTGCCTCCTTGCTGCAGCAGATTGCTGCCTGGCAGAGTTCCCATGAGCAATCAGAAGCTGCTCAAGCAATCAACATCACAGGCTCAGCAGTGAGAGATGTTTTCTCATGTCGGTGAATTTCCCCCATCACAGAACTGGAGGATCTGTGGGGCTAGAGAGTGTGTGGTGTGCTCTGAGCCGGGCGGTGGCATGGGATCTCCACACTGCAGAACCCCACCTCGCCTGACTGAGGTCTTTGGCCTGAGGAAGCCCACAGGATTAGACCCTTACTGAAAGCCTCAGTAATGTGTAGTCTCAGAGTGTACAATGACTCACAAAGAGAAACAAATTACTGTAATTTAGGGTGTTTTGATTTCAATGCCAGAATTAGAACAATTCATTCCAGCTCAATTGAAAACAGAAGAGATGTGGTAGGTTTTTATTTTGCAGCGTCTTTAAGCATCTGCTGTTAGCAGCAAGAATTTGCAATGAAAGGCACAAAGCACTGTTAGAAAAGCATTGGAAAACACTTCCTGGGTCCATTCACTTGTCACAGTTTTCAGAGGATATGCTTGTGTTAGCTCAGGAGAATGTGAGGGTGCAGCCTCCTCATTGCTAACCACTATCTTTTCCAAGCAGAGGATTCCAAGCAGAGGACTGGCTTTTGGCTTTTCTTCAGGGGAAAAGCTGAGAAAGTTAGGGCTGTTCAGCCTGCAGATGAGAGGGATCCAAGGATTCCTCATTGTGGTGTTCAGCACTTAAAACATTTTAGTAGTGTCTGTTGAGAAAGAACATGGGGTAATGGATCTAAACCAAATGAGGGTAAGTTCAGACTACATATAAGGAAAAAATCTTTAAAATGAAAGTGGTGAGACATTGGAGCAAGTTGCCAGAGAGGCTGTATCGGTCCCATCCCTGGAAACGTTCAAGGTCAAGTTGGACAGAACACTGAGCAACCTGTCCCTGTTCACTGTCTGGAGATTGAGCCAGATGACTTTTAAAGGTTCCTCCCAATCCAAAGTATTCTCTGATTCTGTGATTCTATAAATAGTGAATAGATTAATACTGGGAAGCACAAGACTGGGTGCATGCACAGGGCAGCAGCACTCTTCTCTGATGGAGCTGTGGGATTCTTGCCATATCTAAAAGAGAAATTATATCTGCAAGGAATTTCTTTGTCACTTTGTGACAGATAAGTACAAGCAGTGTCTAACACATAGTCAAGTAAATAAAACACAACAATAATGTGATAAGATCAATTTCAGCTTCTTATACAGTACCAGTGAAATGTTATGTTGTCTGCCTCTCTAAATCTGCAGGAATTTTGCCATCATATTCAGCCTTCACCCTAAATTTATAAAAATCCAAGGAAATGAAGGATTAAAACAAAAAACTGACTAATTCACCCTAATCTAGCAATCGACCTCTAAAATAATCAGTCTCATCTTCCTTTATGATCAAAGAGAAATAACCATCTCATTTTGAGGAACATATACTGAGGCACTTGACGCCATTCTGGAGTTGTCTACTTCTCACAGTTGTCTCCAAACAGAGGATAGATGTACTTATTCAAATGCAGATAGCTGTGGTTTAGATCTGTGAAGTTATATGAGGTTAATTCTGTCTAGCAGTCTGTTCCTGCATCCCTCAGGTCTTCTCCCCTTTGTACATCATATGTCAATATTATCAACTTAATTGCTGTGCACTGCAGAAAATGAAGGTTATATCTGTACCAAAATGAAGGGTTGTCTTGCTACAAAGATATTTTCTATGATCCATCATGATAATTGTGTCATTTACATAGGTCCTTCTCTGCCTTTCTCCTAACTCATCCACAGTCTTAAAAAATTGCTCACAATGCAGTCTAAAGAAGCTTGCATACATATCAAGTATTTTAGCATGGTTTTTTTTTCCTAACAAACCATTTTTATCCTTGATGCCCAGTGAAAAACAGTTCTAAATGGATTTTCTTCACATTAATAAATAGCATATGGCTGCAGTGACAAAATGTAAAGCACATGTCCAAATGATCTGAGCATAAAATGCAACCTATGCAGACAGTTAAAATACATTTATGTAAATATATGTAAATAAGTATACATGAGCTATAGGTATACATGTATATATATACACACATATATATATAATCCCAAGAGTGAAATGCATTTGATTATTCTCCACTGTTGTCCAGAAATTCCAGAGAAAGCTTTATATTACTCCTTTCAGATTGGTGCATGGAATTTTCATAGATCATAAACCAAATACTGTGACAGAGTGAATTTGGCTTTACTTTTATCACATTTCACAGTTAAGTAAAAAAAAGACCATTTGTACATCCTAGCCATAGATCTATGCTGTGAATTAAGTGAAGAAGTCTACCTTATGACTGTCATCTGTACTACTTCTGAACAAAACGTCAAAACCTAAATTCCAGGTTCATTATCTCTGCTGTCAGTTGCTTTTGAAACAATTGACCTTGGCTGTCTCCTGGAGATTTTTTCTCCTTTGGTTCTTCCCAGTATAATATTTGTCAGATCTTCTTCAATCTCCATATCCCCAACCTTATCTTTCTTTCTTCCTAGTCTATGTCTTTACTGAAAACATAAACGTAACTAGTTTGTGCTTATCATTTACGTAGATGTCTGCCCAAAGCTTCTGCTATCCAAAAAAAATCTCTGATATCTTTTTGAAAGTTGCCAGCCAGACATTGAGATATCAAGCTCAGTATATTAAAACAATACTTTTAATCTTCATCTGCCTGTTCTATTCTCTCTATATATAGCCTTGATGTCTTTTGAAAGCATTCTTATCTTAACAGTTGCTCAAGCTCTTCATCTGGAAACCATCTTTCTCTAGACATGTATCTAGCTAGACCCAGGCAATACGTATGACTTGAAAACTCTCTGCACAATATTACTGTCATAAGGACTTTTTTGTACATTGTGAATAAAAAATGCTTGGTTTGTGTCCTAATACTTTGAAATCAATTGCAGGAGAATCCATTCTTTGACCTTGCAATTTGCCCTGCTTCAGAAATCCTATCTGAAACCATGATAAGTTTTTTTCATCCATCGCTTCACCTATGACTGCACAAAGAAATATGTATTGCCTAGCATATGCCAGCAATTTTTTCACACAGAAACAACTTTGTTCTGGAAACTCTTGACAAGCTGTCTTACTGCTTAACCCTTTCAGCACTGAAAGATCAAAGACCATTCCAGACAATGCTTGTGTAATGGTCTGCCCAAAGACTAAGTTGAGATGGTTTGTATGTATGACCAAGCCCTTGGTACTAACTCACACATGACAAGTTAGTAATACATAAAATTTGTATCCACATCTGATGAAACTTTCCAATGTGCTTTCCAATTCCTCCATGCTGATTCAGCCTAGTGCCATGATACACTATGGAATCAGTAATGAATATCTAAAAGAGAGGTTCAGAGCAGCTCTGCAACTCCCTCACAGTCATACCAGCAATATGGATATTTCTAGCACCATTAATTCAAGCAGATTGCTTAGGTCTTCTTTTAGGTCTTGATACTCAGTATCAAAATCCGTAAGGAATCTTTACAAAGTCAGTCACTGCATGACAGCAGGGAGAGAGAAACTGAGCAAACAAAATTAATTTGAGGTTGTTTTAGTCAATCTCTGTGACCTTGTGCTGAGAGGATTTAGATAGTATCTCAATAGATACCCAGGAGACACTGCATTAATGCTGGAATTCACCAGGGAGAGGTGGCAGTGTCCCTAAAGTGTCCCTCAGGTGAGCAGACCCTGTGAGCCGTCAGTTCTGCTTCAGAGCAAAAGCCATGCAGATGCCACAGAAAGGAAGGTGCCTTAAACTAGAAGGGTTGAAAGGGAGTAGTTATGCTTGTGAGATCAGTTACTCCTGAGAGCAAATTTAAGGAACTGCATTTCTAATATTAGTGCCTTTCAGGCATTTTTGGTGTGGTCACTAACTTTTTAAGTGTGTTTACTCAGTTTTGAGGTAAAATGAAGTAAAACAGCCTTCAGCAATGATTCTTCTGTCTTGTGAGAGAGTGTTGATTCACAAAACTTGTAAATTAAAGTCTGAGTGTCTGAAGCAGTTGCCACTCCCAGATATGTGCTCTAATCCTCTGTGGAGAAGTAGATTGTGTCTTCCGCTGCTGGGCTGGAATCTTGCTGGGCTTCCCCTCCGGAGCAGTGCTGAAGCACACCCGAGCCAGGGAGGGGAACCTGCTGGTGCAGCCTTGAGATCATTGAAGTCTTTGAGGAGGTTCCCATGGCACAGAGCTCTGTAACAGTACTGGTGAATTCAATAATTCACCAAATCACAGTCTACCAAATGCAGTACTGAATGAAGCTAACTGGCTGAGGTCAATCTCTTTAATTGCATTACAAATTTACACTCTCTAAAGGAGTATGTGCTGTGGAATGATGAATTTGGCAGTCAGACAGCTGCATTATTTTGTCATAACAAAGCATCTGAATGTAGAGTTGCCTGCCTTTCTGTAGGAGAAGCAAGTGTATTTGTTTTATTCTGAGTGGTTGATGAAATAAATGTTGCCAAAGAGCTGAATTCATGCAATATAGTCTCAGATGAGTGCGGGTTAATCACAAGAGCCAGGGAAAATATGTCTTTCTTAGTTAAAATTTCTTTCAGACATTTTCATTACATGAAAGCCTGTAGATTTGCAGCTACAAGGCCAGGTGTGCACACAAAGAGCAAACTTAGGATGCCATTTTCAGAGAAGTTGAAGATGCTTAGGTGTTACTGAAATGCAGTTTGCAATTAATTAAACCTTCAGTAATTTTTGTTTTCCATAAATTAATATTTATTTTCTGTGTTGAAATAATAACAAGTACATTTCTCAAGTTAAATGTTTTGCTGTTAGGTGCAGGAGATGACAGAAGAAAACTTCAGTTGAACACTATCAGACAAATAAAAATTGATCTACTTGTATATTTGTTATTAACACTTGTTCCAGTTTTTGTTTGGCCTTTGAAGGGCAGGCAAAATATTGAAATGAAGCCCCAGCTAGGAATAAAAAAATAATTAAAACCTCCAGTGATTGTTCTACAGGATACATTTTTGGAACATAGCTGATATTACCATTAATATTTTCAGAAAAGTGTGGAACTTTTTTTTCCCACATTTTGATTATATTCTTCTCACAGATAGCTGCTCTTACTTGAGTTTATTTATATTTCTTTTCATTAATACCCTTCTGTCCCAAGGGTTTTTCTTACAAGTTTAAAAAAAGCATTGGTAGGCTTTTGTGATTCAATATTTGGAGCATCACAAATCATGGTCATATCATGAAACACATTTGAACTTTTCCTTAAGCCCCTTGGTTAAAAGAGGCTGCTTGGGAACCTGTCTGCACTCTAATCCTTGGGAACATACATCAGTAAGCCAGAGACATGACCTATAAAAATTCTTGATGGAAAAAAATGATGTTTCATAAAAATAAGATCTTGCAAAAGTAAAGGTGGAATTCCTTCAGATGGACTTTTTTTGAGGCTATTATTTGTGGCTATCAGAGGTTAAAGAGCTGACAGAAAAAGAAACTCAAAACCAAACCACAAACATTCATAGTTGCCTTCCTTTTCCTTTAATTCAGACATAATTTGGTTGTTTCAGCTTGAGCGCCCTCCTTCTTCATTCTGTGACAGCTGGGAGAAACACTATTAAAGCAAAAGGATTTGTGATTCTTCTTTTCATGATGTGGCTTGTAGGGAAGATGATTTGGAATGAAGCTCCCACTGAGACAAGCATGCAGGAACATCCCTCAGGAAGAGAGACTCATTTCTTTGTTATTTAGGTGTTTGCCTTTTTAAAGATTGCGAACAGGAAAATTAGACCCCAGTAATTTGCTTCAAGTTTCACTTTAAATAGGTCTTTAGAACAAACTCATGTGTTAATATGGGAAAAGATTGTATATCTTGCTACACAAAGATTCCTGTTGATTATAAAAACAGAGAGACAGAGGGCTCCTGGGTGACTATTTGCTTGTAATATTCATACAGTCATTATATTATGATAAGAACTCTTTTCTTAATGCTGCAAAATGTGAATTTTATAACCCGCAGAAATTATATGTATCTGTGTTAGAAAGGATAGCTAGGAGATCAATAAAAATGGAGAGAGGAGAAAACTGGGCATGAAAGTATGAGTGTTGGCAGCTTCCCCAAAATTATACTTTTAAAATACTTGTTGTTAATGAATGACAGATCATAGTGCAGCCTAGAGCAGGGCCAGGAAGGATGCACCACCACAATACCACTTATGGCAATCTCTGGTAAGATAGGGTAGGCAAACACTGCTTCCAAAGCAACAGTAAAGAGTGTTGACCCTCCCTCTTGATGTGCTTCAATGAAATTTTGATAAGCTTGGTGAAATGATCAGAACAATCTTAGAAAAAGTAACTTGCCATTGTATCCATCTAATGTGACACAGATACATCACTTGTTCTATGGCATCTGGAACTAAAGCTACTTTAATACAAAATATTTTCAAAATCTGGAGATCCTACGTGTTTATGTTGTTATTAATAATTCCTTCCTAACAGTTAATTGATAATCAAAGTTAGCACTGGAATTAGTGAAAAGTTGTTGAAAAGTCTGTTGGATGATGTTTCTACAATCTCATACATCAACTACACCCCCTAATCTCAGGGGAGAGGGGAAACACTTCACTGACTGTGCCTGCTGTGTTGTACCTCACAGCTCCCAACCCTCCCACCATTCGAGAAGAGCTCTGTACAGCCTCCTATGATACCATTACTGTGCACTGGACTTCAGATGATGAGTTCTGTGTGGTTTCTTATGAGCTGCAATACACCATCTTCACTGGACAAGCCAACGTTGTTAGTGAGTATAAACGTTCTCTTTTCTTGGTGTTCCCTCATGGTTTCTATGAAACCCAAGTGTCTTTAATGATAAATACACTCCTATGTCAAGAACAAAAGGAAAAAATTATTTTCTAGAAGGATTTAAAGCCTAAATTTTCAATCCAAACCAATAATGATTTGAAAAGGCATCCCAAGTCCCTTTTTTGCAGATGTAGCAAGTTCAAAAATCTCAGTTCCACTCTCTGCACTAGTCAGGCTGTGTGCACATGGGAGCCTGTGTTGAACTGGTCATTAGTTAGAACAGCAGCCCCATTGTCATTTATATAAGCTTGACATCTGGACCTTTGTCTGAAATACAGATTAAGTCCTTCCCTCTGATTTTTATTGTCTTCAAGGCTACAAAGCATAGGTCTCACTGAACTACAGGCTAAGTCAGAAAACATCAGTGGAACAACAATTTATAAGTTAACTTGGTTTTATTTAAAATGAGATTAACAAACATTGTATATTTTGTATTATAGCAAATTCTTTATGACTACACTCTATGTTTTGAGTCTGTGACTTTCTTTAATGGCTGAATTTACTTAGATTTTGGATTGCTTTATTGTTAAATAACTTTTCCTCACAGAAAAAAAATATATTGTCTAATCTTTGGTCAGGAAGTCAACGTTTCTGGATTCAGTGTTCTGCAATCATTGGGGTCACTGAATATGAATTTGGAGAAGTCATTCAACTTCTTCCTGGTTGCTGTATATTTAATGGGCATACCAGTAGCTGACATAGACTTGTTTTATTAAACAAGGATTCTGAAATGAGCCAAATCAATCAAAATGTGGAGTTTGTTCAAGTCAACACATATTTAAATAGGGAACTCACCACCACAGGGGGTTGGTGTGTTTTTGAGTTCAAGAGATGCCTGGACAGATCATGCAAGAAAAATACACTGAGAGCAATGAAGTGCAGTGAAGTTGCTCTGGAATTGCCAGAGCTGTAAGCTGTTGATGCCTGGGAGAGCAAGGTGAGAAATGATCAGTGTGTGCTTTCCCTGTTCCTTGAAACCTTTGTACACCCTCATCTTTCCCCAGCATCAAATACCCTGGCCATGCACTGAGCTAGATAGGCTTAGTTGTCACACAGGGCAGAAATGCTTTTCTTCTTGCAAAACGTTTTTATAAGAAAATTTGTTGAGATACTTTGATGAAAATCAGTGCTGTGGGCATGTTTACATGCTTTATGTAAATGGAAAAATGGCATGGTCTATGCCAAGTTTGAGTACTGAGCCAAACTCTCCCACTGACTCGTCTGTTACTGTGTGCACCTCATCCTCTCCATCACTGAGCAGGAGTTTATTTTCCAAGCCATCTGAAAGGACATGTGAGGATTCATGTGCTGGCATCTTAATACCTTTTTTAAGTAGCATACTGTGAATGTATTACAGTATTCAGGACTGACTGAAAAAAGAAGATGGATTATTGAAAATTTGATGAATATTTTGTCAAAACCTCCATTTAGTGTTTCCCTTAAGAGTCTGATTTTGAAGAACACACTGCAAAATTTAAGGCTGTTGGAAAGCCCAAATAAACTTCAACACATGCTTCTACATCTGAGCAAGCTGGATAATAAAAAAGTCTAATAGTAATTTTTCAAAAATTGAAGCAAGGTAGATAAGGAAGGAAAACATTCTCTGATAAATCACTACCAAGCAGAGACGACAATGATAAGCCGGTGTTGCTTGTTTTCTAGTCCATTTTTATCTATGGCTTTATGCTGTGCAAGTCAATTCAATTATTGACTTGCACATTATGTATGAACATGGCATCAGCAAAAGGTGTGCCATTTCCACAGCCTTGGGATGTGGGATTTTACTCCTTGCTTACTAGGGAATAAATAACAAGGTATTTCTATTTTGGGCTGTAGTATAGGTTTCCCATGTGGAGGTGAAAGCTTTGATCTGAAAAACATATATCAATAAGTCTGCTTTCAGGGATGCATTATAATTTTCAAGCATAGCATGAGGTGCTCAGTATGCAGTCTGAACTTTCATATTATCATTTTGCAAAAATAGTTAATTAAAACTTTGAAGAATAAACAAATTAACACTGTAAGAAACTTAGTTTGCAAAATGCTCTGAAGACCTTAAATGAAAGTAAAAAGAAATGAAAGAATGGCTCTTCCTTTTTTTGGTGATATTTTTGGGTTTTATTTTGTTTTGTTTGGATTTTTGTTTTGAGGTTTTTTTAACAGAGCTAATTCTTATGCAAATATCCTGGTTTAATTGAAAGCTATAATGTTAACCCACATTAAATACGTGCATGTGTAAGTATATGTGAAAGGCCTTTCTAAATGTTGTAAAACCTTTTTTTAAATACCATTATTTACTATAGACTTGAACCCCTCCAATGGTGATCATCCTGCCAACATGCTACAAACCTGCCTGGGTTTCTAAAATATGAAATTCTCCCAGGTCATTCCAAATTACACTGGTATTGGAGATTTACCCACTAATATCATAGAATCATAGGACCACTTAGGTTGGAAAAGACCTCTAAGATCATTGAGTCCATCCATTAACTTAACACTGCTAAGTCCACCACTAAAACATGGTCCTAAATGTCACATTCACATGACTTTTGAATCTCTCCTGGAATGGTGACACCACCATTGCCCCGGACAGGCTGTTCCAATGCTTGATGAGCCTTTCCATGAAGTAATGTTTCCTAATATCGAGTCTAAACCTCCCCTGGTACATCCTGGGACCGTTTCTTCTTGCCCTGTCAATCCCATCCTCAGAACACTGCTTGGATGTTTATTCACTTTGTTACATGCTATGCTTGATCCTGCAGAAGGATTTAACATCACACCTGTTACAAATGGCTTTCCAAGGCTGTTCTTAGAATATCACAGTGTACCTTGCTAGTGCTGTTGAACACAGAGAGCTGCTCTCACTGTAAGTGGCATTAACAGGTGCTGCATTGCAGCCTTCATGCTTTAATGAACTGGAGATAGGTTTGTGTTTTGGGTTTTTTTTAATCCTATTTTAGACTTTGGGTTAGCAAAAATTTCCTCGTATTTATGGCATATGCATGCTGTTGCACATAACTGTATTTTAATTTCTCTGTCACATCCCAGAAATTCCCAATGGTATTGTGAGTTGCATATAGCAGATAATGTAAACAGGCTTATGGATTGACTTCAGTTCTGTGGGTTTTTAGCTATGAATTAGTCACCAGGGAGTAGCTCAAGTAGTGCATTAAACCCACAAGCTTTTTCCCTGGAGACAATAGGAATCACTTTGCATACATACCCACCTACTGTGCTAATGGAGGCTGTTATTTTGGTATCTGTTTCTTAAACCACATAGCCAGCCTGACTGCACTTTCCACTCACAGTACATTTCCCCCACCAGAGGCATATATCATCCAGAGATTGCTAAGAATTCAGTAACAAAAACAAGCAATACTATATTTTTTTAGTATACTTTCTATCCAACATAATCAACTATATTCTTTTTTATTAACTGAAAAATTGGAAAGTTAACATTTGATGGCCAAGGTCCAAATAGAGTATTTCATTTGAATTCTATTTCATACAGGAAAGATTATTTCCAAATGCGGCCAAACTTCTTGGCTATTGAATGCTTGGCAGACCTGCTCTGTGCATAAGAGCAACACGGAGCTCTAGATTAAGTAGGCTTTTACTAAAGCAGTTGTCCTCGGAGTTATACCATTTGTGCATTTGCATTTCTGAGAGGCAGCTAATCACCTGCAATCTGAATAGGTAAAAGCTTTTAAAATTACTTTGTCACGAGCTAACTAACATGCATTACAATTTCATTACCGCATTTCAATAGATTTTGAAGTATTCATTGAGTGTGCCCTTTTTTAACACCATGGATTTTTTAAAGTGTGTTTCAGGATGGTTCAAATTTTTCTCTAGCTCTGATGCAAGATTCTTCAGGAAAAATACATCTCTCCCTTCTTGACGAAGAGCAGCAAATCATTCTCTCTTACCTTGTAAAAGAAATCAGGGATAATTAGTTATATAGTCTAATTTCTAAAAAAATCACTCTGTGAAGGATACAGTGTACTACTGTCAGAACCTTTTCACTGTTACAGGACTTCTCTTCCTTTGAGAGAGGATAAAAGTTTTTGGAAGGACCTAAGACAATTAGGAGCCCAAGCTTCAATGAAAAATTGTGAATTTATGATTCACCAAATAATTTTTTAATATTCTAGACTTTACCTTTTTCTGGAAGTTTTATTTTGATAAAAATAAAATTTAATAAGATTCCTTACAGTCTTCAGATTTCTACTAGAGATTTTAGTGAGAATTTTTAATGGCACAAAAGCAAATTTGGGATAAAACCAGGAAAACTTCTGCATCTTTAAAAGTATAAAAAGTCGGTATTTCTTAAAAAAAAAATCAATGTGTTTTTCAGAAATCCTGCATATTTTTTTTTCAGATGGGAATGAAGAGTGGGGGTGGAGAGCTATTTGTTACTTTCACCTACCTTATTTGCTTTACCAATTTGAATTGGTAATAATTTATTTAAATAAAACATTTTACAATAATTAAAATACTCAAGAGATTAAATAACCTTCCCATGACTTTTGTGCTCCTTTTCCAGTTTTCAAGAAAATATATTTTATTAAAATCTATCAGTGTAAATTTTAGGAGGATTTACACCTTGGGATTTTTCCCATCTGTTTTTTAAAGTGCATCAACAGCCAACACCAGGGAAATAGCTTTACAAATTATTACCTCCAGACTCTGAGAAACTTGTTTTGAAAACTCACACATCCTGTATGGACATCACTGTGCTCACTGCACCCTTCCAGGATGTAATTTAAATTCTCTACATTTTTGTAGGCTACAGTTTTAAAATACATTGTTTTACCATCTGCATAACCCTGTAAAAAGCCCTGGGTTTTTGAAACAAGAAACCTGAATGCAGCCTGGATTAGGAGTGGGTACAATGGGAGACCCTTGGCTCCTGCTGTTGCCCCAGTGAGGACATGTGTACTTTCCACTTCACCTGCTGCCACCGGCAGGGAACAGAGAGGGCAAACACTTCCCCTGGATGCCAGTGTGATCAGGCTGCTTGTTCATTTCCCTGAACTTCCTTAATCATATTCTTTTGTATTCAGAGAAGAAAGGCTGTCCTGACAGGGCATAACTGGAGACAAATTCCTTTGATGCAGTGACAAATTATTCTTTCATCAGTAAATGCTTAACTTGGCTGCCACAAGTAACTATTCTCCCTTTTGAAGGAGTTTGGACTTGTAGTTTGGCATGATCAATACTTCATTCCCAGGTTTTTGAATCCAAGTACAGTTTAAAGCCTGTTATCAAAGAGCTTACAGTCAGAAAGCACAAGAACGTATCATTGAGCCCTTTGGTGCATAGGCAAGAGCTGAGCTTTTTAAGCCAACAAGGTTTGTCAAGTAAAATAACCAAGTCAGTCACTGCACATCCAGCATTTATTGCACATCAGTAGTCTGGGATGCCTAAGAGTGGAAGGACAAAGAAAAGAAACCTAAGATGTATTCTGTCATCAAAGAGGATAGTGCTTTCCTCTAGAACATGAGTCAGGTCACGGCCACATTCGGAAATAATCTTTCCTGTATGAAATAGAATTCAAATGAAATACTCTATTTCGACCTAAGCCATCAAATGTTAACTTTCCAATGGCTCTCTCTATTGACTGCACAGAGTGTTTAGGGTAGGTAAGGCCTTCAATGATTATTTGGTATGCATAAATCCACATATCCAGGAGGAGGGGATGAACTTGAGAGGAGACTCATAGCAATGCAACAGTTCCTTTACTGTCCTTTATATACTTATGTGGATCAAAGTTTTATACTTTGTTAAGGAGCAATCAGCCTCTGGAGGGTATTATAAAAAGTGTAATGAAAGTCTTAAAAATGTGCCCATTAGAGAGTTGTAGTGAATAATACAAAACTAGTTTTTAGATGAGTTAGCAAAAGTCTGGGCATTTCTGTGTCTGCATAATGGTCAGTTTATATATGGCTTATACATACCACAGAATTTCCTTTCAAAGGGTGGTTGTGGTTGGAGAAGACACTTCTAGGACCACTGTCTGTATCCATCCTGCTTATTGTCATATCCTATTTGGTATCCTATCAGAGGTATTTTAGTTAAAGACTCCTTGATCATATTAAATTCCTTTTAAAACCAGTGCTTAATTTTGTTTTATTTTAACATACTTTAATTTATTTTGCAATAGCACCAGTAAGGGATAGTCTTATGCAAAATCAATGCAAAATCAATGTGGTAGTTCAGGTACAGGAGTGTGGGATTAATATCTGTGGCAAACTGGGAAAAGATGAGATTTCCTCTGAGTAGTCAGTGAAATATTTTATGTCAGGAAGCTGCTTCCTTTATTTTCTTTCTTCCTCATAGGAAACCCATTCACACACAGCCTAAAAAAATACATATAATTTGGTGTGTAGGGCTCAGTGAGAGAAGACATGGAGGGACGTTGCTTTAAGAAGTTCACTACAAGTGGTGGGGTTACCATGGGGTATGAAGCAGGTCCTTTCTCTTCATGACAAAGGCAGATAATTGTTCTATACAATCATATATATTTAAATTATCTACAAATGGGTGACTCATCTCACATCATTTTAGATACCTGAAATTTGAGATCTCACCTATGCTGATCACCTTGGCTTCCTCTGTGGACAAGAAAAGAGAGGCATTTGCAGTTGGTAGGATGTTCACAACTGGGGAACTGAAAGAAACTACTCACTGATTTCTGCCTTTCCTCAGAGCACAGAAAAATAGGTTAGGCATTGTAGCTCTTCATTAGGTGGCAAGATAGTATAAATCTAACCTGAAACTGTCCCACAGTTACCCATTTGTGCAGCAGGATGAATCTCTGTTCTGCCTGCCTCTCAAAAATGCTTTGTACTGCAAGAGAATTTTGAGACACAAACATCATAATGCTTAGATTGAAATTTGGAATTTAAATTCTGTTTCTAATGATCTTTTATTATGAAAAGCACGTATCACATTAGGAAGGAATCTCACTGTATGGCCATGAATTGTCTATGAGTCTGCAAACTCATATCACAGATCTGTTTCTTTCAAGTTTTGTAACCAGTAGCCTTTAAATTTTATTTTACATGAAGTTTTCATATTGTCTGATGTGAAAAGCTGAATTACTACTGAGTTCTAAAAGATTGTCTTCATGAGTGGTTTGCTGTTAGAACATTCATTAAAAGCTGAAAGCTGTCTGTAAATAACAGCAGTTTCCATAATGTGTTCTGTGCCCAGTAAAGACAGAGGCCAAGAAGTCTCAGCTTTTCTCTGTTATATTTTCCAACTTTACATATGTGCACACATGCATACACTTCCACTTGCATCTATTTCTGGCTGTAAAACCATATAAAATGTTGTGAATAGATATACTCTTCATAAATGTTAAATTTTTTCTTTATGTAAACATCTACAATAAGAGGCTGCGGAATCCATTAGACCAGGAGCTGTTCCAAATATACAGTGATGGAACTGTATGTATGGGTGATTGACTGCCATTGCATTTGTATCACAGTAGGAAAAACTTACGAAGATTAAAAAGTTCATTTTAATAGGGTATTTTCCTGATTTGTTTATGATATTGGTACTGCCTTATTTTACTTATTTCCTGTGTTATACTTCTGTGGTAGGCATCAAATGTAAACCAAATATAAACCAAAAAATGTTTATAAATGGAAAATTTTCCAGCTCTTTCCCAGCTGGCATCTCAGCATGAGGACATAAATCAGAAAGTTGCATCCATTAAATTTACTGGCTTAGATTACTTTCTGGCAAAGTCTGAAGTGCAAGAGCCAAAGGTTTCCCTGAAGCCCATGCTCTACCCTCTTTGGCCTCCCATGATTTTCTTCAGGTTCTGAAGAATGCATACCTGGGGACTGTCAGCAAAGGTGCCTCCCCAGCCCTCCTGGCTTTACTGCTCACGTTCATTTTCTGAGGTTTAAACTGAGTTCATTAATCCAAACAGTAGATTGATGGGATCTCCATAATCCTCCAGTTCTTAAGCAATAAAGAATGCCTTGTGCTGGGATATGAAAAATCTCAGACTGCTAGTGTCTCCACTGAGCCATTTCTTAAATGCCCTCTTTTTATGGTTCACTTCACATAGCAAGAATTTAAAAGGTGCCTTGGCTGTGGGTTAATAAAATGAATTAGTGACTTTAAGTAGTGGCTCAGTAAATATAACAACACTTTAAAAGGTACAGAAGCAAAGCTCATATTGGTCGTTGGGTGCCTGGGAATACTCTAAATGTACCTCTGTGTGTTTTGTATCCTATGACTGATGTGCTCTGTTCAAAATTGCAGGTTTATGCAACTCAGCCGACAGCTGGATGATTGTTCCTAATATCAAACAGAACCACTACACGGTGCACGGGTTACAGAGTGGCACAAAGTACATCTTCATTGTCAAGGCCATCAATCAGGCTGGCAGCCGCAGCAGCGAGCCTGGCAAGCTCAAGACAAACAGTGAGTAACACCAGATCAGGATGCACGGAGTCTTCTCCTTTCTGGCCTTCCTTTTTAGGTCTGATCTTTGGAAAATACAAGGGGACAGAGAAGTTCAACTTTTTTAAGTGGTTTCCAGAATGAAAGCCACTTATTTTATATAATTCAAGACTGCCTTAGTCTTCTGTAGTGCAGAAAATATGTTGGTTTTTTTTGAGAGATGTACCTGTAGTTTGATCACTAGAAATACCGCCTAGGAACAAAGCCATCGTACGTGAAATGGTTGAAAATACTCTTTCGTGGTTTTGTTTTAATATCCTCTCTATTTTTTCCCCTCTACAAAGCAAAAACTTTTCTTATGTTTGCAGTGAAACATTTTATTTTTGTGTAGTGTTCATAAGATAATTGCTAGTCTAATTTTATCCTCCAAAATTATCTCTTTTTTCGGACACTGGAAAACTTCTTAGCTTCAACTCCCTCAATTTTTTATGGAGTTCAGCAAGGTGATAGACTAGTCAGAGATCCCACTTCAAAAAAACAATGGTTACTCAAATTATTAGCAGATGTAGAATAGCAATTTTAAGACCAGTTTTCAGCTGTTTTTTCCTCTTGCACAAGCTAATCCTTCAGTCGTGTAGTCATCATGGGCAGTTCTGAGGGCTGGAAGGAAAACACTGGAATTTGTGCGCTGGAATCTTCTGAAACCTGCTTATTGTAGGGGAGGGTTCTTGAAGAGGGGTGATAGTGACTGGTGCAAGAAGGAGTCTGAAGAGAATGGCATGTACACCTTTCTGATTTCCTCCTGTTTGCTATTAACCTGTGACCAGACACAATTTAGTACAGAGAGGCATCCTTCAGATACTGCTCCAGCACACAAAGGCTCTAAGCAGTCAGAAAGGCAGGCAGGAGGTTATGTTACTGCTGTCAGGTAGTAAGAAATAGTCCCCAAATACTTTGCAAAGGGTTTATTCTATGTTTGGTCATAATATGTAGTTAAATGCACATTTCAAAAGTAGATAACCCTGAACAGTCTACATCTTATTTTAAGTACATGTGCCAGTGCCTCACACAGGCTTCATGAGAGATCTAATTTAAATTTTCTGTGCATGCCATCAAATCATCTGATTACATGTTTTTCCCTTTGGTATGCAAGACAGAAGAGAAAAGTGCTTTGCTGGACCACTTGTGGAGTTGTACTTTTCTGGTTGTCTCTTGGTGGAGGTAAATGATCGTTCTGCTTTCTGACACAATGAGCAAGCCTGTCAGAATTGTGGTGGGCTTTGTATATCTAGAAGGTTTGGTTTACCAAAAAGCTTCCTGTTATTGTCTACAAACCTTGTGCTACAGCCGAAGATACTTGCCAAGAGCAACAGCCTGAGTAATGTTATTGCACCATACTATTTGGACCAAGTTACAGTTCACTTCCTTCCTTTTAACGCACAGTATCCAGCACCACATGGGCATCCTTCCAAAGCAATCCTGAATTGTTGACTGTGCTTGTTACAAATAAAGCTGTCAGTGAACAAAGAGACAAGTCTAGTTCTTCTTATATTCAAACTCATTTTGTGGGATTTGAAAACATACTTTTTGTAGGAATGATGAAGATGTTATTATGGAGCTTTGAGCCTAGAGAATTAATAGAACACAAGTTATTCTAAATCTAATATGCTGTGAAAAAAGCAACCCTCAGACCTTTATTAGCACGTATATTGGTTTCAATTACATGCAAGAATTAGAGTATTCTGGTTACCTCTAGGTCGGAGATAATGGACATGATGATTATGCAGGGCTCTTTTCAGGGATTATCAACACGGGGAAGTTAGCGCACAATGAAGTTGACAGTGAACTGACAATGCAATAGAAACTAGCTATTGCAGGGAGCTGGATAGGTTAGTCTGTCTCAAGAATGCTTGAGAGGAGGAAATTAATATGGTTGTGTAATCCTGTGGGCTTCTTAGAGGCTTGCTAATCCACTCTCCTTTTAAAAATCAAAGCCAAACCATTCTTCTGTCATCATTGTCTCTGCATCTCTAGGTCAGCCATTTAAACTGGACCCCAAATCTGCTCATAGAAAATTGAAAGTGTCTCATGATAACTTGACAGTGGAACGGGATGAAACATCATCCAAGAAGAGTCACACACCAGAGCGATTCACAAGCCAGGGGAGCTACGGGGTAGCGGGCAACGTGTTCATCGACAGCGGGCGGCACTACTGGGAAGTGGTGATAAGCGGGAGCACGTGGTACGTATAATAAAATATAGGGGAAAAGAAGCACTGGTTCCCAACACACAGGTGCTGGCACAGTTTCTCTGACAGAAACCAGTAGCAGAGACATCAGGAGCAGTATAAGAGCAGGCCAAGCACGTATTTTCGGACTCCAGAAATAAACTTGTCAGATTATGCATCTTTGTATTTAGCAGCCTTCACTGGACTTTTACTCCACAGCTAGGGTTGGCTGTTTTTTGAACCCACATACAACATATATTAAGATTTTTTTTTTTTAATTTGAGGGATGGAAAACTTTCATCTTGTTTACACAGAGATAACTTTGTAAATGTGATCATTTCTCTACTAAATGTAAAAGATTTTCTGTCCTTCACAATGAAAAAAATAAATAAAACTGAGGGCAACTTGATGATCCAGTTTAACAGGGGCAGAGTCAGATTTGCTTTTGGGAAGGGGACATGAAGCAGCAGAGCTGTAGGTCTGTGCCCCAGGGAATGAAGCAAGGGGCAGGAAACAGAAGACTGCTTTCCTTCACTTCTGAATGATCCTCTGTGTCATACGGGGATGTATTTCAGAGGGCCTTTAGTCAGTGGAAGAGATGTTATCCTTTGGTATTCAAAGACATCATGATGAAAGTTAATGGAGTGGAAAAATCAGTGGGGTCTTCAGGTATTTCCCACTGTCTCAAAGAAGTAAAATGCTGTTTGTCTGTGCCAGTGCTAAGGAAGGAGGGAAAAAACTTATGGCAGATTAATCTCTGTTGGTTGAAAGTCCAACAAATACTGCAGTGTCTCTAGAACGTGAGGAACTTTTACATTTCTGTTATATATGACAAATCAGGTATTTTTCCTCAGTATCCTTTAATGAGAATATTTTCACAATCCTTCTGCCCTGCACATCTTGCCATAAATTATGGTTTGTGGAGCAAATGTCTTCACCTACAGTTGCTTAGCTTGGCCTGAAACCCAGTCTCAAAAATGTTCATTTGAATCTGAAAACCACACCAACATCTGGCAAAACATATTTGAAAATG
>NW_005054382.1:946428-948546 GCF_000277835.1 Geospiza fortis
TTAAAGGAGCAAGGAGAGATCAGATTAGCTGACAGATAGCAGTGTATTTTAAAATCAATGAATTCCTCTGTATTCATCTGTTGGAAATGGAAATTTGAGGTCCAGTGGTTTAAACCCTGTGTTGCTGAGTATTCAACAATCTTCCTTTTCAATACCAGAGGCAGGACCTCAAAAAAATTGCCATAGCTGCCAAACTAGAAATAATACCATGAGTTTCCCTGACCTCTCAGACCCAAAAGAGAGACAAAGCATCAATTAAGCCTGAGCAGATGTTGTGGTGAGATGTTGTTTAATTAGAGCTTAACTCAGGGCAGTAAGAGGCGGGGGCATTCCAGCGAGTCCTCTGGGCTAGCGTTTGACTTCACTGAGAGACAAAATGGCAGGAAGCATTTGTTTCCTTGAGATGTTCTTTTGTTTTGCAGGTATGCTATTGGCATTTCCTACAAGTCAGCACCGAAGCACGAGTGGATTGGAAAGAATTCTGCCTCCTGGGTGCTCTGCCGCTGCAATAACACGTGGGTGGTGCGGCACAACAGCAAAGAAATCCCCATCGAGCCCGCGCCTCACCTCCGGAGGGTCGGGATTTTGCTGGACTACGACAACGGTTCCCTTGCCTTTTATGATGCTTTGAACTCCCTCCACCTTTACACTTTTGACATTACATTTGGCCAGCCAGTGTGCCCCACGTTCACGGTGTGGAATAAATGTTTGACCATTATAACTGGCTTGCCTATCCCTGACCACCTAGACTCCTCCGAGCAGCTCGCGTGACTGCTGAAAGCCAAAAGGTAGGAGGGCCCATCTTCCCAGGGTGGCCAGGCGGGGCCACCAGGAGCTCACCCGGAGCTGGAGGATCCATGTGGCATCCCAGACAATGCTGCCAAATTTGGGCAAAACTGACAAGGAGAGAAAATCTCTTCCTGTGTATTTTGTACTGAAGGACAAGAAGTGGCTTTAATAATAACTTAGAACTTTTTTTTCAGTTGGTTTTGTTTGGTTGGTTTTTGTATTTCATCTCTTACAGGAAGATTTATAAATTATTTATAAAAATGAAAAAAAAAAAAAGAAAAATGAAAGCCTAGTATGGACATCTGGGAAATGACTTCTTGTTTTTTTTGGGAGGGGGGTTTTTTGCACATTGGTGGTCCTGTTAATTAAAGTTTCATCAGCCTTTTGAATAATTTTATTTTACAGTGGATAATAGAAGAAAATTGGAAAGATGAAAACTGCATAGTGGACAAGTCAGTATACTGCAGGTTTTACTTGTACCAACATTAGTGGTCTCATTACCAGCCTTGTTGAGTGTGAGAGCTCTCAATTTCTACTTTGCACATGGGAATGTGCAGACCAAAAGAACAAAAATAAGCAAGCGAGGAAGTGGAGCTCGCCAACACAGCAAAAGAATAAAGTTTAATTTACTTCTGTTCACAGGGCAATGCTCTCTCTGTTCATAAAAAACATGCGGAATATCTCCTAGAAATGTGAGTGGATAAATCATCTGGTGATTTATTTTATTGATGGTAATATTCCCATCTACCAGTGCTTCACTTTCATCTTTGGGAAACATTATAGAATCACTGAGGATGTGGAATACTGATACCATCTCTGAGAATCAGCAGCACTGGAGGAGAGCAGCCAATCCAAGGCCTGACTGTAGACTAATTTGATAAAGCACGGCATCATTTAAGGATTGATTGTAATGGAAGATGTCACGGTTCTGATGGCAGACCTGTGAATGCTTATTGCTGATTTTACAAGGTTCAACATAGCAAGCCCAGCCAACCACTCGGAAGTGAGACATGCGCCACTTTACCATTGGTTTTAAATTAAACACAAATGTTTCATTGTCATACACTGTGTAGTGTCTACAACAAAGCAAGGAAATCTGTTTTGCATGAGCTGTATGGAGAAACACTGCAGCTGGAGTTTGCTCATAGTTATCATTGTCCCAGGTTGTTTGGGAAAGCACAGTTCACTTTGTGAATGAAAAGTAAAGAGTAAGCTTTCAGCAGCAGTAGAAATCTGCATAGGGAGACCCTATGTTCATCCTGGTGTTGGTAGAAGAGCTTCAGTGGTGGCAATAGAAGTTCTATGTACTTTATCTCAGAGCTGAATCAG
>NW_005054382.1:948574-1000946 GCF_000277835.1 Geospiza fortis
GTAATTATTGCAACGCTTATGTATAAATGATCATTTTGGGAGATGATTGAGGCATATGACAACTTTAAAAGAATGGTTTTCCTGCAGTGTTTTGTTGTTACTATGCAAGTGGTGAATACTGCCTGTGTAGAGAAAAGATAAATTGAATATCAGCTTTAAAGATTTGCTCGATAATTTATAACCATGCTTTAGGTATCTTTTGAAAAAGATGCTTTAATGCACTTTGTTCAGTAATGGGTCCAAAATAAAATGGTCCCAAGCTCAGCTTCAGGTTTTTTAAATACTGATTCTCCAGGTACAAAGCTCTACTACAGTTTGCCTTATGGTTGTATCAAAAATCTATAAACAAGATGAAGAGAATATGTACATGCCTGTTTGTTTGGTTTTTTTTTTAATAGAAAGTAAATGCCTTTCCATGTTTCTTTGATTTCCCTTTACATGCCCTGCTAACTGCTGAATTAAATGGAGAAAAATCTGGCAGTGCATTGCTGATACCATGGCTTTCAGCTGGGCAACATCCCATAGTTCACAGGTAGGAGCCACTGATCTTTCCCAAGTAGACATAAAAAGACAAAGTGTGTACATATAGTGAACCTCACTGTTTATCATAGTGTCATTAATAATCAAGAAACACATACCCTCAAAAATGAAAAAGTAAATCAGTCCCCAAGCATCTGGGTACAATGCTACTGGTACAATCTGATATACAATGCCCAGATGACCTGGCCTGGGATGTCTGGGAGCTAGCTGAGATGGTATGACAATTTTGAAAATTAGTTGATAGAAAATGTCTGATGCAAAGCAGTGATAAAAGGATGCATGGAGAAAGGACTTTTATTCTAGGGTTATTGCCAAGTTTTTGCCTAAAAGGAAAGAGTGATTTACCAAAGTACATGTAGCAAGGCTGTGTGTCTTCTCTTTTGCAAGAAATATTAGATCTAGAAGCTGATTTCAGTAGTGGATAAACTGAAAACACAGCTCAGTGTTTGCTTATTTAATGTTGGCAGAGATTGAGCTGGATGGAAATAATACCATGAATTTGGAGAGGTCCCAAATGATTTCACATATTTTCATTGTAAAGATAGAGCATGAGTCTAAAGACAGATTGTGGTTTTGGCCAAGGGAAAAAGGATGGTCTTTCATCTACAGACCTTGCTGTACCATCTTTATTTTAACACAGAATACTTCATTTGGAGCTAAGCCACATTTCTCCAATGTCCGATTAACTCAGTCAGTACTCTTTGTGCACATATGTTTGTGTATATATGTGCACATATGTATGGGTATACACACACCAGCATATGCACAAATACAGTGTGTAATTTGTGTATACACACACATATGTATATGCACAGACAAAGTGACAGCAATTAGTCAGGTGTTCCTTTTTTGCTTGTTTCTTGGAAAATTTCGTATTCTGTATGACAATGAGGAAACAAGTTTGCTATGAAAAGTATTCTTCTGGACAATTTCTAACAAACAAAATCTGTTTATTTTACAATACTTGATTCAATACTTGATTCAATGCCTGATTAATCAATAAAAACTTCCATTTGAAAATGTAGCTTCTGTGGTCTGTGGCATTTTGCATGGTCCATAGTAATGAATTGAAATCTGGGGGAACAAGTAATCCTTGTATAAAAATAAAATATGGTACTTTAATGTAGCATGTGGTCTTAGATGAGGATTTTTCCCTTTTTTTGAAAGTTTTGTGACTAGGAATGAGGTAACATTATATAATGCTGTGTTTAACAAATGCAGATTTTTGAGGAATAATCTGCTGAGATGCAAGCAATGAAAGTGGTAGGTAAAGCCTGTGTTGGTATAATGATTGTTTCAAAAGTGTACTTCAAACCCAGTTAAGGGTTCAGCAGAATTAGAGCAAACAATAGCACAATCTCTTTAGGAGATGGTAACAGCTCAGAGTAGTGTCGAGCTTGAGGAAATGGAAGGGTGGGGGACTATTTTTCTCTGAGACCAGATAAGATTTTCCACGTGTTTGGCTTTTATGTGTTAATGCACACCTAATAGGGAAAAAAAATCATGCTGAAATGGGCTATGTGTCATAAATTATTTAGTAGACTGTCTCCAGTCTACTGTATTTTCCCATTGTTGGCTTTCAGAGAGCAATAAAGTTGCTGGTTTTTCTGCCATTAGTTTATTTTTTATGAGTTTGGGGTATCCCATTTTTCAATTGCTCAACAAAGAAACTCTCAGTTAGCAGAGGGTCCCAAGGGTAGGAGACATAAAAGTCTCTCAGGTCTGGGTACACTGTGAAAAGCAGGAAATCTGCAAGTACAGGTGAAAACACATTTTTCATTATTTTAGCAATAGTAGGTCACTAAACACCAGTATGCATCATCTGTTTTAGTCCCGTGTCTTAATTGCAAACACTATATTCTTTACACATTAGAAAACACCACAGGACACTATTGAAAGCACAAATTTAAATGTCAGCTCATTAACCAGTTCATTTTGAGATGGCCAGACTTTATAGCTGAAGGACTGTGGGAGATTCCATTAAAATATTATTTAATAATACAGTAAATATTTCTTTTTTAACTGTTCTTATAAAACAGATGTCTAGTAGTTAGCAGATTCTGCTTTTAGCTGCAGCAGCACAATTTTCAGATAAGCCCATGAAACAAAACAAAGTGAGGATTGCTAGTGGCTCTCATCTGTGTCACCAAAACTGAGGGTATTCATTTTAGTTGGAAAGGCTGCTTTAGTTTGATGTTGAGGAGTGAAGAGGAGCTGACCCACACAGGAAGTACACACCAGTACCTCGGTTACTGGCCAGGGCACACCTGGCCTGAAGGTCTTCAGTGGGGCAGCTTTGGGAAGCTGGTGATGAACAAAAATATGCACAAGTTGCTTATGGAGTGATGTGCTGGGAGTTTAACTGTTACACCATTTCTCATGTATTTTCACATACTAATCTTTGTAATACTGCAAGTGTGTCTTGAGATAGAGGGATGTAAAATACAGTATTTTCCTGTCTTACTGAGTTGCTTGCCCATATAGAATGGAGCACAATGTTTTTGTCTTCTCCACATTGAGGAAAATTCCACTCGCTTCCAAGTGCTGATGTTGAGCTATTTGTATTTAATATGCTTTCTGAAATTAAACAAACCCTCTTTACATTTTAACTATTGATTTAGTACTTGATAGAGTAAAAAATTAAGAGACTAAAGAGCAATGATGTTAACAATGCTTTCAGTGTGGGCTAGACCCTTGGTTTGGACTGTGATGTTTAGGGCATCTGTGTACATAAATCAAATCTCTGTGCCAGAACACATTAAATTGTCATTCATGTGGGAGTTGAACAGTGCAGGTGCAAGTGTTTTCTTCTGAGGTAGCCTTTTGCTTAACTCCACTCTTTGAGTGGAATATTCTGTTTGGTTTTTTTTTTAATTGGTTTTCTGATTCAAGTGCAGGCCCAGTTAATGAGACTGTAAATAATACAATCATTCATCATGTTACTAATTTTAGCAAGCCCTGCCATACCATGTGCCTCTGGCAGGTTGCTGAACACCTCAGCTGCAATCTTAACCTTTACAACCTTACCTCCAACATGAGGACTGATGCTTAAGATGTTGACCGAGTGTATAACTTTCCCAGGTAGAATTCATCCTGCTTTGAGTAAGGAACTCCAGCACAAATCATGATACCAGTTAAAGGTGAGGGACACATATATTGCACAAGGGTGATATAGGAAAGATATGGGCTAGAAAACCATCACTCTTGAGGCAGTTCTGGTTTAGAAGTGCAACAATATATTAGCAAGTCGTGAAGTCTTCTACTACAGTGTGATCAACAGTGGCATTATTACTGCTGCCTGAGAGAGGAATGGAGTAGCAAAAGAGGGAGTTCTGGAGCAAAGCTGAGAGAGATCACTCAGAATGACAGGGCAGCTGAAAACCTGCCACCACTGCCTTCCTTGGCACCATGCTGCAGCTCTCAAAGCAAGCCTGCACCTATTCATCCTTTTGTTCCAGCTCAGCCTCAACCCACATTCCCAAATGACAGGAAAAATAATATTGCAATTACATATTTGAAAGCCTAACCTGAATAAAAGCAGCAGGGCAGGGATGACAGCCCCGGGCCTTGATCCTCCTTTATTCACCCAGATTTTTACATCTGTTGACTTCAAAGGAGATAGTCCTGATTTACTCAGAGGTAGGTACAAGCCCATGAATCTTCACTTTCCAAAGAGTCAAACCCAAGTGGAGCAGGAGCCCCTGTGAGAACAGCTCAGACTTCCCAGTAAATCATGTCTTTGGAGAAAGCACTTTAGCTGCTAGCAAAACTGCAGTTTCTCATGAGCTGTTTCCCAAGGCCAGCACAGGTGTGTTTTAAAATGTCTGGTTCCTTTAAAATGTATGGCTTAGTAACATTCTTCTTGGGTGAATTGTTCAGGCAATGCTTTGCCGTTTCCTCCAAGTGTGGGAACAATTCTCTTAGCAGGTGCTGTGTTACTTTTATAAAATCTTGAGATTCACAAGTTATGATATAATGCTGTAGCATAAGACTATTGTTCTTGGACTTCCATTTAAAAAGAGATAATAGCTAAAAAGCTTAGAAGTCTGCTTCCTTTAACTGTCCTAAGTTATATGGTTATTTGAATTCATGGAGATATTTCCTCTTTAGGAGTAGCACCTCATTTCTTGTTAATACACATGGACAGATAGTAATTAGGAGTATTCCTGAAAATTATGAACCCTTACAACAGTTTATAATCAAACCTTTAGAAGGCAGCAAATGGAGGCTTTGTGTTTTTTATAGTCATTGAACAGGAAAAAACCAGCTATAGCTGTTTAGATCACTGAAAGGTAACAAATGACAGCTAACTGCTACATGACAGGATGGCAACAGTTTTCATTAGCAATTTTTTACTTCACCCTCATTTTTATTTTACTTGGAAAACAGACAATTCCACTTGAAAATGTTTCTCTTATAATCTTCTATTTCTTCGCCTTTCTTTTGTTTTCAGTCTTATTTTTAACTTGTAAATATTAGAGAGGCAAGAAGTGTGAGTTTCAAAAATTTGGCTTTATTTTTTTATTTTCTTTAAAATTACCATTTTCAGGATGTGGACAATTAATTAAATGAGAAGTCAAAATACTAATTCAATATGGTAACTTGAATGTTGAGAATATTTTTGAAGCATAATTTAAAGGAGGAATGCAGACAAACCTGTCACTCTTCTACAATTACTGAATTATTTGGTTTCATTATTCTGGGCTTAATAGCATTTCTCTCTAATTGAAACAGCACTAGGAGACCTGATTAAGGAGCACAAGCAGAGAGATAGTAGATTATTTTAGGATAACCCTGGAACCAGCTCCCTTTAATAGCAGTAATTTATATACTCAACCTCATTAATGTCAGCTTGGGGGTTTGGGGGTTCTTTTTTAATTATTAAATTGTATGTCCTCACTAACAGTATTCATAGCCCAGAAGTATGTGTCTTTCTTTGGAAGCATAGATTTCAATCCCTTATTCTATTGGGATTCTATTCGCTTATGGAATAGCAAAAAGTCCTCCCTGTGGCAGGTATGAAGGTGGTGCCAACATAGTGAGAACATCTCCCACCAGCAGAGGATTGTTTGATCTATATTTCTGTTGTCTTGTTTATGCAAGTAGTAGTGGTGGCCAGAGGATGAAGTAGATTCATCCAGATTTGTTGGTATAGGAAGATGTGAAAAGCCTCTGTTACACTAATATTTACAACCAGTGGCACACACAACCCAGAATTAGAAATGAGCAAATTGAGATTTGTTCCTTTATACAATCAGTCACATTTTCTTTTAATTTCTTCTAGTGACTGTGGCCTCTGTCTCAATTTTTCCATCAGTTTACGTCCACATGCTCCTTGAACACTTCTTAAAGTTGGTGGGGTTTTTTTACATATTAGGTTTTCATCAAACAAACATTTTTTTAAAACAAACTTTGCTGATGTAATGTCAGCAGGTTATGGTAGACAGTGGAGATGAGGAACGATTTAGGACCCAGAACAAGTACAAATTGAGTTCAGAACAGAATAATACTGTTTCTCTTCTAACAGTGTAGTCATAGAATTACTACATTGCATATATTTAGACAAACAGGGTTTATTATTAAGAAAGTGCCCTAAGTTATGCTGTAAATTCTAAAAGATGTAAAATTTGAGAAAATTAGGGTAAACCTTTGAATTACACACACAAAAAGAAAAGAAAAAAGTTATTTCTTCACTATCAATAATTCGTATTTTCCTACTTCCTTCCATGGGAGGGATGAAACAGGAATGATTTGTCTTTCCATTTTTATGAAGTCACTGCTCCATATTAGTGTTACTTGGAAATCTCTCAGGATGGAGAAATTTCATGTGAACAAGAACAGCATTCTCAATAATCTTGAAGTCTGCATAAGCCATTAGCCAGTTTTAAGGCTGGCAGTTACTCATCAAGTTATGAATGCTTTCATTTGTATTTAACTGTGCCAGTAGAAACATGTAGAAAAAAAAAAAAAGAAATTGATCAATCAGCTACAAAGCTGCTACTTGGGATAGGGAAAGGAAAATATTTTCATGGACCTGTACTCGTGCTGGTTCTCATGCACAGAGAAGCCCTAAGCCCTGACAACCTTTTATCTGTGTTTGGAATTCCAAAGCTCTGTAAATCATGCTGAGGGTCTGGTTGGTGTATATGAGTACAACTCACCACAGTGTCCCCACTGTCCCAGTTATTCCGGCTTCCCCGCAAGCAGAAGGAGAAGCAAGCCAGCTCCCAAAGGTCTTCATCTTTAATTCTTCTCTGACATTTCTCATGGCAGGAAGAGTAAAGGCACAGGATGGCCGCATCTGTGTGGCAACAGAGTTACACTATGAAGTTTTAAGCAGGCTTCTCAAGGATAGGACCCTAAGCCACAGAAAGAGAGGCTGAACTGGCCCCAGTAACAAGGTCCAGACATTTCTTAATTAGCTTCTCCACCTTCTGCCATATTCAGGAAAGGAAAGGGAAATCTGCTGCAGGACAGGCTATGTGAATGGCACATTTTCTAAAGGCATGTCCAAAAGGATCAAAGGGAAAATTTTAACTGTCATTCATCCCCATAGGAAGGTCTGCATAAGGAGGATGGATACATTTTTCCATGTTCCCATGGAAGAATGGAAAGCTGCCTCCTTATATGTCAGGTTTGGCAGTGCTTGTGGGCAGGCAGCTGCTCATTTCATTTGAACAGTGAAAAATCATTTTCCCACAATTTTTCTTCTCGTTCTCCTAGAAGTTTGACAAATGGGAAGAAAACATTGTCAAATCTCATTGCATGAAGGCTCATATCACCAATCTTCATTGTCAAAGAGAAGAAAATGCAAAAACTAACAAAGGAAAAAAAAACTAAAGAAAATGCAACAAAACCTCTGTGTGCAAAACTTTTATTTGTTACAATTGACATATCTGACATACTTTTAATCTGCTACCATTAAAACAGCAGCAGATTAAAAGTATGATTAAAAAGCAGATTAATAAAAACAAAGTGGAGGATTTATCATGGCGGGAACTCTGACAGTGAAAGAGAGACATAGAAGTTAAAGGTAGAAAGAACATCCCTGGGAAATACACCTAGGAAGGTAAAACTAGAAAGCATTGCAGTGAGTCTGGTAGATGCTCATCTGGAAGACAGCAAAATTCTGGTCTAAAAGAAAGATGATATTCAATAACACAGGATCAGAAAAAGGGTCATCTTAAGAGAAAGCCAAGGAAGAGCTTAGGTGATAAGGGGAGATGTAAACGTGGCAGTGTTACCATTACTGTCTGAATAGAGATAACAAAGTGGTTGTGCTTTTAAACATATGATTAGGGATGGCCCCAGGAAAGGAGAGTCACACTTCTGAACAAAAGTTAAAATTGGTACAAGAATAAATTCAGTCAGCTCTTTTATGAACAGTTAGATCTATAGAAATCAAGAAGTTTACTTTTTGGGATGGCAAGAGGAATAAAGAAACCTTGCTGATTCGAGAAATTTTGTGTGTGAAATTAATCACACTTAGTCTAAATGAGCAAGTGTTAGTCACCGAGGTATAGGCATGTTTTCTAGGCATCTTCCATAAAGAATGGGGAAAAAATAGCACCTGCAAATATTCTTTCCAGGTATTCTAGCCACCTAACTCAGAACAGGGAGAATCTCACTCCACACCTGAACTTTTGCCATTGGGCCTATGAGGAGTCACAGACAGCTAGAGTGTATTTGGTATCTGTCTTTTAGATAGCTGAAGTCAGATCAAGTGACTACTACTCTATATATTTAGAAAATGGTATATTGACATTTTTATAGTGGTGATTACAGAGTGAATCCATTTCTTTGGATATAATACAGGAATTTATAGACAGCTCCTGTCTTAAAATCCTTACTATGCTGAAGTACAAAGGCAATTTTTCACTGGCCTCAGTGAAGCCTACATTTTGCCTCTTAAATATGAATCAGGTGAAATATTGTAGGTCAAAGTCATATTAAATCTCTCAAAGACATCTCTTGACAAGGAGTGTTCTAGCCACTGAGCCCTGTTTCTTCAAAAGAAGACATTTATAATAATGCTTCAGTAAAATGGCCATTCAGGCAGCATCAACTAATAAATAAACTTTTATTTGACTACAAAAGAACTGGCTTGAGATTTTATGTGCTCATATGCATTCTATTGCACTGATCCTGTGCACAAGTATTTTGGATTCTAAATTGATTTGCTTACCCTATGCTGAAAAATGCTACACATTAATAGTATTTCCTGGGACAAATGATTTGGTTAAGGAGCTAGGAGCTCCTCAGCAAAACTGTCTTCTAACAGAGAAGCAGCCAACAGCTAAAAGAAATGCATGAGATAGCTGAGAAGTGCTGGCTTTTTAACATATCAGTTGGACGCTGAGGTCAAAAATACTTGGTTTTTATGTTATTTATTTAAATCTTCTGCAAAGGAAATGGGGCTGGTTCTCTGAAGGATAACTGGAAAGCCTTTTGATATTCATAGTATTCATTGTTTTGGATGGCTGCCTTCCAGAAAATGAGAAGAAAAATATATTCTGTAGATGGATGTAAATATCCCTTTTCCAGGGTTTTAACTTAGAATCACCTCTCTATATTGTATAGGTCACTTTCAGAGGTTTCATTTTATCTATTTCTAAACAGCATGAGTATTTATCTAATGATGCTGTGGTGAGGAATGCTTCATTCTTCAGGTTAATAGAGTGCACAGTTGAAAAAAAAAACCTTCACATGCAAAGTATTGTTAACTGCTTGTTCATAAAAGGGAAGGAAATGACTCAGGCTGAAGAAATTTTAAAGTTAACATTGTTGATGCTCTTCAGGCTGAAAGAAAAAGAATTCTCAAATAAAAGGTGAAAGTTTCTGCAGGAAGCATTTTCTGTTGGGGAAAGGATTAACAATCCAGGAAGGTCAAATAAGGAAAACTGTCAGAAAATCACTCAAACTAGGGAAATATTTTGCAAAAGGTGTGACACAGAGGGAGTTGGTGGGGTTAAAGTCATGGTGAAAGGTGACTGAGATAGCCTGGTGTGCTTTGGAGGGACTTTGTGAGGATTTCTATTCACAGAGAATATGGGAATAGCTTGTGAAACTGCACTCGCCCATACTGCTTAGGGGTCTGGGAGCTGGAAGCAACATCAGAAAATAATGGAACTGAAATACAAATCAAGAAAGAAGGAACTGGGAACAGAAAATAGCACAACATGGAAAACTTCTGTAAAATGAGTCTTCTTATTGTTGGATTTGTAACATTGATGAGTATTGAAATGGAGACAGCTTTCAAATTGTAACTTATTTTCACAGGTTGTGCCAACATGGTTCATTACTTTTGTTAATTTTAATTATTTTAACAAAAGTGTTCCTCTGTTTCTGGTGCCTAAATCTCTATCTGCCTACAATCTTAATTTATGTGCAAGCAAGACCTTACATCCTTAGGTATCTCCCAATCCATAGAAGCATGGATTTAGTCCTATCCCCTCATAAAATTTGGGCTCTTCCACCAGCATGGTAAAGAATGTGGAGACACATTTTTCTGTCTCTAGTTGAAACAGCCAAAGTTTTTTGGTAAATGATGTAACTTGATAGGTACTGGGGCCTCTTGGTTTGGGAGCTTGGTGGGTTGATGTGGCTGAAGCAGTCATGGTTTGTCTTTTACATGGAAGCAGGTACTGATTAAATGATTAAAATTCAGATGGTTTTGTGCTGAATTGCTGGAATGGAATGTGTCTGAAGGGTGGTGAAGATGTTTCATGCTGGAGGATGAGGAAGTTTAGCCAAGGCATTGGTGAAGTGTCACTGTCAAAGAAGTTAGTGAATGTAAACACAGTCACTGTAATTCAAAAGGAATTTGACAAAATCTTTGTAAAGTTATTGTGCTCTGAATGGTGTTAAAATATGGAATTTATGTAAATGTAAATGAACTGATGTTTAGTTATTCGAATAAGATACTACAGATGTATTGTGGGATATATATAAATGAATGTGTAATCTAGATTATTTGGGTTATAAAAGATGGTGCTTTGACCATCTGTCAGTGATTTGCTTTTACTGGGCTAAAGGAAATTGTGGCTATGAAAAGAAATAGCAATTTATTAGCAAGTTTTGGATTGTATGAATGTGTCTTGATTTTTGTAATAAAGAATGTTAACTCTACTGCTTAATTTCTGCTAAAGTAAACCGGTGACTTTCAGTAGCGATTTTATTTTGGGCAGAATAGATCTTAACAAAACCAGGAGTGGTAATTAAACCTTATCTAATCTCAGTTTAAGATAAATGTCAACAGACAAAAAACTGAATCATAGCCTTGCTAAGGAATTCCCATTGAAGGGACATCACAAGGCATATCCAGCTGGAGGCAGGTCTCCAGAAATGTATCCCAGAGGCAGCCTCGAGGAAAACAGGGAAGGCTATAGTGAGGAAAAACAACAGGCCACCAATGGGTGGATTTCTGACTTTTTATAATCAAGGATAACAGCTCTCCTGGCAAAGGGAAGGACAGGCTACAAGCCTCACACCTTCACATTCAGGGAGCAAGGTGACTCCCTGAAACAAAGCCATCCGCCCCTTCTCAGACAAGCTTTCTCCTCCATGTAATTTCATTGGAACTGAAACAATTCTGAAGCAAAATTATTTTGTGGTGTAGAACTGTGGAAGTCAGGGGAAATAACAGCAAAGCTAAATTTGCAAATGTGCACAGGTAAGGAGAGAACAAAGAGGGATTTTACTGGGATTAATGTGCTGTGGGAAAGATGAGTGAAATGAAGTTCAGAGGATTTTTTCCTCTTACCGAATCAACATAGTTTTGGGATTATCTCTGAGTCATAAATTCCAATTAGCAGTATAAAAAATAACTTTTAACTGAAAGACAGCTTTCCATCACATTCCCAAAGCCTTGCCTCAGAGATACCCATCTAAACTTGCTCAGAACTGCTCATCAAGTTCACTCTAGAAGAATCAGACCTATTTATTCACCTTTTATTACTGAAAAAGTAAAAAACTATAAAGTACAAGAGCCAACAGTGATACAGGATTTATAAACTGTACACTTCTCTCCTGGCAGAGGCATGACACAATACATAGTTAATTGTTACTTGAATTAGAATGCCTTATGATCACTTTAGTCAAGGCAAACTCTCAGCCTACAATTATTGCAGTCCTGTTTTGATGTCCCATCAGCTCTCCCAAGAGAACTAGGCCAGGCCCCAAGTGCTGGAAATGCTGAATTTCCATCCTTGCTCTCGTCAGGGTAGGTGCTGAACCTCCAGCACCCATCATGGCAGTCAGGCAATGCCTTCCTTGCTGTGACTGAAGACCAATTCCACCCCTCCCCAGCTTTTTTCCTCTGTTGTAGCTGTAATGTCCCTAGTCTTTTTTTAGTCTTCTCCTATAAGTCATGGTTTTTGAGATTTTTCATCATTTGCATTGCTTCCCTATGGGTTTTCAATTCATCCTACATTGCTTTTACTACAAGGGCAGTGTCCAAAAGTGAATACAAAATTCAGTGCAAGACTTTATCAGCTGTTTGGAGCAAAAGGATAAAAACAATCATTCAAGTCTTCAAACCCAAATATAGTGCTTGCCTTTCTCATGACACCAGGTCAAAGTTGAATAACATTCCCCTCACAGCCATTGCAGCCCCCGTGGACTCAGGAGAGCTACCTCCACTCTGTCTTCACCTTGTCAGGAACATGTGTGGATTCAATCCCACCTCATCAGGATCATGTTTGTTTTCAGTCCTGTGCTGCAGTGAATTTACAGTCTGCATCAGCTGCAAATATAATAAACATATCCTCTGTTCCACATTTTGAGGTGTCTGGGAGCTAATGGAAAAACGTTAAGCCTGAGACCAACCTTCTCTTCCTCTGACAAATACCCAGCAGTGCCACTGCTGTGACAATGTACTCGCTGACAGCTTCTCTCTGAGCAGAGTTTTCCCAGCAGCTCCTATACCTGCTTGTGCTAGTTTCAGTCTGCTAACATTTCCCTTGTTTATTTGTAAAATTGCCCACAGGTCACAGTGCCAGAAGCCTCACTGAGAACTAACTGTGTGACACGTACTGCCTCTTGGCTCTTCCTGGTTCTGGTTACCCTGCTGTAGAAGGAAACACAATTTGTCAGATATATTTGTTCTTGACAAATGCCTATTAACTTACACTCATTTTGAAGCTATTTTCTAGGTGTGCTTGCCAATTTATTTTACAAGAAAAGGCACATAAAGGGCTGACAATGATGACTGTTATTCTAAAAAATTGGTGTGATTCATTTCCCAATAACTGCTAAATGCTTTCTTCACCTTTATATGCAATATAAACCACAAAAAAGTCACCCCATGATTCCAGAGAGATGAAAGAGGAAACAGATATTCTATGAGATGTCCAGTTCCAGACTAAGACACCTAAATGACCACGTGTATGTGACTAGTGCCTAAGCACTGGCATCTATTGCCATTTGGGGAACCCCAGAGCTTAGGAGATAGCTACAGGGACTGGCAGATGTGCCACAGAATCTATGGGAGACTTGGCTTCTCCAGAGCAGAAGGCAAGATACTCTAGAGGTGGAAAATGGCCCATAGTTAACAACTGGGTCATTCCTTGGTTGACCTAAATTAACTGACCTTAATTTTGTCATTTTAATCTCTAATGAAATCTCTGCTCATTCAGTTTTATGCTACAGCTGAACTTTGGTTCCCTGCTTTTGGTTGGCCCTCTTGGGCATATCATATTGAAGTTCAGGCTAAAAGAAAAAAAAAACCAACCTTTTTTTCTTTCTTGTGTTCCTGCCCTTTTAGAATATGGTTATTTTTACATATAGGAGGAGGGAGGAGGAGAATCTTTTCCCTTTGCTATATACTCCTTGGAGGAGACTTATCAGTATCTCAATTTAACTGCATTTGCTCCAGTAATTACAGTGAGTCAGAAACCATTCCCAGCACTGCTAGTTACATCTGAATTACTGGTGCTCTCTCAAGTTTTCAAAAGTCAGGGAGCAAAGAAAAGGGATTCTCATACTGGTCTGAGTTTAGAAAAGGCCTTTAGTGGATACAATGAATCACTAGCTTAATCTAGGAAGAAAAAAGAACACGTGAAAATAACCCCATACCATTGGGAATTAGGATAGCACTGTGATGCAAATGGAGAATCTTAGAATCAGAAAAGAATATGCAAAACGAAAAAGAAAGAAAAAGCTGAAGCTACTTTTACTTACACAGAAGAAGCTAACAGGCAGCTTTTATCATCCATGGAGAAGTATAAAGCAGAAGGCACAGATTCTTCCATCTCTGTCATGTGAATTATTAAATCCAGCTCTCTCTTACTGCAGCACCTGGAGGTGCACAGAGGATTGGTGCTGCTCTGCTCTGCACACATTGCAGGGGAGGAGATGGATTTGCATTCCCTGGGGGACCAGGTGCTCTGCCTGAGAAAGGCAAAGGGTCCTTTCTGCACCCCACGCTCTGCTCAGGATGCAGCCAGACCCCTGGCTGGCTGTGCCATCTGCTCACAGCCTGGAGAACCTGAGGGAAGACCCCTCTGCAGCAGCAGCCCCTTGTCTCTGCAGCAGCAGCAGCACGCAGGCTCCTGCCCTGGCAGCTCCCACAGCTGAGGCCATACAGGTGTGGGATGAGCACAGTGACATCAGCGTGTCACCTTCAGCGCTAGCAGGGAGTGTCTGCATGGCAAGGACCCATTGCACCATCATTATGTTCTCTTCTCTCTATGTCCACTTTGGCAAAAGCCCAGTTTTTAATCTGGCCATATCCAAGCCAGTTGTGCTCTGGAATCTGTAGAGCTGCACTAACACCAGACTTTCCCCCCAAGTTAATGTACAAGGTTAGGAGGCAAAGTGGAAGCAGTGAGTTGTTTTTTTGCAATGTAATTCCCATGCTAGCAGAGCCATGCACTTTCCAGCTGAGGCAGGCTAACAGGAGACATTCTCAAAGTGTGGGTCTTCTCTATCCATATGTTCATCCATACTTCAATGAATTAACATCTCATCCATCAATGTAAGTTGAACACAAGCTAAGTCTTTGTAAAACAGATTTTAAAAAACTCACATTTTCTTAAGTGTCCTGGCAACAAGACTCCACAGTCTGTTTTGGAGATTTTTTCTGAAAAAAAAAGGAAATTGCTAAAGAAAAATGCATTGAAAATGTTCACAAATTATTCAAAGTTTGTTTGAGGATAACTTAAGGCTAAAATCTAGAAAGGCATGTGATTGCCATGATTCCTGAACAATGAACAGCTAGAACATTATAAACATTCTTAAATGTGTTCTAGTTACTATGAATCTCACCATTTTCATCGTGAAGCTGCTTAAATTAAGGAGGGCTAATATTTCTTTTTCTTTTATTTTTTTCAGTGTCTTTGGGCCAGCTGGAGGTGGTTTTGATAGTTTCAGTAGGAAAGCCTTTATACTGAAATTTTTGCAGTGATTAATGTAACAGAATAATGGGTTTGGAAAATAAGTCTTACCTTAATTCCACTTTTAATTAATCTAGTTTCAGCTATATGTGAAAACACAAAATTCAAGATTTAAACAAACTAAAAATTACTTTTTTTGGAGAGACAGCTATACCTGAAAAAATGGAAGTGGAAAAATCTTTAGAAGAACAATGTTTTTAGAACTTGGCATTATACACATGATTTCTTGGGAAAATAAAAGAAACATTGGGGGAAGACTTATCTTTTTAATTTTCTGTTTCAATCACCAGAATATTCAATAAACAGAGAAGCACCTTGCTCTGCTTGTCATATTTTCAGGTTTAATCTCAGCTATAAGAAGCTGAGACATTGTTAGGACTGAAAACCTCTACTGTGAAAGGGAAATACAATAACCTTTGCTGCGTAGACACCAGGTGTTTTTCCCTAACAAGCACTGTTGATAGAGTGATGTTTAATCTTTGATGGCAATATCTACGACGTATTGAATTGCAATAAAACCACTTTCCAGACACAGTATCTTCCAGGATTATAAAATCTATGGACAAACCATATGATTCTGTATAATGGCATTAAATGCTACCTTGTAGTGCCAGGGACATTCGGGTATTGTTGTCATTTTGATGTCTTACACGGGAAAAATCCAGAATGTTTGATAGCTTTATTAAGTGGCAAGATTTTTTTCCTGCATATCAGGTCAGCAGTAAATTCTTACCTTATTACAGTTATAAAACTCAGTAATAGAAACCTGAAGCTGTGTTATATGACTCTCCCCTAGGAAGGGTCAGTGATTTACTTCTTTTGCTGCTGCATAATGATGGTAGGAAGCACCAGATTTGCAGAAGAAAATTAGGAAGGATTGTGATCCCAACTCAGTACTACACAATTGCAATTTAATGTACTACTATAGAAAAATTAATTTTATCATCATGATCAAAGAGGATTCTCACTGGAAGAAGAATTTGGGAGGGAATTCAGAATTGTTAAAGTACTCTGAGAATTGTGTATGAGTTAAAAATGAAAGAGAAGAGTGGAAGGAAGAAAAGGCTAGAAGCAGAAGGTAAAGTGATATGCAACCATTTTCATATTATATTCTTGATCAGGCATCTGACTGGTTCATAATTTTTGAAGTCCTATCTCAATCTTGGATAATATTTAATCCTAATCCTGCAAAATAAGTCATGGCTTTAATGTCTGTGGTTCAGTCTTATGCTCTGAAACAGCAGGAAAATCATCACCCTTCTCCACATGAAGTCCCTGAGTGAGGGAATCAAAGAAAAAAGGCTTATGTCCCTTAGGGCCTTTGCCTTGGCTATCTTTGCATTTCTGTAAGACCCAGCAAATTGTCACGGCTGAAAAATAAAATCCAGGTTTCAAACCAATCATCTCTGCAAACTAGAACCCAGGAGAAAGTTGGGATAAAGGGTTAATGTGGTTCCAGTAACTTAGCACTTGGCAGGAATCTGTCTTCGTGTTCCATAGCTTCAAACACATTTCATTTCCACCTCTAGGCAATAGTAAAGTATGTTACCAAATTCGTGGGACAGGATTAAGCCTGTTGTAGCCAGGGAATTTTTAAAATGAACTGGGATTAATCTTGCCTTCCAATTAAATGCTAATCATTTAGCCTAAACTAGCACTTAGCTTTCTGCTATAGCCAAGGGAAAAGGACAGACACCTCTAAGGAGTGATTATTCCAACTGCTACTGAATATCCAGGGTGGAATGAATCACCTTTATGAATGTCTATAAATCTCCGCAGAATACAGGAGTCTGGATGATTAGCTAAACTCATAACTTTATTTTGAATCATGTTAAACTAGATGGGATTAATTTCATTCCTGGTGATTAAAATAAGGCATTTTGCACCCTGACATCAATTGTCCAGACAAATACAAATAATGTCAAATACAGATGTCAAATACATCTGCTTCTATCCAGCCTCATAAATAGAAGAGTCTGCTATTTAGCTAATTACTGCTTTTTTTTTTCCAGATAACATTATTGAAGTCTGGCACGGATAATCTGATTCACTGACTTTTCCTAAATGTCTAGATTTAAATCTCTAGATTTTTTTAAATCTCTCAATTTCTCTGAAAGAAAAGCAGTCTTAGGATAGTACTGGTTATGTCAAATCACCATCAGCTTTCTGTGGGCCTGATATCATTTTACACTCCAAATTACATTTTTTTTATTTCGAAAAGATGAAAAAAAGATTATTTAGGCTAGAAAGACATCTATCATGCATCACTGGCTTTTGTTAAGTAATTAAAATTGAAACCACACTAATGCCAATTACTCCAGGTGCCATGACTCTGTAACTCGCACTCTGCTGTTCTGAAGCTGCAGAAAGCCAAACAATGGGAACTTCAGGATGTTGTGGTCCTCAATAATATAACAGTTCCTTGAGGACCAAGTCATCCCAGTTACAAAGAATGATGGCAGATGTCACGTGCTTTGCAGTCCCTGCCACTCATCAATTTTCCCAAACTGGAGATAGGGAAATGTGGGATGTGACTTTTCTAACTTCCTTATTCTTTTTGAAATGAGGCCTGTTTTCAGGGAGCCTGACAAACAAGCTTCTTTGGAGGACATGTTGGTCATTTCCATTAGCAGCAGACAGTAGTTTTTCCTCTGGCTTTCACCAGTCAGGGAGAGTACAAATCTGCTTTGTAGAAGGCAGCTCACATAATCCTAGGGGCTTCTAGAGTTTCATTTTGTTTAATGGAGCTTCATTGTGCTGGGGTAGTGAGGTGGTTAACTTTCAGACCAACTGAAAGTTTTCTACCCCTGTGAGTTCCTGTCACATTTAGTTTACTTCTTCTGCAAAATAAGTTGGGAGTTCTTTGTAGGTTGGTCTTAGGTTTAATTCAAGGACACTCAATCTTTGAATGTCTGCTGTAACTGGACTCTACTGGCTGTTGGTCATGCTGTACTTAAGGAGAAATGAAAATACAGATCATAGATACAGTCAGACAAAGATGATAGATAGATAGATAGATAGATAGATAGATAGATAGATAGATAGATAGATAGATGATAGATAGATAAGCAGACAGACAATCTCAGGGACAAAGAGAGCTTTTACATAGATGTGTCATGCATAGAGTTCCCTCAGTCCACAGTTTCTCATTTCTAGGGATGGTGTATCCCTAGTCATCACACTGCCAAAAAATTAGAAGGGAAAAAGTATTCAGTTATTGTCCTAACATTCCAGCTATGGAATGTGCACAGAAAGGCATGGTGTTCCCAGCAAAAGCTGTGTTCACCTTCAGGAAAGAGAGCAGACCCAAGGAACTGAGATCTTCCCATTTTGTGGTGGGTTATATAGCAAGGCAATACCAAGACTTCTGAGTCCCTGCTTGGAGTCATGCAATGAGTGTTGGAGGTTAAAGAGCTGCAGAAGGAATGAAGAATTTGTCTGGGAATCAATGTTTCCTGGGACCATGCAAAGAACCCTGCTGGGGCCAGGCACTGCTGGGAGAGTGGAAAGATTTTCTGGCAGGATAACTGGGCCTGTTCAAGTGGGCAGCTTGGATCAGGAGTATTAACCCGGAACAGGGCTGTTCTCCACCCAGCCTCCTTGGACATCCTGCAACAATTGGTGTAAAACAAAAAATAAACCCAACCTCAGCATGAAAGACCAAAGTCTGGGTCCATTGTTTTTATCTTTGCATCTAAAAACATACCAAAACCAAATTAGGCTGGCACATCGTACGGATAACAGAACAAATGACAGGACAGCTAAAGAACATGCCAAGATTTTGCCATATGCAAAACAGTTTTCTTTGTGTGATTTCAGGAGACAATTAGCCTTCTAGATAACTTTAGCTGATAGTCATCTTTATTCCTCTACTACCTGTAATTACAGAATAAATTATTGATATCATAAGGAATTAAAACTACATTTTTAACTCCAAAGCTTTGTTAAAATTTCCTTGACCTTTTACACCTTTTTGTTATTTTGAAAGAATATTTTCAGCAAGTTCGAGATCTTCATTGAAATGCCTGCAAAGCAATCCTGAATTCTTCCAGTGAGCTGAGCTCCAGGGCACAAGGAAGTAAAAAAATCTGCCTTGTGCTCAGGAACAAGAGGCATTTCTTTCTACCAAAAGCAAATCCAGCTGCTGTCAGCAATGGCTGCCCTTCTTTGTTACCCCGTGGCTCTTCACAACTTTGATTGAGTTTTTTAATAACTACGTTGTAAATCTGCCATAATTTTCACCTCTAATTTTGAGTTACTTTTCGTCTAACAATGTGCCAAAGAATATATCTTCGACATTTCTTTACCACCAGATGAAAGGCACATGGGAATAATTCTTTTTTTTAGTTCCTACTCCATTCACATATCTTCCTTCTTAAAACATGTCCCTGCAGGCACTTCTGTTCTCCACAGACATGTTTTCTTCATCCTTATTCTGTCTCTTTGTTCTGCTATCCCATAGGACTCCCTTTTCAAGGAAGTTTTTAAGTATTCATTTTTTCCCCAAATACTTTTATAATACATTTTTTATTGTGGTGCTCCTTATGCTGGAGATCCCCAATTACAGCAACTGTCTCGACCTCATACAGAGACGATGGACTCATACCTGGGCAGAGAGCAGCTTTCAATCTGCTTCTGAATCATCCCTTCCACCAGAGGAAGAGAAGGGTCACAGCAAGGTTTCAAAATCATGGTCAAAAATCTATAGATGTTGCATCAGATCCAGATAAAAATCAAAAGTTTAGATAGTTCTTAGCTTTAAAGCAGGTTGAAACAATGGGGAGAAGAAGAGAAGCAAGAAATAAAAAAGTACTTGCAACATAGAAGAAGCAAATAAAATGAGCTGAGCACAGGCTATAACCAAAATTACTGTATAAGCGATGAAATTGCAAATAAATAGCAAATGGGGTACAAAGAGGAAAGAAAGCCATGGTCTCTGCCTCTCTGTGCTAGGCACTGCAGTAAGAGTTCAGGGCTCCAGATACCTGTGTTTTTCAGAATGCTATTATGTATGTAAGGGCTGAAAAACAGATGCTTTGACTGTTCCTGCATTCCTTCTGGTAATTGTTAAAGACTGTAGCAACACATTGCCTGGTGAACTCAGCTGAAATATTAAAAGCCCTCAGCTGCAGACAAGCTGACCCAAAAATGAATACTTAGCTGGTGGAGAAATCCCTTCCTAGTGAGTATGGATTGCTTGGTATCCTTTAAAAATTGCATGAGATATTTTTCTTTTTTTTTCCTTTATCTCTGTATGGGATATTGACTGGAATCTCTTACTGAACAAGAAAATGTTTACTATGCAAAAATGCAGCTTTTAATATCACTCAGATTTAGCAAAAAAAAAAAAGACTGCTGCACCAGAGATAATTATCAGGTATCTTTTGTTGTATGGCCCTTTATTATTGCTAGCAAATATTTTTATTTATCATTGGAAAGTGACACCAAAGAAGGCTCCATTTTCTTAGACAATTTACAAATTCAAGATACGAAATTAGCTAATAAATATGTAAAGACATGCCTGTGTGTGTTTGCATTATTTTTGAGCATATCAGTATTTCCTGTTAGCAGCAATTTATGCATGGGTGCTTCCATATGTTCAAAAAAAATAACGCATACATCATACACAGGTATGATAAGTGCAAAATTAATGGTATGTGTCATAAGGCTTTCTTGCAGACATTTTTTCAATTACCACATTTCCAAAAAATAGCATCATTTGACTTAAGTAGGTATATCAGAGCAGTGGTGTTTGAAATGGAGCTTTGGGACTCATCTTACCCAAAAATTCCGCTCAGAGCAGAGTCTGCCAGGCCATGCCCAGTCACATTTTGAATGTTTCCACAGCATCTCTGGGCAAACTGTGCCAGATGACATTCAGAGGAAGGAAGTATTTTCTTTCAGATATCTTTATACGGAATTTCCTGTGTTCTAGTTTGTGCCCACTGCCTCTTGTCTTGTCACTGGGCATCACCAAGCAGAGTCTGGCTCCTACTTCTTCACTCCACCCCCTGGTATTTACATATAAGGACAAGATTCCCTGAGCTTTCTCATCTCTGAGCTGAATAAAATCAGAGAATCATGGAATTTTTTGGTTGGAAAAGACCTTTAAGACTATTATGTCCAGTTCTCAACAACTCCTCAAATGGAAGATGCCAATCTTAGTGGCATTTGTGGCCCTTTGCTGGACTCACTCCAGAATCTCCATGTATCCCTCATACTGAGGAGCCCAGAACTGGACATGACATTCCAGAGGTGTCTCACCAGGGCTGAGTATAGAAAAGCCAGTCTACAATTTTCCCTCTTCCTCATCATCCCTGAGGCCACACATCCTGCTGACATCTTCTCCCAGCTCCTTCCCCTGTTGACTTAGAGCCTTCCCCATGCACATGGGCTGCATGTAAGAACTCCCTCTTCCCTGGTCCCAGAGGGAGACACAGGGCATCCTTTAGTGCTCTGGACCTCCGTCCTCCTGGGGAAGATTGCTCTGGGCCAAGGTTTCTGCTGTGCCAGGGGAATTGATCCCATGTGTGCTGGGACTGTGCCTTGTGCCATGTCACCATCATCACCAAGCACGTGTACAGAGCTTCTGTCCTGCTCTCTTGCACTCTTCTGCATCATCTGCTGCTCCATGTGCTGTGTCTTTTGGCTGCCTTTGCTAGCTGCACACAACCTTCATAGCTAGTTCAGTCTCCATTCTGGTCATTTGACAAACCCCTCTCTAAAAGTGCTGACATTTTTATGTCATGCCATCATATATTTTATGTATGCTTACAGAGAAATGGACTCAAGCTAACCTGTTTGAAACACTGCTCAAAGTCTTGTCCTTGCTCTTTTGCCTATACAAAATGTATGAAGAGCAGGTTAATAATGTAGTTATATTGAAGATACTTTTGCATATAAATAAGTGATCAAATAAATGATAACACATGCATGCACATGCACACATATGTGCCTTGCACGTGAGGAAACATCCAGTAAGGCATTCAGCTTGGGACCCACAGAGATGTGGCAGGTGTTACCACAGTGCCCAAAAGCCCAGAGCCAAATTTACAGAGCTCATTTAGAGGCCTGAAGGGACCTAGACCCTGTATGGGGACACTTAAGGCTTTCAGACAGGGGTTTGCCACTGCCAGCACTGTGGTACCAGAAACAGACCTGTCTGGCAGAGCATCAGTGTCTGTATTTGCCTAAGGAACTGTTTCTGTAACAGGTGTCCTGGGAAAATGGCATTTAGTGGCTGAAATAATCTCCTTCTTTTGAACAACTAGAGTAGTGGTTATGTGGCTCCTACAGCCAGCTGAAGGCTCTGGAATTACAGGTGTTGCCTGTTTGAGCTGCTGGCACATCTAATGAGAGCACCCTATCCACTGGATCCTGGAGAGAGGGGACCCCTCATCACCTTCTCTGCAGAAACTGGGCTGGCATGCAGTCAGGAAAGCCAAACTGCAGGATTTGCTTGTGGCTTGTTTCTTATTATGTATTCTAATGTTGTACAAATGATGAGACAGTAGGTGTTACCAATCCAGTCACCATTGGAATGTTCCTGAGAACATTCTAGGAATATTAGGTTACATTAAAACTGTGAACTTTCTTATTGCTATTATCTAAGACTTTTTTTATGAAAGATTCCTTATTGATTTACAAATATAAGAAAAATATCTCATCTGTGTTTTCTGAGTTGTTCAGGGAAATAAGCCCCAAAACCTTAATTAGCAAGCAAAGACAACAGATGCACAGCACCAATAATTTACAAAAATCTTACCTACTAAATTTATCTGTGGAAAATACATATGGCAAGTCTAACACAGAATTTGCAATTGCCTGTTGTGTTCTCCAAAACAGGATGGTTGTTAATTAGTGAACAATATATCCAAGGACTCATAGTGCTATTTTTTATTTCTGCTTATTTTCTATTTCTATTTTGGGATTCTGAGATTTACAGAGATTCTTGTATCCTATCAGAAATACTGAAATTGTACTTCTGAAGTAAATTTCTTACAGCATGTCATGATCTTTAAAAGTCATTGACAGAAAATATTATATCTGAGAAATTCCAGTGAACTGGAATTAAAGTCCAGTCAAAATTAGTCATTTCCTTATCTGCAAATGACTGTACCCTATACACCCCTTTTTAAATTGTGCAGCTCAGCCTTGCTTTCTATTGACCTCAGAGCCCTTAAAAAATCTCAGTGGCAGAGTTGAACAGCAGTCATAGAAATAGGCCTCAGCAGAAGAAAAAGTTTATTGACCTTCTGAATATTCAGGAATGCAACACAGTGTGCATGACTTAAATTATGTGACTCATTGCATAGAACTAAACACACCCAAAGTGTCCCTACTGGGGGTCTGCATCAGAGTCCAAACCAAAACTACTATATCCATACATTTATTGTCTGTCAGTAACACAAAGTAATGCGTGCTTTGGTCAGGTAAGGGACCAGCAGTGAGGGAATTAATTGTTAGGGTGGGAAAAGACTGTTTATTCATGCTCGATGGTCCTAATTTAAGATTTTCAACTGTTAGAGAAGGAAACCATGTTGAAAACTCAGTTTTATTAGTTCAGTGAGTCATTCAGGATTCACACCAGAATTCCATTCCTTCCATTATGACTGGAATGAAGCCTTTACTATCTCTCATAGTTCATTAAAATTTGAACTTATTTTTTATGGTCTCTTCTTCCACACATCCTTTAGCATATGCTGTCTCAAACTGACCATTTATTTAGCGTATAACAAGGTGCAGTTGTATTTTTCGGACAGTTGTTGCAAGGAACAAGGATCTTGAGTGACATTCCTCAGATTTTCCTCAGGTTTGTTCAGCTGAACAGCTGCTTTTGGCATCACTTCAGCAGTTGCTGTCTGAGAAGCTCCATGGGCTGGAAGGAGATTTTGTTACTCTAAAACCACCCTTTCAGTTCCAGTGCTGATCAAGCCTTTTTCAGTTGTAAGTTCTCTGAGTGTCAGTGAGCCTCGGGGCTCTGTCCTGAGCCTTTCAGATCTTTCATTAAAATTAAACCTCCTTGAAGCATTGATTGTGCCATATGGCTTTCATTATCACTAGCACACTGATGATATTCAGGTTCATGGTACATGTTAACCTTTCCTACTGAGGTCAGTAACAGTATCTCTGAGCATCTAACAGCTGTCTCCCTATGGATGTATCATGATTTTTTAACACTAAACACAAGCAGGAGGAGGCTCTTTTAATTGGCCATGACAGTTTCTATCCTTCTTTTGGTTTCATGGTAAATGTTCCCAGTACCTTCAGCTGGGAGCTTGGGTTTTATTCCTGATAATAATTTCTTATCTACCACTCATATTTTTTACTTCAACAAAAACATGTCATAACATCTCATAAATTTTCCTGTACTTAATCATTGCATCAGTAAAACCATCTGTTTGTAAGCTTTTGGTTTTGTGTTTAGAGTCTGCCTTTATTCAAAATAAAATTTGTCATATCATATGCATACTCTTCTGCTTGGAGCACCTCTCCTTACACTGGTGGCCTGTCTCCTAATGTGGAATCTGCCAAGAGCAGTAGGTAGCATGTGCTCAGTGGAAATTGAGTTTTTGCTCTCAGGAAGGCTGTTAAATAAAGCAGCAGAGTCACTCTCCAATGGTCCTTTGAAGAGGCTGTTGTGCCCCATGGCAGCTCCTCTCCCAAGTGGCAGCGATGGGGCAAGTAAAACGATTCTCTTCAGATTAGGAGATAGTATCAGCACATATCAAGAAAGGCTAAGAAAAAAAAATTATTAGGGTTTTTATTTGATGGTTATTGAGAAGTGACATAGATGTTTCATTTTCTACTTGTGCTGACTTTTGAATAGGTGCCTGTTGGTCTGCCAGAGGTAAAATGTGGTCCTAATCTGGGCAAAGACAAGCTTGTGCTTTTTTCATTTTAAACCAAAGAGTAACAGAGATACAAACTTCTGTCTGCAATGAGAAAAAAAATCAACAAACTACAAATTCGTTGAAGATTTTAAGGTCTGGAGACAGCTCAATGCTGTATTTAATGATGTATAATGGTGAATATCAGGTAAATAGTATGTTAATTTTTTAGTATTGCATGACTTTCGTTTTGGTTGCAATGGTGAGACCTGAAAGAGACATGGGAAGGAGATTTTTCTCATGGTAATGGGCACAGTGAGTTCTCTACAGTCATATTGTGCTTGTCTGCACATGCTCAGCTCTCTAAGAAAAGAGCTCAGCTTTCAACTTAGCGTTGTTCCCCTCTGAGCAGCTTCCCAACAAAGAATAAGGGAAAACATAAAGTCTGGATATGTTCTAAGAGCACCACTCTTACACAGGCACAAACTCTAACCTCTACCTGTGCAAGCTGCAGAACAGTATCTGAGGAATTGTGTCAGAAATGCATGACAAAAACCAGCACTTGACCTATTCTCCAAAGGTTTCCTTTGTGCCAGCTCTGAGTGCCTCGGGGCTGCCACACTGAGCTCCCTGCTGTCCCTCAGCATCAGTAGCTTCCATATTAGTGACCCTCTGCCTCTTCACTCCGTGGATAGAGAGTGACACCCAGCAATGCTACCCTGCAGAAGGTGGGCTGTGGGTGAGAAATTCCCCTGGGAAGCTTTGGTGGTGCAAATCAGCTCCTCCTTGCTGAGAGTGGACACCACTGTGTGCTCAGGGCTGCTGCCACACATCCCCACCTGAAGCTTGAGGCAGGCCTTTGCTTTCTCAGATAAACTCGGGTAATTGCAGAGCTGGGGATTTTCCACTTCACATACATCTATTTTTCCAACAGTCTGGGAACAAAGGGTCTGCTTGAGCCACCAGAGTGACCCAGCTCCCTTTCTCCTCAGAGGCAGACACCTCCCATTACAGACATTTTTAACAAGCAATCGTTATCTCATGAAGCAGTAGGAGAGAAGTATCTTGCTACCAGGCGGCCATAAGTCTTACTTTTTATGCGTTTCACTGCTCAATGAACAGGCAATAATTCTGACATTGAGAATCAAGGAAAAAAACATTAAAAATAAAAAGCATTAAAAATAAGTATTCTGCTTTACTGCATTAAGAAATGTTTTGCTTTTATATCTTTAGATTTATACTTATAGGACTGTGAATCAAATGAAGCAAAGATAAGATTTCCTATTTGAAAAAAAAATTCTTTATGGATAAGGATGGAAGAGAAAATCTGGTGGAAAAAACATTTTGTTGTCGTATGGTCTTATTTAGTTTGGAATAAGCTTGTTTTTTCCAATGCAAAGTTGGAAAAATAGCACCATGCATCTTCATTTGGAAAAAAATGCTTCAAAATGACCTTTAGCTGGAATGGTGGTCATTACAAGCTGAAAGGATGGAATCATACATGTTTTAACAATGTTACAGGGAAAAAAATAAATTTTAACAAGCCAAATACTTTCTATGGGAGCAGGAGGAAGATGAGGCAGAATTGTGTGGGAAGTTTGATTGACAGTTAGTTGAAAGTAGAAGGAATAATAATGGGTTATTCTCCAATTTTCTAGCATTTCTCAAAGTATAACTAGATGGAATCTGGAGATAAATAAAAGAACAGAGAAAAACTTCCAATACTGGTGGTGAATGCAGTGACCACAGAAAAGGTTTCTGTGAATTTAAAGGCCTGTATCACATTCAGTTAAATAATTTGCAGACCAGTATGGCCAGTAGCGTTGCATTTCTCCCCTATATTTTGGACAACATATCCCTTCCCTCCCAGAAATCTTAAAAGAAACAATGTATGTTATTTGTGTACATCACACCAAGACGATAGAAACAGTTACAGTGAATAAATATATTAATACAGATTTTGGAGCAAAAGAGTACAATTTCCATTTGTTTCCTTATCTTCTGCGTAGCTCATTGATGAAGGTATAACTAGCACCTCAGTGTTGGACACATCCATTATGGTGAATTCTAGGAGGATTGGCCCTGGTTAGAGTATGCTTACAAATAATTTCTAGAACAGTTTCCTTTGGCAGAAAATCCAAATCTCTTTCACTGAACTCCTATAAACTAGTTTTGTATTTCTTCCCCATTCCTTGTTGGGAATACCCAATAAGAGCAGGAGCAAACAGGAACTATCTGGAAATAAATGTGTCTCCAAAGTCCCCCTGGAATGGTTTCTTGAAGATGTTTGTTGAGAAAGTTCTTAAAACTCAGATGTAAAATCTCCTAATCCCAGTCCCCTTTCTTGTTATGACCAATAAAGGTTTCAAGAAGATAAGCAAAGCACTAAAGTAAAAGCATACAAAATACAGACCCAAATACACTATTCCATTCTTCTGTGAAAAGATCTGTGTTTATCAGACACCCTTCACCTTCCACATTAACTACCTACAGCTACCCTATTGCTCCAGACAGGTGGTGCTTTTGAACAACAATCTGATTGAGAGAGCAAGCAAAACCACTAATTTCTCCTGCCATGGCTGAACTGTGTGCCTCAATGCTCAGTGCTAATAGACATGGTTCTCACAGGGCTGCAGAGGCTGCACCAGCACAGGATCCTGGTGACAAACTGCTGGACAATAAGGGAGCTTTCTTCACAGCATTTTTAATGCTTCCATTACATGGCAACACATCACTGGCAGATGTGTAACCTTGAGCACCACAGTAAACTTAGAAAGTAAACTGAAATTAATTCTGGTCATGTGAATATCAATGTGATCTCAAATGTCATTGTCTCCATTCCCATTACAACAAATTTGTGATGAAGACAACAATGTCTGGCCCAGACTGTGGTACCTGTCTCAGACTTTTCATAGTTCTTTGCTGCTGAAAATATTTTCCTTAGACCTTTTTTCCTACAGTAAAGTTTTATAGACTAATACTTGCCACTTTACTAAAGCTAAATTAGAAAAAGAAATCTGAAGTATATGGACTAAAATACTACACATAAAAAAAATCAAATTAGAAAAATAATAAGCTAACCCTGAAGAGATTTTATTTCTACAAAAATAGGCACTTTAGAGCATTTAAATTCAAATTAAACCCAAGGTACTTAGGGCCATTTTGGCTATTCTCATAAGACTGACAAATTTCACATGTGGGAACTATAAATTTGGTAAAGAAATGGAGGAATAACTGAGACCTAATTTGTTTTATTTGACCACTATTTAAATTATATATAAATCTTAAAATAGTTGTTACTCAAAGCTACCTTTCTTTGCTCATATAAAATGTCTTCTATTGAATATATTCCTTTAGTATGTTTCATCTAGGCATCCTAAAAACATGCAGAATTCCAAAATAATGTGACATTCAACTGAAGCAAAAAAAAAAAAAAAAATTAAGTTTTGTGTACATTCCAGGATCATTCAGAAATCCCTGTCTGAGAACCACAGAGGGGGTAGGGCTAGTATCAGTGAAGATCTAAAGCAGGAAGTTATGTAAGGTGTTACACATATGTGAGATGCTTGGCTTTCAGAACATAATCTGAAATGTACAGTGAAGACCTGGAATTTTTCTCAGTGAATGCGTCAAAGGTACTCCAGAGAAGCTATTCAGAAAAACAGATTTTCAGACTGTAAAGGTACTACAGCTTTTTTGTGTTTATTATTTTTACTGATGATCTGGACTGTCTACCATTTTTGTTCACAATAGTTCTGTTTTCCAGGTTCTTTTAATCAATAGCTTGTGATTAGCAAGCTCTAGGATTTGAGGCAACCTCTTTGTTTGTTTTTCCTGATAATTTCCAAATGTTTCCTATGATGATTTTTCTGAGATACATCAATTCCATCTGCTCCTTAGTATACATTGGCTCTGCTTCATTTCACATCTGAATTGCATTGTTTCAGAGTTTGAATTAGTACTTCTTGTATGCTATACCACCTATTTATCATGATTTCTGCATTAGCATCTTCTCTCTTCCACTTGTCTGAGCTAATTACTGCAATAAATAATGACTAATTCATCAAAATTAAGCACTTTTCTATACATTGCAGCGGACCTCTATATTTGAAACTCCTTGCAAAAAGGTATTTGTGGCATGTACAGAATTAATGGCTATTGGAAAGATGACAATTAATAAAGACACTGAGGGTAGCATTAATACATAGACATGGAAAAAATACAGAGCCCTGGAAAGAATATAAACTCCCATTTGTTTATTGAAAAATAACACAGACAAGTTGTTACTGAATTTATGTCTAAAAAGCTAGTAGTTCTCTGAAAATCTTGAGTAGCACTCAGATGTACTATCTCATTAGGATGATATTGTATTTATCTTCAGGAAATAGGTATGTTTACAGGCAAGACTTCTGCTTGACCTTGACCCAGAAACAGTTAAAAGTATCTCCATATAGAAGAGAAGTAAGACTCCAATGGGCAGTCAGCAGTTGCAAGATATGGTAAAACTGACACCTGGATAAAGTTTGTTAATCGTAAGGACCAGCTGGGAAGAGTTCCTTAGCAATGGATCATTCAGTTAGAAACAAAATATATGAAAAGGAATTTGTGTCTGTGCATGATTCTATTTAGAGGAAAAGCATCCCCATTAACAGCCAACATCTTTTTAGTTGAAATTTAGCAGTAGGAAACCCTTACAGAACTTACCAAAATCCAGAGTCAATAGACATGGGCTTTATCTATTTCCAGGCACTTCTCTTTAAACATAATTACTTTCTAATGCCTGCAATTATTATGAAAATTATTTATGTTGCAAATTTTTCATGTTAGATAAAGCTTTAAGATGGCTGACTATGCCTGAGGAAATTTGTTTTCCAAAGGAGCATTTCTAAATAGGTTATTGGTCTAGTTTTGTCATGCCCAGAACCCCAAAAACAACTGGGCAACACCAATCTCTGAGATGCAATGGGTCATTTTGTTTTTGCAGGGTAGCAGCCTAGAGAAACATTTCTGATGAGTGAAATACATCTGGTAGGCAAGGAAGACTCCTGTATGCTAGGAATTTTCTTGAAAGCATAAAATTAGCTTTTGGAGTTCTCGCGCCAATCCTTGGAGCTATTAAGAATGTAAAACTTCCCTTTTAAAAGTAACTTGGCTGGTTAAACTCAGAACTATTATCAGGGAAGGATGAAGAAGCACTCACTGGCATTGCATATTTAAGGATGTAAAGTGGTTGACTGAAGGTTAGAGACCAAGATGGCATTCAAACCTTTAGAATGATTCTGGGTAGTTATCTTTTACCATTTTTGCCAGTTTCAATGCTTTTATTTCATTCAATGTCTTTGCTCTCATCAACAAGACACCAGCTTTGCTATATCAACCCTTTTAGATACAAGGGAATAGATTTTATAATATAAAGTGTGAATTGGTAGGGGCAGCTCAGCTTCAGTCTTTGTGCAGCTGTTCTGAACTTAAAAGAACAAACAAAACCCCACAAAAACAACCAAACCTTAAAACCTTTCCATTACCTATATTGGAATGATTGGTTCCCCAGTGGATTTCAAGAAACTGTGCAGGTGAAACCAGGAAAAGATAGTAATGAGAATATCTGCAGCCAATATTGCTGCCAGAGACTTCATGGGTCATGGGTCCTGCATGTTCCTGAGGGCAGAACATCTAATTTGCATATCCCAGGTCATTATGTCCCTTTTTGAATGCTTTACGTCTTCTCCTCATATTTCTTTGGCATTCTTGCTGCTTTAGGAAATAATAGCCAAGAATTAAGTTCTCAGATTTTGTGTGTTATCCCTTATGCAGTTTATCAAATCATATTCACTGCGTTAGTGACCCAGTAAGTGTCAGCGGATGAATATTCATAATTTAAGATATCGCTGACCTGAATGGTTCCAGAAAGATGGAAGACATTTTAGATTTGTATTTTTTTAAACTTCAAGGTTTTACCATCTTCCATTGAATATTAATTTCATGTCCAAAAGATCATCTAGAAGTTTTTCTCTCTTCTCTGCAGTCTATTGGTATTTAATATATTATTCTTTATTTCAGGGATTTCTCAAATGCCTTCCATTTTGCGTACTGATATTGCAGGAAAGACAAACATTTGAGTTATTACATATAAATTATTTTTGTATGGCCTCTCTTAAACTAACTTGCACTTCCTAACATACTGCTGGTACGGCAACCCAGATTTTTTAATTCACATTTAAAACAGCCTAGTGAGTTGCTGTCATCTCTGACTGTAGAGCACAATCTTTCTTTTGGACACTCATAAATAGCTGAGTCACAAACAGAAAAAAATCTCACCAAAATAACTGAAAAAAACCCCAGGTAGATGTGTTGTTTATGCAGAAACATAAATTATTAATCCCCAAATACTCAGGTAAGTTTGGAGAAGTTTGCTTGCATATTCAGCCTCATCATTATGTCCTCATTTCTCTCCCTCTAAAAAGTCATAAAGCCTCTTTTGTTCATTGTAACTCTTTGCTGTGGATAGATTTTATCAGCAGAAACTCAATACAACCATTCCTGTCAATTTGCAACAGAAATCCCTTTCTTCCTTTCTTCCCTCTGTTTGTTGGGTTTCGGGTTTTTTTCTTTTCATGTCAACTGTTTAAAAAGGCTACTGAGATTAGATGGCTCCTTATATTAGTAGGCAATGCTTTCCCAGGGTGAAAGACTCATTTCCTCCTTTTCTGCTCTGGCCTTGCACCCTGCTAGCACTGCCAAACAGGAGAGTTCCCCATTAGCATCCTGAAAAGGTTTCCCTAGGTCTTCATTTGTATGCATTGGCAAGTGAAAAACTGAGTGATAAACTGAAATATATCAGGTATGGAGGTGGGGCTTTACTCTTCAAGTACTGGAAATCCAACCTTCAGGGACAAAAATATAGTGCTTGGGGCTCAAACACAGTTACATGTGTTTTGCAAAATGTCAAGAATTACATAAGGGCAATGTTTTCAAAAGTATGAGTTTAAAACAAATTTAGGGCTATTTTTATAAGCAGAATGCAATCGCCCTGTCTGGAGGAAAAGCTGGGGTAGGACACAGCAGTCTGGCAAACTGGCACACTGAGGCTATTCCTCTCAGCATTGCACAATTCAGTTCAGTTTCTGCTCTCACATCAGAACATCAAACTGTGATTTCAGGACTGAGCCAATACGGGCACAACTCATAGAGGGGAGTGGATATAACTGAGCACAACTGCACAGCTCCTGGGGTTGTCCACATTGGGCATTAATTGTTATTGGTCCCTGTGAAATGTGCTGCCAAGAGCAATTCTGTACCTGCCCTGAAAGGCACCTCAGCAGCTCCTCCTCAGGGCCCATGTTCCATGCCACGGATGCTTCCCCAAGGAGGTCCCAGTGTTATAGATGGATAATGAGATGATTTGCTCTAGCAATTAAAAGATAACTACCCTGTGAATATTAAGGAAAGTTTTAGTGACCTATAGTTATGTTATTGTAGTTTAGATGTCCTCTGTTCTCCCCATAGTTCCCTTTTCCCCCTGTACTGTTGCCATCAGACAGCCTGGGCTGTCTAGCACAGGTACAAAGAAGGCTGCACGTGTGTCCCTTGCATGGAGCATCTGGGAATGGAAAAGCTTGGTGCTTAGGGGGGCAGCATGGCAACGCCTGACCTCCAATCAAGATACAAGAAAGCAGTCTCCACTGATAAATGGCAAAGAAGAGCTGACTGACAGACTTTGGGAGGAGCCAGGGCTGGCTCATGCAACCCCCAGGGGTATAAAAGACTGAGCATCCAGCTTGAAGATGAACTGGCCATGTGGTGTGCATGAGGGGCAGTTCCCAGTGCTGCTGCTTTTTCCTTGTGTAGTCCTTTGTTGTATTTTTGTTAAGGTTTAATAAACCTTTTTAAATTTTCCAAGTGAGCCGTTGTTTCTCACACCAGCCAGGGATGGGCTGCCCTGTCCTCCTGGCCCGCGGTGCAGCCTGCAAAGGCACTTTCTCTGGTTACTGGGTGATCACTGTGGGAAAGTAAATAATAATGAAGGGTTTATTTTCAGCTGCTGTCTTACCCAGTGAAGTCCTTTGTCATATTCAAATGGATCAAAAGGAGGCCTGAAGTTTTAGCTGAAACATGAATCTGCTCTGAATAAAAATTAAGTATTCTCCTTTTCCTAAAAGGTAAAGCTAAGATGCTCATTTTTAGCCAGACTCTACTGCTAACTCCCTGTACAATTTATTCCCTCAAACTCATATTTTATCAAATCCCAATCTTATTCTCACACTGATTATGCCCTTGGCATGAAACAATTTCAATTTCACAGTAAATTCTAGCACTGAACTTATTAAAACCTACTGAAAGCCCTTATCCTGTGAAATAATATCATACCCCTTTCTGATAAATAGCATTAAAAATGTTTGTAAACCTACACTATGTGTGCTTCTTACCTAGTGTGACCGTAGCATGCTTAGAAATCACTTGAAGTACTGTGTCTTGTGAACACATTTCATCAAATCGTGTGAGATCTTCCTGACAGCAAAATTCTTCACAGGTCAGGATGAGTCTGGACTAGTACCAAAATACAGATGACATTCAGTATTTTTATGGGAAAATCCATAGCAATCTAATCTGGAGTACAGAGGAAAATTAGTTAACACAGCAATTTAATTTAATTTAGTACAGCAGTATAAATCAATTTCTTTTATTAGCTGTCTGGCACCTAGAAACTGTATTATGTTTTAGCTAAAAGACAATATTCAGCCTAAACTGTCCACCTACTCAAATACCAGAGAGCTGGAATAACAATTTTGAGATCTATGTTTTAGAGAGAGAGGTAGAGATGGTATTTTCCACAGCAAGCATCTTTGTCTTTTGGATATTTTTCTTTGTAAAAAAAACCAAAAACCAAAACAAAACAAAACAAAAACCTAAACAAAGACAGCCCCTTCCGTTTTCTGCTATGGTTCTTACTTCTTACTAAGACTGGTAATCAGAGTGTGGTCCAGAAGCAGTCACAAAATTATCTGGGTTTCTCAGAAAAAAAACAACAAATAGCAACACCACCCCCATACCAACCCCAGTTTTCAGAAGGTGGAACACAGATTCTGTCCTGAAAATTCTTTTAAAGGAAGAACCAATCTTACTTTAAAAAAGTTTACTACAGCTTGGCAGCAGCAATAACCAGAGGTTCAATTCTGAACTGACCTTCTCATGCAGGAGAGTTTACATGTCCCTGCATTTTCTGACAATGACAGTGAATGACTGTAGAGGAACACAACTGGTCAATTTAATCTCTAGGTAGCCCTATAAGAACACAAAAGATAAAACTATTCAGGTACTGAAATATGGTCCTGTAGCAATTGCCCAGAAATTCACTGTATTGCAAATACAGGCCCACCAAGTACTTTACTTAAAACAGGTGGGCTATAAAAGCAGAATAGACTAGTGTATTATTGCATAAAACCTCTTTTGAATTAATTAACCTGAAGTATCTTTGGACCTACACTTGTTTTCATTAAAACTTAAAAGATTTTCCAGTGAACTCAATAGACCTTCTCTGAACTAATAAAAAGATACTCTGAAAAAATAATACACAATGTAGTTGGCATTTTTTCTCATCTCCCCTTTGTTGTTTTCCTGCAGCCTTTCTTATAGTTCCTCTATTTAATCAACACAGAGTGGGTGAGGATTTTCTGCTGAAAGATTTGTTCCACATTGAAATAAACATCTAAGGCTAGTGACTCTAGAAACATCTCTCTTTGCTGGTCATGGAGGGAGTTTAGATAACCAGCTTAAACACAAGACACAGACAGAAATTCAGTTCCAGATTGCTGTGTTCCTGTTAATGAAAATTGACATCTCCATTCAGTTGCCCCAGCTTAGCACCCAGTGCTTTTTAAAATGACCTGGGTAAGACATTTTGCCTTTCTGCTGCTGCCTGGCCAGCATAGCGTGGCTGTTCCCTGAGGCCTGACCCATGTTTGTGGCACCTGAACAGATTCTCCTGACATCCTGAGTCCTCTGAAATAGCCTATTTTAAGCCCACCTTTGTTCATACAACTGAATTGAGACCTTACTAACCCCAGTAAACAAAAGATGAGACTCAGTTATCCAGAGTCAGGCTGTCAGTGCCGAGTGAGATGGCCCATGGCACCCAAGGCTGTCACCACTGGGGACTGGCAGATTGAGCCCATGATATTCTGCAGCAGCAGCTCAAGCTGTGTAGAATAATTGAAAATATCTAAGTAGAGGAAATATTTACCATCTCAAAAGGTCTCTTCAGGCAGCTGAACTTTCCCCTTCCCTGGACCTCAAGAGCTATTCAGCTGATGAAAAATAATTCTAGATACTGGGATTAACACATTGTAACACCTTACTCAGATAGAGAGAGTAGGGTAGGCACTTAAATACAGGTGTTTGAATAGTAGGCTTGGTCTGTAAATTCATTAATTTTAGATGGGATGTAGCTCACTGCAGTGGCTTTATGCAGATGAAGTTATATATAAACCTTTGCTGATCTTGCAGCACTTGCCATGATTAGAATTTGCAAAGTATACGCGTTTTCACTGTCAATTATAAAATGAATACCTCGCAAAATATGCACATTATTTAAGACTATTTTACTCTCTGGCATTGTGATAGTTCTGGTTTGTCAGCATTTCCCTTTATCTTTTATATATCCAAAGTTTCTCAGAGAGGTTTTCAGCATTATACTAACTTCTTTTCAAGTTAAATTACACCCTGCTTTGCTTGTCATTGGCCTAAATACATTTTTAACCAAACATTGTAAATCAGGGAAAACATTTTAACCTCAGGCAGTTTAATTCTTCAAGACACATTTTTGGCATAACAAAACAATTTATGCTAGAAACAGAAATTTGGCATCAAAATTTTAGTTACTCCTGAAGATTTGATTAGGCTGAATTATCCTTTTAGAAGCTGTAAGCCAAAAATTTCTTTTTCCACTTGGGTTGAAACTATTTGGAGGGTTAGATTCCTTCTTTTTCCCCAGAAGTCAAAGTTAGTAACTTGAAAGCCTAAAATTTCAAACTCTCATCTTCAAAATTCAAACTTACTAAAAAAAACTTACGGTAGTTTCCAACCCTTTTTCATTTCATTGACTAATTTTGGATTGCGCTCTTATTTCCTTGCCTGATGGTGCCTCAGATGTATAGACAAATGCCAGTGGGGTACACACTAATCACTTGTCTCCAGGTTAGGAAATCTGGGAAAAAAACCAAAGACTATTATGGCTGTTGGAATGGGAAAGCTAGAAAACTAATCTATATTGATTGTAGATACAAAGAAAAGGTCTAGGATATAAGTACCAGTCACATTCCACAGCCATAATAAAGACTTTGCTTGTAGGGTTATAGAAGGAAACATCTCAGGCCTCTTGCTCTTGGATGAGTTGGGTAAGGATCCTGACTACCCTCCCCTGTTAGGATGCGCAGCAGATGTGATGGATTAACTTCATTGTTGCAGCAGAAGCACAGAAAGGTACCATGGGGAAAAACGTTGTCTTTTTTTCCTCCTCATTTCTTAGGAAAAAGTCATGTTTTGACTGGACCAAAGTAATTACCTCTGGACACTGTGTCCTGAATGCTACATCTTTTCTTTTCTATATAAATTCTTACTGTGTGGCTTCAGCTGAGCAACCAGCACGACACAACTTTACGCGTAACCAATAAAACAAAACTGATCCAAGCAAGAACTCCATACCCGCAGCTATATAATCCTGTGTCTGTGCTTAGATAGCCAACAAGCCAACAAGCCAACAGAAAGCCCGAGGGGTCCTGAGACATTTTCTGTTTCTGCTGTTTATTCAACAGGATGAGAAGAAAATTCTCATTGTTTACTGAAGCCCTAAAGGAAGTTCATAACAGGAATTGCTGATCTCCTTTGAAAGGATGTGACTGCAAGTGCTGGGGTGTGTCTCCCTATGTGTGGCTCACAGTGACTGGGATCACAGCTCCCAACACCAGATTCTCCCTTTCCATACTGCCTCTTTGGAGCCCAGCTCCTCCTGGAATTCCCCTCAGCTCTCATCCACATCCAGCTCACTGCCAGCAACTTCTGGCAACTTGCATTTTAGAGGCACCAGGTTGCCTCAAAACAGATCACTTTTTGTGAACAGTGGCTTTGTTCTGAAAGAATTACACTTTCAGCATTAAAAAAATACTTCCAATATGTATGGATAGTCACATTCCCTAAATGGAATAAATGGCAGCTGGTCCCTTTGCTTAGGCATTGCTTTGGTTTACCACTGGTTGGAAGACACAGAAACTTTCCAGAAGAACCATGCTGTCATGAGAAGTTCAGTAGTTTTGCAGTTGAACCTAAACTCCTTCTATATATGTATTTATTATCTGTGATAAGCAACTGTATCACCTCTGCTGAAGACCTAAAACAGTTTGTAAATAAGTCTAGCCATATCAGCTTCATGTATGGGAGACTGAGACACATCATTTTTCAATTACTGTATGCCATATTAATTCATGTGTCCTTTTTGTCTTTTAGAAAGCTGTTTTCTTAATATGTAGGAAACCTATCCAACCAAAATCACTACAGTATTGTAGCAGTTGCACTCTGAAGCGAGTGAATCTAATCAGAAACCTCTTGAATCAATTTTGAAATTCCCCTGAAAAGTCCATATCAAGTATTATCTCTCACATTCTAGGCTACCTTAATACAGCTATAATTTTCCTTCTGACTCCTGGGGGATTTTCATAAGCACCAGGAAACTCCTGGCTCAATCCTATTTTTTTCATTCCAAGATTTAGTCTGGGTCTTACTGAAATTACCCGGAATGCTTGCATCAGTAAGGCAGGAAACATTTTATGCTATCCCCACAAACTATGCGATAGGGAAATTTGTCAGCCAGGCTTTCCAGGAATGATTGCATTGATTTATCTTCAGTGTGGTATGTCTCAACAAGATTTCTCGAAACACTTCATTCTTAAGGCTATTTCCCTTTAAGGCACTCCTGACATCTGCAGCTTTTACAGCTTGCAGCACTAGCAGGCTGCTCCTCAGATGGTCGTTACTCCACAGACAGCCGTGGTTTTGACGTTAGCCCAGTCATGGGCTGCACACTGCGAGGTCCCAAATCTCTGCATCAGAGACTGCAATTCTACTTTTGGAGTACAATTCTTCTGACTTTCTCTAACACTTTCTTGGTTTGTTTTGCTTAGTTTCTTGCTATACTTTAGGAGCCAAAAAGGGGCTCTTTATCCTTTCCCGTGAGCTCCCTACATGTAGCAGTTGTGTGTTCTCTCTTGTGCCTGTCCTCCCAAAATCTTCTCTGCCGTGGCAGCTGGTAATGCTAGGTATGGAGGAAAAAGAATAACAATATCTCCTGGGCCCCTTGACTCCAGGGCAAATCTTACATGACAGCCCCAGTCAGCCCTGTCCAGGAGGGCTGCGGCAGGAGAGGTAAGAAAGGTGTGTGGACTCTGGAGAGCCTTCTTGGGAGGCAGGGGCCTCCGTAACAGTGGCAATCTAAGCACCAGGAGGATGGTGTCTGGGATATGCCCCATGCAGACCAACCAAAAAACCAAGGACATATCCTAACTCCATAGCAAGTTCAGCCCTTTTTCCATTACAGATTTTACAGCTTGAAATGGTTCCTCTTTTAATCTAGAATCTCCTCAGTAAGACCATAGTAGAATTTATCCTAAACTGTGAAGACAGAACTTTTGAAAACTCAGGCTTGGCAGCTTCATCTGGAAAAGCTTTACTGCCATAATGCCCTGAGAGAACAGAGAAAATGTAGGCTGTTAAAAATTAAAAAGATAAATAATGTAAACAAGCTGATTAAATTCTGTAACCTCTTCAACTTCATGACTCTAGGGTGGCTTATGTCCCCTTCAAATGAATGGATTCTAGAATCTCAGAGAAGGAAACTAGAGCTGGCTAACAGAAAAACCCCAAGCAGTTTGCTGTAGAAAAGGCACAAACATCTAAAGAGAATTTGTTGCTTTATTTTATGCATCTAGTCTACTATTTTGGTGATCTACCTCATTATTTCACGAGGTAAAACATGATAAGTGATTACAGACAAGGCTTTACAGAATGCAGGTAATTTTTTCCTACCTAGTTATCTGATCCTGTTTAAAGCAGATTTGAATGATACCATGCCCAAAGCATTTTCCAGGGTAATTTTATCCATCCCAATTTAAAATACATTAAGATATAATAAGACAAAATTTCTATTCTGTCCTATTTCAAAATTTCTTAGTCTCAGTGTCCTGAAATTAAGGAAATTATGAGGGATAAAACTTTTTTCAACCACTCCTTTATAGCATGGGCTTGTTTTCATGAAAATTTATGGGCGTGACTCCATATAATAAGGTAGAAGTGAGAGAGTAGATATAAACTACTAAATAAGCCACAGGTTATCATTTTCACATGTGTGAACTTAGAAAAGGCACAGGATATTTTGTGTCTATGCCCTTTGCCAAATGTTTTGTCAGGTTGGAAAGCCTTATCTTCTCTGAGATGTTCCAAAGTACCTACAAAATGTCAATGCCATGTCTGCGTGTCTGCCTCTGGAAGCGCAGACTCAGCAGGAGAGCTGTCTTTGGTGTCACCTTTAACATGTTTGATAAGCCCTATGGAGGACAATATCAGGAAAACACATGGTCACAGGGATCCTTGGGATCCTTGAAGTTCAGAGAAGCTCTGTTGCAGGAGGACACCTGACCCAGTGAAGGTGCAGACGGGCAGCTGGCCTTGTTGTCTAAGGTAAGAGGTACAGGTGATGGGATGTCATACTCTGAACATGCCAAAATGGAATGTGTGTACCCATGGGAGTGGAATAGAGGAAAGGGAACTTCACTTTCCATCAGGAAAGTGTGGGGGAAATCGTCACTCAAAGAAACCTATGCCAATCTTGAGCAATGTCATTATTTCAAAATCATAGAATCACAGAATATTCTGAGTTGGAGGGGACCCAAGAGGATCATCGTAACAGTGGAAGAGGTGAGGCAGAGTAGAAATGTACCTACAGGTTTACACCAACCTATTGAACACAATTCTAGGGACTCACACCAGTCTTGGAGAAGAGCACACTTCGCTGTGAAAAGAGAATGAGAGGTACTGCTTTGGAGGACTTGAATCAGAGAGGAACATGATGCAATGAACTGACACATCTTGTGAAACTGTCAGCCTTGTTTTCTTCCAATACCATGAGTACACAAGGTACAACCTCTCTCACAGGCAGGAGAACTGAGAAGGGTTGAAATATTCCAGTAAGAATCAAAGCATCAGAGAGACTTCAATGCGTTCAGTCCCCTGTCATTGCTGGTAGCCACATGATATAACCCCATAGGTTTATAATTGATCAAGCTCTATTTTTCAGCTAATTAGATTTTTTGCCTTAATGCCTCCAAGTAGAAAGTTATTACGGATCTTCACCGTAATAATATCTAGAAGTATTCTAATTATCACTGTAAGCTTCTTTACAGCCAGGTTATCTAAGTTCTTTAACCCAAATAACACTTTTTTCCACCATGGGATTTCCTTGGTTAATACATTTATAAAGACAAACCATAGCTCTTTTCATACATAAGTGGGAGCATAAACCAAGTCATTTGCTCATTTGTTTTCTTGCTTTTTACACATGCTATTCTTAACAAGCGGGAGTGGGAATGTGAGAGGTGGGGATTTGGGGACACAGTCTGCTTTAAACTTGTTATGAGTCACAAGGTTAAACCTCTGCTCATCACTCAGAAGTACCTCTGGGATCCTCCCTTTCTAAACTTGTAGAATTAAATAGTTGAGACAAAACTCTGATCTCCCATTGACTGAATTGCCCTAGATGCCTTTGATATAAATATTGCCTTTGATATAAATTAACAATGAGCCAGCCAGTGTTACTGTCATTTTAAACTCATGGGAATGACTTTTTGTACATGTACTATGCTTTTTGTCATGGATTTCATTTCTCAGTCGAGTTTGTTTGATCTCCATTTAATTGCAATAATAGAGGGAAGAGAAACCTGAACTGTCTTTCCTATTCAGTGTTTAAAGCATTTGTATAATTTCAAGCACATAAGACACAATATCATATTGTTAACATGTGCTCTTATGAATTCTTTGAAAACCAACCTAAGCAGCAATGTTTAGACATTGTTTACACAGAGACAACCATTGATATAACTAAATACACGGAAAGCAAGATGAAAGGAAATAAAATCAAATTATAAATACTGTACAAAATAGAGGTGAGTTCACCAGAATAGTTGAACTCTGGGACAGTTTTTAGAATAATGTGAGTTTCTACAGCAGACACAGTTTTAAAATCAAGATTGCATGCTCTTCTGAAATGTATGCATCATTTTAGAGAAGAAATTAACTCAGTGAACAATTTAGGTTACACTAGGTGTTCACAGTAATCCTGTCTGTAAATTTTATTTATTTTTAATTACTGGATATCTTGTACATTTTGAATACATTTTGAATATCATTCAGACTGCTCTAGGCTAGAGCTGCAAAAAATGTGGAAACGCTTTTGCAGAGGGTTGAAGCTGATTGCTAGTTTCTCTAATAAGAAGTTGGAGTGCCATAAATAAAAGCTGATAACAAATATGAAATACCTATGCTTCCTTTTAATGACCATTTCCCTCTTAGGATTAGCAATTTCTCAGGAATAATCAGTACAGTAGGTAAGAAATTCACTGTTATGGGTGGTTAGAGAAACTGCTAACACTTAGAAAACCAGCTCCCATCTGTACTTAAAAGTGTAATTCCTGGAATTGAAAATCCTCTTGAAATCTCTCCATAGGTGTCAAGGACACTGGGAGATGCTGACTGGAAGCTTTCTACTACACAAATTTGGAACAAAATGCCAATAAAGTGGCAGGTTTGTATTGATTACAAACACACCCCAGTACACCCGACCTGCCCTTTCATGTTCAATGTGAACAAAGTATTGCCATACTTTAAGCAAGATTCATTCCAAGAAAACACATGGCAATTCTAAGCAGATGCTGCCCTTCAGTCACCAAAGCAATTGTAGAAACACTGTTTGGAGGAAGCCTCTGGAGCCACTTAGCTCAAATAGCTGGGCCACTGTCAGTAATTAGACCTGGCATTGTCACATCCCTCTGGAGAGGGATTTACGACAATGTCTCCATGCACCTGTTCCAGCACTGTACTGCCCTCCTACATTTTTCATACTTCCTGCCTGCCAGGGTTTTCTAACATCCAAAACAAACTCCCACTCTGTGGGCATTGCCCTCTGTTTTAACTTAAATTAAGAGGACTTAGGTCCACCATCTTTGTAGCAATCTTTCTTCAGAAGGATTGCCCTTTTGATAGGTTTTGCTTTGGTTTGCTCTGCACTTACAGTCATATAACTTTCTCTACATGTTTATTGTCTCCCACTCATTAGTTGTGTTCCCTGGCAATTCTATATTCCAAAATCTATGGCCACTTTAGTATTCTCTGATGAAGAAAAGCATAACATTTACTCTTATCTCGTAACATTTCTAAGATGTAATTCTCTGTTTTGCTTGACTTATGAGGCATTTGGCGGAATGATTCAAAGTTCACTGAAATCTTGTGGGAAATTTCTCAAAACACTGGTTTGCTTTCAGCTTCAGGTGATTCAGACCATCCCCAATGTACCAATCATTCCAGGACCAAAAGTGCAGTATGACTTCACACCAGTGAAGTTCCCCACACCTATAGTACGAGGCTTAGCAACAAAAACTAGTGTAAGGGTAATGAAGTCTTGCTCCTCTGTCCTGCTTAGTGTGAATACAGACCTTTCCTATTTCTCAGACAAGTATAGGATGGACTGAAGGGGAGCAAAATATGAGACATTTTCTATTTAACATAATGGTGATGGAGTTTTTGGCAAAAAGTATTAGCAAGTTCCATGTTTCTCTTCTGCAAGATACTGAGAGAGGAACATAAGACAAAATTTTTACTGAGTGTTACTTGATGTACAAGGTACATTCTTTTGAAGTATCAATGCTCTTTTACAGCATCTGCTCTTCAAAGGAAAAAATGACAACTGGTTTGAATAGGAAACCTTAAGCCCTAAGCATAATAGATAAAGAATGTGAATGCCTTTTGATGTAACCAGAAGTCTTTGATGTATTTATAAAATCTTGCAACTCATCTTGTATATTCAGCCAGTTAATATATGGATTAAAATAATTAGTAATAACTAACACATTTTACAATGTTTTAAAGCTGTTCTCCTCGATCTTCCTTTTTCTTCCTTCACTGCTAGGTTTGGAAGCCATACTACTGGTTTCTATAGTCAAAGGCAGATGTGCTGATACAAAAATTCCTAATGACCCAAATAAAACTTCCTTAATACAAATGGAAATTAAAAGCAGAGTCTGTGCAGGATAAGGGAAACCAGGCTATGAGGCTGGTTTCATTTATAAAGTTGACATTTCCCTTGCTTAGCTGAGAAAGAGCCAAACTGAACTTTCATTTCATGACACGATTATATAATCCACACTAGCTCCATTGAGATCAGTGAATTTATTCTCAGTTATCTCTTGGGGAGCAGTATTTGTCCTTCATTAAAATAGGATTTCATTTACCACCTTATAGGATTAATGTGTTGGAAACATTTAAGAAACACTCATACTGAAGTATTCGTTCTGCAGAGGCACCAGTGTTATTCACATCTTCCTAGTCCTTTCCAATAACTTCTTTCTATGAAGAAAAAAAATTTCCTCTGGCTTTTGGGAGTTTTGTTGAACCAGAACTCTCCACTGCTCCTGTCCCACAAGCCGAGAATAATGCCTTTCCTGAAGCCCTGGTTTAATTCCTCCAAACTTGTCTGGTGCTCCCATTTAATAAAAAAAAGGTACTCAGAAATTTTCAAGAGAGCTCTTTTGGCTCTCTGGCCACTTATGACTTTATTTTTCACAATAAAATCAGTTGTTTTCAAATCAGCAGAGTATAATTGCATATGGTAAGGGAACGTTCACATCTCCTCTGCTATAATGAATGTGTCCCAGGGCTATGCTATCTATCTGCCCTTTCAAACTGCCTGTTTAATTTCCCTTGCAGCAACCCTGCACCTGCTGCTCATTTCACCATGGGGACACACTGTGAATTTTTCTAATAATATTCATGCATCTGTCCTGCACACTTCCTTACATGAATACCTCTGTTACTTTCCTTCAGTCAACCTACCTTTGTTTCTGTGACCTTTTATGAATAACTAGGGACTTAGTGCTATGTGAAATTTTATCATGAGTGCCACCTGGTCTTCAGACTTGTCTACACAACCAAATAGCAGATATGATATACCAAACATTGAAAATATTAGAGAAAGTTTCCTTGTCTTCAGTTCTTCTATTTTATACTTTCACAGAAGGTTTTCCTTGTAATATTATGGAATCATTAGCATTGGAAAAGGCCTCAAAGATCATCAAGTTCAACCTTTGACCAAACACTAATGTCAACTAAATCATAGCAGTAAGTGTCACATCCAGTCATTTCTTGAACACTTCCAGGGATGCTGACTCCACCACATCTCTGGGCAGTTCCAATGATTAACCACAGTTCCAGTGAAGAAACTTTTTCCTAGTATCTAATCTAAACCTCCCTTGGCACAGCTTGAGCTGTTTCTTCTTGTCCTGTCTCTAGCTGCCTGGGAGAAGAGGCTGACCCCCATCTTGCTCTAAGCTCCTTTTGGATGGTTGTAGAGTGATAAGGTCACCCCTGAGCCTCCTTTTCTGCAGGCTAAACAACCACAGTTCCCTCAGCTGCTCCTCACAGGACTTGTGTCTGACCCTTCACCAGCCCCATTGTCCTTCTCTGGACACTCTCCAGCACCTCAATGTCTTTCTTGTAGTGAGAGACCCAGAACTGGACACAGGACTCAAATTTGGTCCTCACCAGTTCTGGGTACAGGTGGACAATCACTGGGCCTAGTCCTGGTGACTACACTGTTTTTGGTACTGGCCAGGATGCCATCAGCCTTCTTGAGCACACTTAGGGCTCATGTTCAGCTGCCTGTCAACCAGCACCCCCAGGTCCTTTTCTGCTGGGCAGCTTCCCAGCCAGTCTTCCCCAAGCCTGTAGCTATACATGGAGTTATTGTGACTGAAGTGCAGGACCCATCACTTTGCCTTTATTGAACCTCTGCAACTGCTCTTGGCCTGGTTTTTAACCCAGCAGAGAATGCACCTGCCCATGGGCTGCAGATTTCTCAAGGAGAATGCGCTGAGACAGTATTGAAGGCTTTAAGTCCAGGTAAATAACATCCACAGCCTTCCCTTCATCCACTAGGTAGATCACATAAAAGAAGATTAGATTGGTCAAGCCTTTCCTAAAGGACCTGCCTTTCCCAAATCTCTGCTGGCTGGGCCTGGTCCCCTGCTTGTCCGGTATGTCCCATGTGATGGAGCCCATGATGAGCTGCTCCATAATCCTCCTCACATCAAGATCAGGCTGAGAGGCCTGAAATTACTCAGATCCTCCTTCTGGCTCTTCTTGGATGAGAAGGAGGGTTCTTCATGGATGGTTGTCACATTGGCCAACCTCCAGTCATCTGGGACCTTCCTAGTGAGCCAGGACTGACAATAAATGATGGACAGTGACTTGGTGGGTTGTTCTGCCAGCTCCTTCAATACCCTCAGGTGGATCCCATCTGGCCCCATAGATTTCTGAGTGTCTAAGTGGCTGAGTAGGTCATTAACTATATCCTTCCGGATTGCAGGGGGTCTATTCTGCTCCCTATCCCTGTATACCAGCCCTGAGGATAGCCTGTCTTCCTGTCATAGACTGAGATAAAGAAGGCAGGAAGTCTGTCTTCTTTACCTCTGTCTTTTCTTCATCCTGGGTTGCATTTCCCTGTGTACCAATAAAGGAGGGAGATTTGCCTTTGCCCTCTCTTTGTTGTTAATGTATTTATAAAAACACTTTTTATTATCTTTCACAGCAGTGGCCAGACTGAGTTATAGCTGAGCTTTCACCTTTCTAATTTTCTCTTTATATGACTTAACAACATCCTTGTATTCTTCCTCAGTTGCCTGCCCTGTCTTCAAAATGTCATAAACTCTCTCTTCTTCTCCTGAGTTCCAGTGAAAGTTCCCTGTTCAGCCAGGCCAGTCCTAACCTGCCAGCTCACCTTTCAGTACACAGGGATGACCTACCTGTTCCCGCACCTATAAATTCCCCTCTTAAATTATGTCTAGCCTTCCTGGATCCCTTTGTTTTTGACAGCTGTTTCCCAAGGGAGTCTGAACCAGGGTCTGAGTAGGTCACAGTCCTCCAGATGTCCAAGCCCCTTCCTTACTTCACCAAGAATTGAAAACTCTATGATCTTATGGTCCCTATGCCCACGATGGCCTCTGACCACCAGGTCTCCCACTAGTGCTTCTCTGGTTGCAAACAGCAAGTCTAGTAGGACACCAGTCCTGGTAGTCTTGCTTACCAGCTGGGTAAGGAAGTTATCTTCCACACACTCCAGGAATCTCCTAGACTGCCTCTTTCCTTCTGAGTTTCTAGCAGATAAAGTCTCCAGCAAGTTAAAGTCTCCCACAACAGTGGCTAGCAACTGTGATATGGCATGTTTATAAATTTTTTATCTGCCTCCTCATCCTGATTGGGACTTTCTAACAGACCCCCACCTTGTTATCCTTTGTGCACCTTGCTATCCTTTCCCTGATCCTTACCCATAGGAACTCAACCCTGTCATCACCATCCTGGAGTTCTATACAGTCCAAACACTCCCAAGCATACAGAGCCAACCTGCTGCCTCTCCTTTCTTGCCTGTCCCCTCTGGAGAGCTTATACCCACCCATCACAGCACTTCAGTCATGCCAGTCATCCCCCACATTTCTGTGATGGTGACTACTTCCTACCTTTCCCACTGCACAGTGGTCTCCAGCTCCTCCTGTTTGATTCCCATACTGCATGCATGGCTGGGGATGCACTTCGGCTGGGCTGTTGGTTTCACTCCCAACACTGGCATGTCACCCCAGGCTCATCTCCTGGTCTTATCCCCTTTCTCCTTCAAACCTAGTTTAAAGCCCTCTCAATCAGGGCTGACAACTCATGGGTTAGATTCCCTTTTTTCCTATTAGACAGGGAAACGCCATCTGCCTCCAGCAGGCCTGGTGCCATGTAAACCAACCCTTGACTGAAAAAGCCAAAATTCCACCCATGACACCAGCCTTTAAGCCACCTGTTGATCAGGTGGGTTCTCCTCATTTCAGCATTCTTCTCTGCTACTGAAGTGTTTGAGGAAAACATTACCTGTGCTCCTGTCCCGCCAACCAGTCATCCCAGTGCCATGGAGTCCTTTCTAATTGTCCTAAAACTTCTCTCCTCAACCTCGTCACTGCTGACCTGGACAACCAGAAGTGGGTAATAATCAGAGAACCAAATCAGTCCACGGACTGATAAAAAGTATCTCTTACCTGAGCTCCAGGGAGGCGAAAGCCTTCCCTGTGCAGGTTGGCATAGACAACTCTCAGTTCCCCTCAAAAGGGATTCTCCTACACCTACCCTTCTTTCTTAACATTTTTGTAAGCCCTGTGTTTGACTGACTTGCTCTGGGCAACCTTCCCAGGTAGACCTTCCTGATCCTCGAGCTCCAGAGCCTCATAGAGACTCCATAAGGATACCTGGGAAATGGAGGGAGGTTGGAAAAGGATTCTTCTGCCACCCCAAGCAGGGACCGCTGTTTCCACTCCCCTCCTCCCCATGGCATCTTCCACTCCCCTCCTCCTGCCTGATGGCAAGAGGGTCAGGTTTCCTCTGACTCTCGCTGAGCTTCCATCCACTGCTTTTCCTTCAAGAGCAGAAGCGTGTGACTCCACCAATCTATGCATGTGGTTTAGGAAAAAATACCAACAAAATGCTCTTTCTGCTTCATGCTTTTGTCTTACTGTCCTCTCATTGCCTCTTGTTTTGCAGGTTAGTGCAATTTGCCCAGATGACTTCTTATCTTTCTTTACAGCCAATTTATGTTTCTGCTCCTTTGCTTGATTTATTTTGTTAGAACTACACACAGGTGATGTCCCCGTGGTTCTTTTCCAGTGATGTACTGGACAATATGGAGGCTGAATTCAGCCTGGGATTGAGACTTGTGAATTGAGGCGATTATGTTTGACGTATAGAAAAAAAATCATTGCTAACCTCAGCCCTCAGCCTCATGTCAATTGAAACATGCCAGGGCATGAATCATAGCCATGAAGGAGCAGCAGGCATGACACACATGCCATGGGAAAATTTCTGGAGAAGCAGGCCTAAGTAAAAGGCCCTACAACATCTAGAATAAAGTTTAAACATTTACCCACAGGCATGCATGTTGCTAATCCTATTCCTCTTTTGATGCCCTAATCTTGATATTCATCCTGCTGTATGTCAGTCAGGAAGGGTCAGTCCAACATGCTTTATTCAGGCAAGAATCACTCTATTGGTGGATGGGCTTTTGCCTGAACAGGGTCTGTTGGGTTGGATTTCTAAACATGTGTGTGATTACTTTTCATGCATGATGTATTTTAAATATTGTTTAGAATATCACCTTTTAAAATAACTTAGTCACTTTTCCTAAAAAAAAACAACAAAACAAACAAAAAACCCCTACCAAATAAAACCAAACCAAACCAAACAAAAAATGACAAAAAAAAAGAGTGAAATCTGCCATATTTAAAGGTTTTTGTTTCCATTCTCTTACAGCAACTTTCAGTCTTTGTATCTTAAGTCTAGCACACAGGTTTCTTATTATTTTCCTTTGAATTGCTCCCAGATACATGAAGGACCCTATTTTCACTTTTCTTGAATATGTGTCATGAGCAAAAGATTTTGCTCAGCAGTTCGTTTCATTAGGTCTTATAATCACACATTTTGTGTGGAAATTCTGCATCATCATAGGTCAGATCTCTGCTGTGACCAGAGAATCAGCACAACTCATATGCATGAGAAGGGCAGTATCTAAGAACTGAGTGGTGCACAATGGTTCAGCTGATTCTTTTCAGACTTGGCTTGGACCCTGTTTTTATTGCAGTTGGCTTCTTGCCTTTACCTTACATTAGAAAAGGTTCTGCTGTTCCTTGATTGTGGAGAATGACCTAAAAAGGGCCTTCCAATGTCTATCACACTGCATTAAGGAGTTTTCTTTCAGATTGCACCACTTCAATAGTAAATAATAGTAAATGAGAAACAGAATCTGGTATAGACTCATTCAAACTGAGTCGCATTCAAATAGACTCATTCGGATCCCCGTCAGCAAGAACAGGACTTTGTGGATTGTCACAGAAGCTCCTGCTCTGGAGTCTCTGCTTGACTTCATAACTCATGAGGCTGAGAAGCTACACTAAAAGATAAGGTTCAAATGTTTTGAGTTTGTCCCTGGAAGATTTTGTTTATTTTTGACCTTACAAAAATTAAATAGTTGTAGTCTTTGACTTCTGATTTTTAAAAGAAATCCTTCTCTCTCCTGGATAGAAAAAAAAATTAAAATCCCAGAGGCTTGGTTTTAATAAAAATGTCTTGTCTTGGATTTTCTTTATGAATGTGACTCCCCTAATTTTGCAAACTCCTCCTGAAGTCTGCAGTGCTTCACTGAAGCTGCATTATATTTCATCTCCTCCAGATATATAATGCTTTGAGAGAATGAGTAATGCAGAGAATTAAATGGAGACGCTCTTTAATGAAATTGAAAGAGTTAATGAGAAATACACAAATACTCGCTTAAAGAAAAGGATGCCAAAGAGAGTAAGGTAAGGAATCGAGAAAGGATAGTCCAGTGAAACCCACCTTCAACCTTTAAATATAATATTTTCCCTCTTTAAACAAAAATAAAAAACTAGAAAGGAAAATGCAAGAGGTCTCCTTTAAGGAGTTTAAAAAGGAAAGTCATCAAATGGCAGGAAATGTGGAGGTTCAAACAAGTTGTTATGCCTGGGTCTGCTCTGCAGATTTAGAGGAAGGTTTAGGGTTTTTTTTTGTTTGATTCACTCTGGCTGATGCATGGGACAAGCAAAATTCTCAGGAGGCTCAATAACAAACTTCAATTTACAAACTTAAGAACATTAAGGTAAAACAAGATACTTAGGCAATTTTACAACAGTATCTAAACAAAGTAAGGCACTTCACTAAATTTAACTTAACAAACTTGAAACTTAAACTTAGCCAACTTATCCACACACAACAATGCACTTACTAAGGCATTGACTGGAATTTTTTAGTCTGCCTTACAATGTATTTTGAGAAGATAGGAGAAGAAAGAAAAAAAGAAAGAAAGAAAAAAGAATAAGAGTAGAAATGTACCACCTCCCATGGATCCAGCAACAAGGCTTGATTGTTGCAGTTTAGACGTCTGTTGGTCAAAGTGTTGTTTGCTCTCTTGATCTATTGGAGTGGGGTACACCCACAAAACTCCGGGTTCAGTGGGTTAATATACTGTTAGACTTATGTGGGAGTGCCCAAGTACCTCCCTTGGGGGGTACAAAACTGTGTGTGGATCATACTCAGTCCTCTGGTGGGAGGCCCCAGAAATGAGTCTGAGGGTGCTTTGGGAGTCTTTGAAGGTTTACGAGACCTTCTAAGACGTGACAGCTGCCTCTCACACCAACATGGCTGAGCAAGTTATGTCCCTGAGAAGTGATGAACACCTCCAGTCCTATGTGTGAATGTCCTAATATCTCTCCTGGGTGAAGGGGCAGTTTTACATCTGAGCCACTTGTGTAAGGGGGACATTGGCATGATCAAAAGCACTATCACACCTCACAGGATCTGCTTCTTGTCAGCCTCTTCCTTTACCTGGTTCAAAACCCAACTTATAGCTAAAGGTTGATTTGTCTCTTCTGGTGCTCACGCCCTCTGCCTGGTCTGTTATCCTGAACATCTTCAGCAGAACACTCTGCTGCTTTTGCAAATGGCTAATTGTTTGAGCCATTAACCATTAACTTGCAGTCTCACGCTGGAGTAAAGGCCTCCTGTGTTACTGAGTCTGATCCTCTGCTATTTCAGCCAGTTTTCTGGTAAACTGAGCTACCACCCTCAAACCAGCTGAGCTTTTTTGTCCTTTCACTCCTAAAGGGAATCCACTGCAACATTGCTGATTTCCTGACCAAATCTTTCCAGATTAATACAAACCAATTAATTCTTTTTACAGCATTATTAATAGACTTCAATATCCTCTTATATTAAACCCCATAATACAAAGCAAATTTTTTTAAAATGAGTAGTTCTAAATTACTCCTTTATGAATACATTGTGATGACCATTAAATTTAAGTAGTAAGCCTTATCTTGCATGTAATACCAGTACCAAAGATTATTATTGCAATGTTATAATGAGATTTAGAAGAATATAAAGATTAAGTAAATTTCAGATTATGTATGATGCAAGTTTGGATAGTCTATAAATTTTCCAGTGCCCATATTAGCTTCAATTTCACCTCTGGCCTTGGGACTTCACTTTGCCAGCCTATGCTGTGTTGTCTGCCTGTTCATTAAAATGGGGATAGCAGCATGTCACAGTCTCACCTGAGGGTAAAGGGATTCAGGTCCTGAGATACCAACAGTGATACTTTAAATAGACTAGCAACAGGTGTTTATCACCAAAGCATTGTGCTCTGAATTCTTAGGTGGAGCAGGCATATGTTTCATATACAGTATATGAAATGTGTATCATATTTCATGTAGCAGCACTGAAGGCTGCAGTACATTAGAGCTTCTTTTATATAATCAGTTACTCTGTGATCTCACAAAAATTCAGTCTGTGGAACATTTACAGACTACAGTGTTTGTAAAAGTACTTGTACCCTAGGAACTGCAGTAAATACTCCCCAGTAAAGACCAAGTAGCTTCCTATTTGCATCATGTCACATAAACATATTAATATACAGAAAAATTCAGTGGTGAGAAACTATCATTAATTTAATACTGATTGTGAAAGTCTGAGTAGTTAAATAACTCTGAATATTTATATAACTTACAATTAGGGTTGGTTACTTCCTCTCTTCTGAAAAATGCATTTACCCAAATGAAAAAGTGAATAAAAAAGGGGAAAACATTTTATTTCCCATAATTAAGGGGAAGTTAAGGAATTGAATTACCAAAATTAATCATATAAAATTTTAAATAAAAAGGTATTACCACAAGGTAATGCGGGAACATTTTTTTATGTGTTCATACCAAGTAAAACTTGTCTTGGCTAGTAGTTTCACAGAATGTACCAGTTTATGTGGACATTGAGGTGTAAATCATGTTACCTAGCTTTTGGAGTTTACACCTTTCATAGTCAAGGGAGAGAAACAGATCTTGTGGGCATGACTCTCTGCATTTTAGATGCCAGCTTTAGAGTAGAAGGAGTCCTGCCAAGTCCTGACCATGGACTATATTACAGAGTTAGACATCCAGCTCAGAGGTAGATGTACACTGCACTATGTTACCAACACTAACAGCAGGACTCAGCTGCTGAATGTAGGCATGCAATCATTTTAGGTGCTGCTGGGTTCTGCTACTCTACAAGGATGCTGAAAAGAAGAAAGAAGCTGCTATGGCCTCTGTGCACAAATCTTGGATAAACTTTGCCATTTGATGCAGAACTGTGCACCTATGCATTGAAATTTTCTTCAAAAGTCCCTGGCATTGCCATCCAAGTGGCATATAACAATACAAACAAAAAGCATGG
>NW_005054382.1:1000977-1064763 GCF_000277835.1 Geospiza fortis
AACTTCAAAAGTACCACATGCACTGAACATCTGCAAAAGCATTTCTTGTATACTTAAAAACCACAGTGATTTAACATGCCCTACATCTGGATGTCCAAATCTATATGCTGATTAACTTGGACTACAGTTTGAGCTCTTTAAATGAAAAAGCAGGTGTTTCTCAAAAAACGTGGGAATGTTCTTCAAACCTAGTTGTAAACTCTGAACACTCACAGAAAGAATAAAAAATTCTTAATATTTTGTTAAAAACAAAAAAGGAAAGCAAGAATATTTTAAACTGAAACACATGGCAATATTAGGCATTACCTAAATCAGTGATTATAACAAAAAGCAAATTGTTACAAATGCATTTTCCTACAATGGATAGGAATGTTCATGTCTTAACAAAGAAGTGCAATGCAGCTACATTTGAAATTGTCTTTGTATGCAAAAATGTCAGTCTGAATGTAGATTTTTATATTATGAACACAGTTTTTAAAGAGTTTGATTTTTACAGAGGGAGGGAGGCTCTTTCATGGGCTGCAGAATAAAAACACCAGCATATGCACTTTGTGATAAAGGGCCAAGGCTACTGTCATATCTCTTTTTTGTTAGAAAGTGAGGTACGTGGAGGGTGAAACAAAAAATTTCAAGGATTTTCTTATCAAGACCTTTCAATTGTTGCTTCTCCATTTGGCCACATGGGCACAGAGCATCAAAAACATTGATCTTCTCTGCTTATGAAACCTCTCCTAGTGGGTTTGCAGAGTTTACTTTCAGGCACTTGAACAATCTTTAGAAGTCACTTAAGCCTCTCCAGTGGTTAAACAGGAATGCTCACTTCAGCATACTCTGAACCATGCATAAAGCAGACATCTAAAACCATCTTCTCACAAGTGGCCTGAACCATTATACACCTTCTTTCCATCTTGACCTACCCTGGGTTCACAGTCACAAATTATCTTTTCTGTTATTGATTTATCCATTGTCTTTCTGGTCATATTTGACTCCAGTTTCTACAATATCCTGTGGCAATAAGTTTCACATTTCTTATTAAGTACTGTTTGAAGTAAATAACTGGTTTGCTCTTAAGATTTTTGATCTTGGCAAAATGGAGACATGATAAAACTGGACTACGGCCCTCGTCATATATGTTAACTCTGTGCATTGCAATGGTTTTTGTATCCTTACAGATAGGTGTTCTGTTTGAGAAGATATCTATATGAACTGTCTTCAAAACTTAAAAATTAAATAACATAATTTTTCTTTTGCTTCTTCAGAACTCTTAAGATGATCAGCTAAATGGACAGTGACTTTTTTTCCTAAAATCTCCAAGAATTGTACAAAACTGGAACCTCACAAGGCTGAAGTAACCTATTATTCACTGTGTACAACCAAGCTGCATGAAACATAAGACTGCTGAGTTGCAGACAGTCTTCTTTATTACAAGGGTATACAGTGCCTACCACAAGGGAGACATAACTCCTGCCTCTTCCTCTGAGGCTTTTTTATTCTCCCTGAGCAAATATGTTCTTGTCAGCACTGCATCTATGGTTTGGCTGGGTTTAATAGGATGGCTTCTGTATTCTTTCATTGGTTGGCCACTTGTGTTGGAATTAACATTTGTCTAGTCATCGAAGACATAGTGTCAACATCTGGAAAACATTAATACGTTGGGGACATTGAGTTTGTACTTTTTCTTGTGCTTATAAATTGCCTGTATTCCTTAATGCCAACTATTTTTGTTACCCTTTTAACATTAATTTTTTGAATGTACTGATAGTTTGATAATTTTTCTATTTTATTATTTTAGATATTCATATGTACAATGTTATTTCAAAGAACATGCCTTCCTAGAAATTATTGCATCTACTGTTTTAATTATGGCTATGAAATTATTCTCAAAATAGATAGTTATCAACATTGTGGGCTCGGGAAGTTTTTTGTGACTACTTGCAAAACTTTACTCAAAAAACATATTCAGACCAAAGGACCTATTTGGCAGAGGGTGTTTCATGGATTGAATGTCTCTGGTGGATCTTGTTACCTTTTTCTATAGAACTCCTAGGTAGGATTTTATATCATTGTGTATTTTATGCCGCATGAATCAGTTCTTCCATTCTTACTGTTCTACTGTCCACACTGTTGGGTTTTTTTTAGGTGTTTACATGTTGATTTAATAATTTATGTACACTGTAGAATTTTTTTCATGGGCAGTGGGACCAGTTTCTTAACTGTTTTTTAGAATAACTAAAATGTTACTTACCTTTAACATAACTGATTCTTCACATTTGGAACATTATAAAATCTTTTGGCAAACTTTATTTTTGTGTAGTATATCATATTGAATGAGTCACTTACCATCTCTGTGATTTAGTTGCCTCACCTAACAAACTAGGGACTATAATCCCTACCAATCCCATAGTTATATGGTCACTTATGCAACATGCTGTACAGCTCTATAAATATAAAAAATATATTGTGTGATCACCAGTCATTGCTAATGAAGGTCCATTATTTTAAAGCAGATCACTTTGAAGATCAAATCTTTACAAAATGGGAGTTCATTGACATTAAAAATATATTTCTCTGTCTCTGCATTGTGCTGCATATGGCACTCAATTGCTCTTGAAGAAAGTTAAATTGTCTCAAACTATATGGAACTTTGGTTCTAAAAGTAAAAAAGTGAATTTAACTAATGAGTTGATGTAGAAAACTGAAGGAGACTGCAAAAACTTTGATGCATTCCTCCTGTTCAACTTGCTTTTAACCTCATGCTTTCAAACCTCATGCTTTCAAACCTCATGCTTTCTTCAGCCTTTAGCAATATGCACCTAAATCATTCATAAAAGGTTCTGTACACTCAGGGTAAATCCTGTCATCATGTGCTGAAATCCTTTTACTTTAAGAAAGCAATGTCTTTTTTAAAATCAAAAGGCTAAATAATAAAAGAAAGAATACAAGACTATATAAATTTTTTCACTGTATTTTCTTTGTTCTATCTCTGGCCCTCAAACATGAGTTTAAATTGTTTGTTACTGCCTATGATTCCAAACCACTTGTTTTTAATCAAGACAAATTCTTCTTTGATTAAGAGTTTTGAATACAATGTGAGTGTAGGCACGAAGCACTCCTGCAGTTCCTTGGGAAGCTGTCCCACCATGCTGGCTGGCTGAAGGTGTCTCTGTCATGATCACATACACGAGTCACATAAATTTGGCCATCCCAGGAAGGAACTGCTGGGCAGAAATCTCTCTACATCTCCCTCCATACAAACAAAGAAAAAAATAAAATCAAACATTTGGATGTGCTGTTTACAAAAAAAAAAGCGCCTTCCACGGAGCTCCTCTACCCAGATAATAAGCTCAGAAATAAGCTCAGAGTCTTTACAAGCACTATTTCCCTTTCTAATGCAATTACCTGCCTGACAGTAAAGAGTGATTCTCAGGATCACTGACTTCTCAAACCTTTCCAGCTTTGGGGCTTTCCAGGCTGTCATGTCGGGACATGAAGCCAGAATTTATGGCAGACTCCAGATTTTAGGGGGTGTTGGGAAAGGAAGAAGACAAAGTACCTCTCCTTACTGTTTCATGGAGAAAATGTTTTCTGTGCTGAATGACAGTAGGCAACAAAATCAAAAAAAAAAAGAAATACCTTAAAGAAGCTAAATTCTAAAGGGTTTAATAATATGAAAAAGAAGCTTCTGGAATCTGATTTTACATCAGGGCTTCTGTAAAAAACAGTATCTTGGGCCAAGGGAATTGATGCCAGTCTCAAGTGAAGAGGTAACACAAGGTCTCAGCTCAGAGTGGGCATCTCCTTATCCTTTTACAATTAGGTCACCCTTTAGAGGACAGAGAAATGGTAATACTGAGTGTGTTTCACTTGTCTGCTGAAGACATCCTTACAGATAACTAATGTCAAATTTCTAGTTTGAGCTTTGAACTAAAAAATTTAAATTCTGTTTGGAGCTGAGACTGCCATAAGCACCCCACAGCTCTCACAGCTCTTTGAGCACACCTTGTCAAAAATACATGTATCTTTTCCCAATGTTAGCTGTGCCGTGAGTCCTGTAGGTTAAAAGACATGTTGCAGGGTTTTTCTGAAGAAACAAAGCTAGGCATGAAATGTCTCACTGACTTTTCACTATGCTCTCTGCTCTTAGCATCCTGCTTTCTCTTTTGACACTTCACAGCAGTGTTTCTTACTTACGCCTGAGTGATGGCTTTGCTGAATGGTAAAAAAGGGACATAGGAGGAATCTATGTCCACTCACAGTCCCTTGTCCCAGTCACAGTGCAACAAACTCTCCACATCCATGCTCAACTTAACGACAGCAGTCACCAGTGCTGTTTGCAGACTTTCTTTCACAAAACAACTTTGCTCAGTCTCCAACAGCAGAGAATTCATGCTTCTAGGCCATGTCAATACCTCAGTCTTGTGATGGCTGGAAAAAGGTCTGATACAAAGCCAAGACCAATTATACAGCAGAGGCCTCCTCTTTCCCATCCCCAGTGATCAGGGTATCAGTTCCTTTCTTTTAGTTGTCTTAATTTTGAAAGGGAGAGTATATAGATAATAGGGAGATTGTATCAGATTGTCTGAAGGAAGCAAATTCAATACCCTAGACTTGGAAGACATAAGGAAGAAGGAGATTATATAAAACACAGAGCAAACTGCCTTTAGTGATCTTTTGCCTCCATCCCTTCTATGCTTTATCCCTCTAGAATACAGTTCTGTTGTCTCCAGGTACAGGAAGCAAACTATTATTAGATGCTGTGCAGGGTTGCCTGGGTCCTCCATGTTTATCTATAGCTGCCCTGTTATCTTTCCTGACTGCAGAAACACGACTCTGCTTGTTTATTGCCTGCTCATGAGGAATTTCCCAGGCTGTTATGTTCAGGAGTGACTTCCACCATCCTGTTCTTTCTGTCATCAAGGTTGAGTTTGGCTGCTCCAGCTCACTCCATGTATCACAAACAAATGGAGCTGCAGTATTTTTAATGTGACACTCTGTGGAACCTTCCTAAATATTCAGTCTGGAATACTGAAGAAAACTTTTTCTCTGATGGTGGAACTGCCTGTGTTATGGTTGTAAGGGAGTTTGAAGGGTCACAGCATCCATCAGAGCTCTTGGGTATTTTTCTTTATAGTTTGCAGAAATAATATAAAACCTGCTACAATATTTAAGAAAGTTTCTTTTTAAGACAATTGCAGAAAGTACTGGTGTCTAAATATGCTCCAGCTTATTTAAAAATTGAAAACAAACCCATAGATGCATTTTTGCCTCCTCCTGCACACTTTTTATGCTGCGTTTGCACAAAATATAAAGGTAACCCAAACCACAGAGAATTTAAATATTAATGTCAGCCCCTGCTGGTAAGATGCTGAATCTCAAAAACTTAAGGCAAACCCTATTGTTCACTGAATTTAAAGTTATAAAAACAAACAAACAAAAAGCCTAAAAAAACCCCCACCACTCTCCATTTATAGGTCATGTGCAATTACCTGGAATGTCAGACAAAAAGCTGTTGAGAAAAACTTGTGGGCAGTGGGGGTTGTTGGTGAAGGAATCTCACTTAATGGAGCCCCACAGCACAAATGTGTGAGACTCTGATAACCTTGAAGTGTTTGATAAGAAACATAAAATGTTTTTGCTCTGAGCTACTTCTCCAGCTCTCCACTAGTTTGCCATGGAGTCAGTCCTCTGCATGAAAGCTCTGAAAATAATGCTGGGAATGTCACCCTTTCAAGGGTCCCCTGCAGCCTACCTGAGGTTCCCTCGGGATGTGAAAGCCGCAGAGCACAGAGGCCTCTGTCCTCCTTCCTTGTGTTCTTCTCTAATGCTCTCTGAAATAGCTTTCCTGACCAGCTAAAGGATTAGGGCTGAAGAAAACCAGAGATCATCAGCTTTGTCCCTGATGCTAACCAGAGGAATTCTCCAATCACTGGCACTTATCATCAGCCAAGAAACATGAACTTCCAATATCCAGTTTGTGCTGGGGTTTTAGATAATAAAGGCTTAGAATTAGACAGGAGTAACATGTGAGGCATTTTCTGCTAGTTTTAGTGGAGTTAACCCACCTCACTCCAAAAGTTAATGAACTTGAATCTTTCAGATACTTCTTTGAAAATTACCTCTTTCGTCTGGTGGGATACCCCATGAGATGGAATACTGCGCCACTGAAGACATGGCAGAGCAAGTAAATCTGGGCTGTATATGCATGGGGTCTGTAGACCATTCCCTAACATTTCCAAACAGTTAGAAAACACATCTATGTGATGACAGAGCTTCCCTTTTCATGCAAAAATAAATCCTTCCAAATTATTTTTTAAAGAAACTGTCAGAGAAGCATCTATGGGAATCTGAACAATTTCCGCTCTAATTTTTCTTCTTTATCTGATTGAATTTCTATGAGTTTCATTTTCTTTCTTCTCAAGAGAAAAGAAATCCCTTGCTGTTATGTGCTTTGAAGAAAAACAACCTTGACCAAATGAGAAGTAGAAGAACATAGTGTTCAAACGTAGTTCTCCAGAGACACCACTGCTGCCTCAGGATTTTTACAAACATTCTTCAGTACCAGATATACTACTTTTAATGTGAACTTTCAGCAGGCATAAACAATCAGCATTCTGCTTTTAAAAATACACAGCTTTAAAATGTTGTTGCTTTTTTTGTTGTTGTTTTTGAATAAGGAAAATTCCACCTCCTATTGTAGCATTTTCTCTGTGTCTCACTGTGCTACAAATTGTTCTTTCAGTTTGTCAGAATTACATGGCTGTGGCATAGCTGCATAATTCCAATATGGTCCTTTGAGAGCAATAGGACTGGATTGCTCCAGGCAGTTGTTCACCCTGAGGAAGTGAGTGCTAGGTGGAATGAAGCAGAAGTGTCTATTTCTGGTGGCTCATGTGGGAAAATAAAGTGAGTGCAAAGTTGACAAGACACCTGAGTGTGTCTGGTTTGCCAAGAGACTCTGCTGCCATCAGGTAGCTTCCCCATCAGTCAGTCTTGCCTGTTCTCACAGAATTGCCATCTCATTAATTTTAATAGGGTTGCTTGTTTGGCTTGGGGGGTCAACACTGATTAAAATTGTTTCAGGCTGTTGCTGATAAACTGGAGCCCAGCTCTAATCCTAATGAGAGGTCAAGAAAGGTCACGAATCAGATCCTACAGTTTTGGACAATTGGGCCAACAGTAGTCAGAAAAAGAGGGATTGCAATGGATAAGCTCTTACAAGTGACCCAATAAACAAGTTAAAAGGAGGCAGCTGAAATATCAAGCTCTCTATGTAAGGATCACAGTCAGAAATATTAGTTATGAGACCTGAAGTTCCAGTACCGACCTTTATATTATAAGGCATTTTTCCAACAAGACATCACTTTCCCTCTTTTTATGATACAAGCATAGCACTGGGTAATAACACCTCAGGTAAACATTCCAGGCTCACTTTGCAGTCAATAGAAAGAAGGATGTTCATCTAAGTGCAATTCATCATTTTGTGAAATCTCAAATAAGCCAGATGAATCACAGCCTAGATGATTTCTCTGTTGACTGTAAATGAAGCTTAAGACAATTCAGTATTCTCAGGTGCAAATGTCTTCAGTCACTATCCAGAGTCAGGAGAGAGGAATCTCACTCAAAGGTACAGTACTTGTGAAGATGCTCTGGTTTTATTGATGGAAAGGCACAGACTCAAGGAATGTGTTCTTATACTGAAGACATTCATTTCTAGCCAAGACTGATGGTCTGTATAAACACTGCATGAGGGAACATGTAGTTGCAGGTCCTAATGTTGTTCCCCTGCCATAGGCCTCTTGGAAGCAGACCAAGCAGTTGGAGAAAAAAACTGTACTTTTGAACACCAAATTTTTGCACATGCTCCATTAAAATGAGCTGGTTGAATCTGGAGAGACTTTCATTGTCAAGCATACAAGGTTTGTTTTGGCCAATGTGTTTGCCTGCCAGAAAGCAAAGGCATAGGCAAAATAGAGGGTAAAGATACCTTTTGTAGACATTGCTCCCTAAACAGCTCTTTTTCAGAGTGCTGAGTCATCAGACTGAATCTTAGCAAGTTGCTCTACACAGTAATTAATACATCAAAATCCAAATAAGATTTTCTCTGAAAAGAGATATTGTTAATTGCTAGCAGAATCACAAAGCCAGTATAAAAGTAAACTATGTATAACTTCCTTTTTATTTTGTAAAGGTTAGGAGATGCAGAAGCAATAGATGGACTTCCAAAGGGCGCAAATACAGTAGTGCTTGGGTGTTTTTCATTCCACAAATTTTGTCTTTTTGACTGGAGAGTCTGGTCACATATCTTCATGGGACAAACATTACTGTAAGTTTTCCTGACATTAGTTGTCTCAGAATTTCATGTGAGTGGTTTTTTTTTTCTTGTGGAGCTTTGGTATAGCTACCTCTGAACTTAGTCCACCCCTAACTGCTGAAACTAACAGAGCTGAGCAAGATAATTTTGAGGTTTAAAAAATTACATTTTAAATTACTTCTTACTGAATGTGAGGATTTTATTCTTCAAGCAGGGCCTTGGCCTCTTCTGATGGCTGAATAGGTTGCCAAACCTCCATGGCCTCTGCTGAGATATTTGCATGATGACTATGCTCAGTCGCCACTAGCTCAGGCTGGTTGAGGTAGTGTTTTGTGTGTGCATATTTATCTCTAGAGGGTTGTGAAGACAAATGCAAAGGTGATTATTGGCACCTCAAAATGCTTTAGATGTGCTCATGCTCCTTTTAACTGAAGTAAAGCTGTAAGCAAAGAGATACAACACCAGAGTGGTATCAGACATCTGACTACTGACCTGTGTTTGCAGAAAATGGAGATGAGGTCAAATCTCAAAATGAGCCAGGAGAAAACTGAGCAGACAAGCTTTATGATAATTGGTGGTAGAGCTCATACTGTTAGTGCTGGCCAGAAACTGAAGAGTCTTTTCACTGAAATTTTTGGGTTTTTTCTAAACTTCATGCAAAATAGATAATTCCAACCTATTTAGTCATAGCAATACCAAATGTGCAAAGAGGGTGCCAGGTATAAAAAATGCAACTTCTGATTGCAGACCAGATATAACTCTGGTCTGAACTACCAAGAAACCATACCTTATATTAGTTTTCAAATACTCATTAGATATTAAAAACATCAGGTGAAAGATTAAATATGCTGATTTTAATTTACTGGATTTTCAAATGTTTGTTGGGATTTTTCAAGGGAATATTTCCAAATAGTTCAGCATACAGATTTTTTTCTCAGCTCCAGAGAGCAGTTGGAAGAAACTGCTGGAAAATATCCATGAGGGCTGTAGCTGGGCATTTCAGGACAATACATTTCACTCTGCATCAGTTGAATAAAAATTCACTGTTTGGCCTCGTTAACTATATTTAATCTATATTCAATTGATGCAGTATCCAAGTCTGTCTTCCTCCCCACAGCTGTTCTTCCTGTACTAAATTCTTATTTTTTTGAAGTGACAAACTGCCCCTGGAAGTCTCTCTCGTTAGGTGAGTGGACATAAAATCTGAAATATCTTGAAGTAATAGTTTTCAAACTCAGAATAGTACCTTCAATCTAATGAAGTCTAGCAACAATTTATCTAGCCTTGACTTAACTCTCCTTGTTTCAGTCACAATAGTCTCTGTCTTTCAGTAGAAAGCAAGTGCAAAAAAGATGTTTTGGCCAAAAAGAAATTTTGGTACATAAACAGATAAAATTCCCAAGCAAAAATATTTTCATTTTGATATCAGGAACAGGAGCAAGTGATCAAAGACAGGAGAGGATGGGAAGTGGGAAAGCTACCTTGCAAAAATATTGCAAAAAACATTGTAGCTAGGCTTACATTCCTTCAGATTGTATCTGATGTTTTTCTGGGGACAGTGATATTTAACATGGTGATTTACAAGATAGCTCTATAAATGAGTTCCTACAGCCCTGGTCCAAGCTGTAGCCATGCTGGAGGAGCCAATGAGCAGGAAGGGGTAAACCTGAATGGGGACAGTCTCCTGTGTGTGCAGGCTCTCATGCTTTGGTAGAGCATGTAATTTTCCTTCATCTGGGTTGCTCATCCATGTTTTTGCCTGTTGCTAGAGGAGAAATATTTCAGAAATAAGTCCTTTCCTTAACATTTGGTCCAGTAGCCCAAAGTGACCTTGGCAGCTTAGTATAAACCTCAACACCAGACTTTTTTAGTTTGTCTTCCACAGCCTTTCTTTTGACAGGTTTATTAATTTCTAGTTATCATACAAGCACACAGCCAAAGTCAACACAGCTGCTAAGGCCTTATCCATGTCCTACTCTAGAAACCTTTCCAGCATGCCCAGGTTCTTGCTTTGGACTTCTTCCCCCGCCTGCCAAAGGCAACTCCAGGTCACAGAGAGCAGACACAAGGTCTTGCTTCAAAGTTGTTCCTGTGATCTGCTCTGCACCCATCTGAGATTGCTCATGCTTCTGATACCGAGTCTCCTGCTGCAGTTTTTGGCTGCTGTTTATCAGACAGCATTTATTCCAAGCTTTTTCTTTTTCTTTTTTCTTTTCCTTCACATCAGAATTTGTACTTGAAACAACTGCCTTCTAGCACTTTATAGAACATAGGAAATCTTGATCAGAGGTTTAATATCTAGTCTGTGTTAAGGTTTTTTTTTGGTTTGATGTTTTTTTCCTCTTTTAAAATGACACTGAAAAGGAACATCCTAAATGTCCCTGCATGGATTTGTGAAACATTTACAGCTGAAAACACTTTACAGTTTCCAGCCACTATTGCCATATCTTTGATCTGGACCTGGGACTACTCCAATAAACATATTCTCTGTGCATGATGCACTGTATTTCTTTTTCACCTGGCCTCTTCCATTGCTTTTAACTCTTTAATATTATTAAGTGTTATCCTCTAACCAGTCCATATTGATTTTTATCTGTTCCTTAGTACAGTCATATCAAGCAAAGAATAATACAAAAATTTATTGGGAAGATATTAAAAAAACTGCCTTGAGATGAGAAGAAAATGTAGCCTAAATCTCTTGGGACTTGCTTCAGAACTGTGTAAAGTACATTACTTTTTGATGATGAATGTTGCATTTTAAAGAAGTGCATTGCTCTTGCAAGTCTCAGCATAGGACAGGAATGTGACAAGCCTGAAAAGACAAATAAGGACACCAGGATCTGCATCCAATAGTTCAGGGCAGGCACAGCAGCAGAACTGCATTCTCTATGTCACAATAAAAATTCCACACTCAGAGACCATGTCCAATGTATGCAACATTAACCTATGAGTTATACCAACTATTTGTTTGCTCCATTGGGATTCCAGGTTTTAAATTGAGATAATAATCACAAATTAAAGTTATCAAGAAACATGTCAGGAACAAACAAACAAAATGCCTGTAGAAGAATTGGTAGACTTTTGAAAAGAAAAATTGCATAAACTATTCAGGAGTACAACAGCCACTGACATGTTTCTTCTTGCCATGATCTGTATTCATGATAAAATAAGACATTTGAGAAAATGTTCAATACCTTATGCCAGAAGGAAGACTTTCTTCCAGTAAGTTGCTTTGTGTACTCTTAAATGAGGTAGGCATATTTGAAAATTCCAGTCGCCTTCTAATCCCTTCCATCTTTTTGCAGACATCAATGCACTTTTTTTCCCATTACACTAGAAATTCAGTCAATAAGATGTGCAGATTTATCTGACCAGATGCAGATGTTTGCATCTGAGTTGTCATCTTGCTGTCTTACCTAGGAAGGACTTAACAGGTGAAATGCATCTGGAAATAGGTAATTCCTTTCCAAAGGCATGTTTCTATACATGATACTACAGCCAAATGCCATGAGTGCCTCTTTCTTTTCTCTGTCTGTGAAAAGAGGAATGTGTGAGCAACCCAGGTACTGCCAATGTTCTTATGGCATTTCAGGTCAGGTAGGATGAATTCCAATTCCAGAATCACTTCCAGACAACATGTCCACATTACCCATATCATACCTTAGAGCCATCATCAGTTTTCATTTAATGGTAAAACAAAGACAGGAGTCTTTCATGTATTTTATCTTTTTAAAGCAATGGTGGTAATGGCAGAGAGCATAACCCAGCCGACGAATTTCACTCTCTCATGCGTCTTCCTACCTACTGTGTCACAGGGCCAAGGTCAAGAAAAAAATCAATACATTATATTTACCTACCACAAAGCCCTTTGTCTTTGAAGCTACTGCCTTTTCCCCCCTTTCTAATAAGAACTGCACATTTGCCCAAAAAGCACAAACATAACAGGTCACAATTTTGTTCAGTTTTTGTTTGGATTTTATAGTAAAATTATATTACCAAATAATCGTAGTAGATAAGCTGGTTTTTTTGCCTTCTGGGATATTGCTACTATTCCCAGTTTCCTCATTGGTTAAAAAGTGTTCAGCTGCACTCATTGTCATGTCTGCATCATTTGTTAGTGCTCCCAAATGTGCTTCCTTTTAAGCTTTTTTCCTCTTTTACCACATTTGGCTGCAGTCTCCATTTCAGCCTCAGTGCATTAGTGAAGTTGTCTTGTGCAACTTGGGGAATTTCTGTCTGGTTTGGGGATGTCTCCTGGGTAAAACATATGATGATTTGTCATTCAGAATGTGCTACAAATTGGAAGCCTGATTCCACCTGACAGCTGCTGGGAGGGCAGCTGTGGGGAGGGAAGAGCTGCGTGGTGTCCCAGGCTGGAGGGAATGACCAGAGCTGTCTGTGCATGCCTTGGTCCAGCCTCATCCAGGGCTCTCCTGGTCCTGTGCTGGTCCTGTGCCCACTGCCCCTGTCTCTTTTAACTTCATATATTGTAGTGCCTTAAACTAGGATTCCCTTTAGAATAAAGCAGGGACAAATGAGAGGTACTTTTTTTCTTTCCAAAGTACTCGGTTTTCTTTCCAAAAAGGTACTCTCCTTTCACGCTCAGTAAGTTCCAGATTTTTAAGAGTATGATACACTTGCTAGGTTCTTGTTAGAGAGTAACAATTTAGTGCTTTTACAAATTAGGAAAGAATAAAACAATTACAAATTTTTTATTTTCCAGTAATAAAGCGACTATAAAAGATAATGCTATTCCAAACAATAGGTCTCATTGTTTTTATTCTATTCAATACCTTTTTTCCCTCTGCAATAGTTCATAGGAATGAAGCTCATATCTCTGAAAAGTATGCTTGTTGACATCTCTATTTTTGGGAAAATGTAGGTCCTTGAAATAGCATATAGGATACACATTGAAGCAACTGTGAAACTGCTGTTTCTCTTGCATATTTCCTGTAGAATACATTCATTTCTTCATGCATGATTGTTTTTCTATGCCCTGCTTGTGATCTTGATCTTATTTTAATGAATTTATTCCTTGCTCTGAAAACATGTACACATTACCTCCTGGCTGAGTCTTAATGTAAATATGTAGAATAGAGTAAAGCTGAGCAGAACAAAATGGACTAGAACAGACTGAACATATTAATGTAATTAACATAGGTTATTCTAACATTTATGACATTTTAAAGTGCACTTCAGTCATATGCATATTTTACCTTTTCTCTGTAATCATAATGGCTAAAACACTATTTTCTCTTCTTAAAAAAATAAAAGTCTTTAATATTGGATGATTTCAAGGCAATTGTAAGTAGTGTAGATTCTTGTGAAATTTCAGAATTTGTCAGAAATGGTGAAACTCAGCAATTCTGTTTGGAGTACCAAGATTTCACCATCTTTTTTGCAAATTATAGGAAATGAGACTCCCTCAGCCTTCTTTGCTTATTTGGAACAAGAAGGAAAAAACCCCAGAGATTAGATTTTTTAATGTTTTATACCAAGCTTGGCTAAAAACACACAGATGAACATATTTCTTTTGGAGAAGTAATCCCAAAGTCCTTTGTCTGGAGTGCTGAGTGTGGCGGTGCTGGGTAACAGAGAGGTGTTACAAACACTGAAGAAATAAGGGTCTGGCCTTCTTTCAAATTGTGTCTATAAACTGGAATCTTTTCTTGGCTGATTTTGTCTGATCAGACATCATCTGTATGGTCTCCCTTGGCATTCAGCAGAGAAAAATAATCACCTCCAGGCACATCCTATTGTGTCAGCTGAAATGCTCTCTCTGGGTGCCTGTATGTCTCCATGGAGGGTTCCTTGATGAATACTGAGAATAGATAGGCAGCTTGTACAAAGGAAAAAAATAAAGGATGAGATGGATCCCTCTTGATTGTTCATAGGGGGAAGGAGCCCTGCCCCCGCCCTGTGCCAGGGAAACCTGCTACAATAACTCATCCAGGCTTTCAGCAGTCAGAGCCGGGCCATCCTGCATTCCTGGGGACATGATGGGGAGAGCTTCAAAGGGAGCTTGTTCTTCACTCAGACTTCAGCAAAAATGCCAGGTCAAAGGTTGAGGGTTTGTAAACTTATAATCCCCAGATGACAGAACAGGAGCCCTTACCAATATTCTTTTCTATTTTTTCCTTTTTTGTCTTTTCTTTTTTTCTGATTTCTTTATTTCAAGGGAATTATGCAAAAAAAAGGTCAAAGGAGGTGGAAGACAATTTTTAATGTAAGCAACAATGCTGTGAATATCTTGGGTAAGGAGGGAAGAAATATATACACATTTTCACATATACATTTCAGAAGAGAATATGCCTGAGCCTTGAAGAGCCTCACAGTTCAACTGACTGAATACTGTATTGCTATTTGCAGCAGTGTTAATTTTTGGAGTTTTCTATCTGTCTTCTTTTAATTGTCTTGGAGCCACGTGAATCGTATAATAAAAAGAAAAAAAAACCAAGGAATTCAGCAGATTCTGGATGAAAATTTCAGCAATCAGTCTATACACAGGTCTGCTTTTTACTAGTGCAAGGCTTAGATATTTCATATGGCAGACTTTGTAGGCAGGGAATGTGAATGGAAGGTTTGCAACAACCTAAGATTCTGAAATAGTCTTTATGAGAGCCCTTTCCAGCCAGAGGCATCTGCTGTCTCCTAGCCGGCAATCCCAACCCATGCAAGATCAGAAGTTTATCTCCAGGGCTTTCTCCAGCTCAAGCTCTCACAGCTCAAGTACCCCCAGCTCTGAAGAAACATGAGACAAAGCAGCTCAGTCCTTCACCCCTGGTCTCTTGGTACTTGGTCTGTGAAGGAATTTCTTTCCTGCTGTTTCTATATGTGCATGTAGATAATGAAGACATTTACAACTACGCTAACTGGAAGAAAGCAGCCAGAGACAAAGCTGTGTGAACAGCAACACTTTCCTTGTGTGCAGCCACAATTCTCAACACATGTAAGGTGCTGCAGAGAAGGGCAGGAGAGGGCAGCAGCCACTTCAGCAGCTACTGATGTCAGGAAGGCATGAAATTCCTTACCTGCCCATCAGCAGGACAGAGGCCAAAAATGTTGGACTGCGTTAAGGCTTGACAGCACGTCAAAAAAACATTGAGCTCTCCACACAGTTAGTCTTTGACTCCCACCACAGACCAATCAGTGCCCCCCCAGGGCTCAGTTTTGGAAAAAGTCCTGTTCAATATATTTATCAATGAATTGGATGAGGGTATTGAAGACAGTCAGTTTCCAGACAACACCAGGCTGGGAGGAAGTGTTGATCTGCTGCAGAGTAGGAAGGATCTGCAGAGGGATCTGGACAGGCTGGATCAGTGGGCTGAGGCCAATTGTGTGGGTCTCAATAAGGTGGAGTGCCAGGTCCTACATTTGGGTCACAGCAACACCATGCAACACCACAGACTGGGGGAAGAGTGGCAGGAAGGTTGCCCAACAGAAAACAACCTGAGGGTGCTGATCAACAGCTGCTGTACATGAGCCAGCCTGCGCCCAGGTAGCCAAAAAGGCCAAAGTTCTGTGCCAGAAACAGTGTGATCAGCAGGACCAGGCCATGCTTGTCCCCCTGTAGTCAGCACTGGAGAGGCACACCTTGAATGCTGTGTCCAGTTCTGGGTCCCTCAATTCAGGAAGGACACTGAGGTGCAGGAGTGAGTCTGGAGAAGGGCAGTGGAGCTGGTGAAGGGTCTAGAGAGTGAGTCTTATGAGGAGTGGCTGTGGGAGCTGTGCTTGTTTGGCCTGGAAAACAGAGGGTTCACTGGGATGTTCTCTCTCTCAACAACTCCTGAAAGGAGGTGTGGGAATTGGTTTCTAATTCAAAGTGACAAGTCAAAACTTAGCAGCCTCAAGCTGTGCCAGACAAGGTTTAGATTGGATATTAGGAAATTTTTTTCAGTAAAAGAGTGATCAGGCATTGGAACAGGCTGCACAAGAGGTGGTGGAATCACCATCCCTGGAAGTGTTCAAAAGGCATGTGCATGTGGCACTTGTGATCATGGTTTATTGGTGAACAAGGAGGGGCTGTGTTAATAGTTGGACTTAATGATCTGAGAGGTCTTTTCCAACCTAAATCATCCAATGATTCTATGGTCATGGATTTTGTCTGGGTGAGAAAACAGCCGTCACTATGCATATGGGACTCACCAAATCAGTTTACAAGCTTTCTTGCAGCTAGACATAGAATTGAAAAATGTATGTAACTGTGTCAGTTTAAAGGTTTGATGCTGATTGTTAGTCTGAACTGGCTATCCATGTCTTGATTAAATCTACAGAGGTGAAGGAAGAAGAAAAAAAGAATTTTATTAGCAACTCCTCTCATTCCATCTGGGAATTATTAATTTGTAAGCCTTCATAGTTTGACTGAAAAATTTAAGTGGGAATTAACTTATTTGAAGCTCTTCTCAGCTGCTATAACAACCAGATCTCTGTATCTCAGACTGGCTAAAGCCCAGATGAATTACTTCACTAGATTGGGACAGGTTATTTATGCCCATACTGCTCAGTCCAAATGGGAACCATCTTCATATGCCTAAAAATGGGCTGGCTTAAACTTTCATCCTCTGATTGAAAGAATGCCAGAAACCTTAAGAGGATAATTCAGCCACCTCTCCTGGACATATTTCAGGACCTGCTGGATGTGCCCTCTTGGGTTGTAGCTCTCTGTCCCTCTGTCCCTCTTGCACTGACCACAGGCAACTCCCAGAAGAATTATCTCCTCCAAGGACTCCAATGAAGCATTCAGAGAAAATGGTAAAAAAAAGCATAGAACAGGAAGACAGGAACAGTGGGCATAAAGCTAAAGGGTGAAAGGGTTATGGCAGGTAGCTCTTCACAAGGGGAAAAAATAAACTGTGCATTCATTCATTTAATCACAGACAACTTCTTCCTACATCGCACTGCTGAGTTTTCTGCTGGAGACCTTGTTCTCTTCTCCATGCAAAGAGAAATATCTCAGTTTTACACAGAAATATCTTTGTCTGCGCATTTTTTTGTCTTTGTATGCAATGACCAGAAAAAGTTGAAGCTAAAGCCACAGAATAATGGCCTCTGTCCACATATTCTACCTCCAACACAGCCAGTGTGGTTTTCCTTAAGAATAGCAAATTTGTCATAGGACAAATACATGACATGCCTCTGTATGGCTTAAGCAGCCAAAAATACAAGACAGAGAAAAGAAAGAAAATTCTTAATGTTACAAAATCAACAGACTTCATACTCAGAAAAAAAAGTAAGCAATTTATTACTAATCTAATAGATATCATTCTGCATGATTGTAAGAATAGCAGGGGAGTTTAATTGTTGGGGAAAAAAATCAATCTTTTACTAGGATCTGAAGGATCAAGGCAAAACATGGCATTGAGCCCAGCTTTAATAAACTTCAATGACATATGAACCTTAATTTTCTCTAGTAGAAAGGTATTTTCTCTTCAAGTACATTATTTTTTCTCTTTGACAGTCATTTGACTACTGCAAAGCACATAACACACACAAGCTGCCTTCAATTCATTTATTTGATAAAGTATGGTGTGTCCAGTTTTGGATTAAGAAGAAGAATTTTGGAACAACTGAAAATTCCTAAATATATCCTTTAACTTTTTTTTTTAGAATTTTCTAATCCTTCTATGGAAAAATCCATGAATTAATTAAAATGCAATTTACATTGGTATAATTGGCTTCTAAGAAAATAATGAAATCCCCAGGTCTCAAGCTGTAAAACTGCATTGCCCTTTAATATCATCATATCCAATATTTGATACATCTGTGATCTTTAATTATTTTTTTCCAGTGACTTTGTCCCAGATTTCCTCTGGTTTTTTGGGGTTTTTTTTGTGTTTTTTTTTTTTTTTTACACTGGCTTACCCAGTAGGAAAATCCCATCTGTTAAATCCAAGTACAAGTGAAAAAGAGACCTTTGCATTTTCCCACAGCGCTCCTGCTTCTGCATTTCCTAAATGATGGATGAGGATTGGTTTGAGTCCAGCAGTTTTCCTGTGCACTATGCCATGAAAAGGTGGGGATGAAACAAAACAGGAGAAATATCAGCTAGGTTTTGTTGGTTTTGACCTACATTTCCTTCTTGTACTCCCTTCGTATAAACAAAAGTTTTGTCACTAAATTTGTTTTTGCATGCAGCCAGAGAGCCGTACAGAAGTCAGATGAAACTGAAATATTTCTGTGAACATGTGCAAAGTTGAAATTTGTCTTTTAAGCATCTGTAGAGAGAACCAAATCTGCTATTTTCATTTTATTAATCTTCCTTTTCCCCTTCTTTCTTCTTTCCTCCCTGCCCAAAGAAAAATTCTTCATGGTACTGGGCAATGGAAATTTTAGTAAATGTGATTCTCCAATTCCTTTTTGGATGGAAAATAAACCATAACCTCACAAATGATCAAAGAAGAGGGAAATACTTTGCTTCTCAATTCTGTTGCTGGCAGTTACATGTGATATATTGATGAAATCGTGATCCAGTGATATCTGTACAAAAAATTTCAACTTATTTTAGTGGGAGCTGCTCTTACATCATATCTTACATTCATTGAGGATCCAAAAATGTGATTCTCTACTGCCAAGAGATGAGACTACTCATTAATATTGATCAAGATGTCACTCTTTTAACTTCAGTCTGGAGGTCCTACAAGAGGAAAAATCTCTTCTTTGTTAGGTATGTAATAGCCAGTGTGCCACAGCCAGGGACATTTCTCCTGAACTGCAGAACAAACCCCATGTCCTTGGTTCTGCTAAGCAGGAGAACCTTAAGTGTTTGCATGTAGCTGAAGGAATTCCGTTATACATTTAGCAGTCTTGATACATCTTAAAGCCAAAAAAATATACAAATGCCAGTATCAGTGCTTAAAGGCATCATTGCTGGTACTTCACCTAACAATGCCAAGCATACTGTTAATTATACAGGTGCTTCAAGTGACTTGCAGTTATGTTAAGTGATCAGAATAAAAACTTGTTGAATTTCAACCAGTTGGAAATGGCTGGTTGCTGCCCTACTGCTTGGTTTCATTCTAGCATTAAATCAAAAATATTTGAGAGAGCATTTAAAGATTCCCTATGGCTAAAACTGTAATATGCCAACAGGAGTATGAATGACTCACAGCTATTTTAGGAAGAACTTGATGTGATAAACTTAAAAACCTCTTATGATGAATTTATCACTGCTTTTATTTACAGTACTACCTCCTGCTATAAAAAGGTGCAGGAATTATTCCATCGCTCTCCTGCTAAATGAAAGGCTCACACAAACAGGGTAATTTTAAACTCCAGGAAAACAAAAGAGAGCACAAAGAAAGGGGAAAATGTTTTTCATAGTTTTGCATCAATTACTTAAACCAACTGATTTCAGCTGGTAGTACTCTCAAAGTCTAAAGAAAGGCATTAGCTGATTGTATTGTTAAATATTCTATTGAATTAAACAATATTCAGTCCCATATAAACTGACCACAGTCTGGCAGTCTCTGTGATGATGCATTTTGAAACCAAACCTTTGGAAGGTAAATTTTACTGCAGCTCATTTTTACCTTTAAATTCAACTGAAAAAATGACATCATGCTCTCACAAAGGCAATTATCAATGTTTGCTCCAGGGACCTTTTACTTTGAGGAGAAGTGAATGATATGGTTGTTTGCGTGCATAGTATCCTAATATTTGCACAGGCTGTATATATATTTGCACAGAACTGTGTTTATACAGGTTCCTGTCTGAAGTGGCCAGCTAAAAACAAACTCCCTTCCTAAAGCTATACAATCATGTCAACGTGAAAATATGCCAGGTGGACTTTGTTAGAGTACTTCATGGGCTGTTGTGATTCCAACCTGTTTCAGGGACTCAGCTGCCTCCAAAAAGGAGTGTCTTGGCCTTGGCTGCACTTCTCTGTGCAGACAGACCCCAGGGCTCCAGGTAGAGATGTTTGGAGGCACCTCATAGGAACAGGCATGGGCCAGTGTGTACTCCTGCACTCCCAGCTCAACTGGAATGTGACCAGTTTAAAGAGAACCTTTACATTTTCCCTGGAGGCTGAAATTATCTGTAATGGCTTACAGATTTAGCTAGGATTCTGTGAACACAGAAACATTTGGGAATGGCTGAGGCCACAGCGGGGGTGGTGCTGGAGAAGCTCTGGTGCCTGCTGGGGGTGCAGGGTAAGCAGGAGGGACACCTGAGCCCCTGTTCCATCCCCTCAGCCCAGTGAGTGCTGACATGAGCACAGACAGCATCCTGGGAGGTGAGCCCAGAGGGGTTTTGGGGCAGCACAATGGCTGGCTGTGGTGGGGAGCTCTCCTCTTCCCACTCCACTGTGCCCACCAGCTCCTCAAGGACAGACAGAGACCCATCATCCTGAAATTGTTAAAATTGTCTTTGTCTCTTATGGGTTTATAATTTGCACAAACTGTGTTTACCTTCATCTACAAAATAAGGGTGATATTTAGAGATCTGGTAACCCTGTAAGATATTTTAATACACTGGTGTGTTACACTGGTATGTTACACTGGTGTGAATCTTCAGGTGTCCTCTGAGGGCCAAGAAAACCACAATAATGAAAATCAGAGGGACATGGAAATGTTTGGTTCAGCTGGACCTGCTGGAGTGGGTCCAGAGGAGGGTCATGAAGGTGATCAGAGTGATGGAGCACCTCTCTCATTAGGATGGGTTGAGAGATTTGGAGTTGTTCATTATGAAGAAAAGAAGGCTTCAGGGAAACCTTACAGTAGTACCTTCAGTACCTGAAGTGAGCCTGCAAGAAAGTTGTAGAAGGACTTTTTACAAGGGCTTGTAGTGACAGGACAAGGGGGAATGCTTCAAACTGAAAGAGGATATGTTTAAGAATAGATCATAGGAGGAAATCCTTTACAGTGCAGGTCATGAAGCACTGGAACAGATTGACAGAGAAGTTGTGGATGTTCCATCCCTGAAAGTGTTCTAAGCCAGGTTGGGTGGGGCTTCGGTCAACTTGGTCTAATAAAAGATGTCCCTGCCCATGGCAGGGGGGCTGGAACTTGATAATCTTTAAGGACCCTTCAAATCCAAATCATTCTCTGAGTCATTAAGTGTCTAACATATGTGAAAGACTTCTTTACTAGTTTATCTAGTAAGGCCAATACAGCACTTTATCTTCCAGAACATTTCTTCTGTTAAAAACATGTCTGGGTCACTGGAAGATGGATATTCTCTCTGCTCCAAGATCCAATACCTGGCAGGGAGGGCTATGCATTGAGGAAGGAAGGGAAAACACTTAGGGGCTGTACCAATCATCAGGATCTGTCTAACCTGTTCCGTGGGCAGCTTTGCAAACATCCCCCTGGGCTCCCCAAGTACAGGGAGCAGCACTGGCTCCAGGACCCAAGCCTTCCCTGCAGCTGAGGGACAAGTGTACAGGCTCTGGGATAGATGCAGGAGGGCCTTGTCAGAAATTTTGAGGCTGTTTTAGTGCTTGAAATCACAATCTTTGGAAATTTAAGCTCTCACAGTTCCTTCTCAGCTATGAATGTTTTGGGTAATGGCTTTGGCAGGAACAGGTGCCCAGTTAGTCAAATAAAAGAGCAGCCGCTGGCCCCTGAATGCAGCAGAGATACCCAGCCCAGGATGAAGAAATCCAAGGGACTGACACAGTTTAAAAATCAGCTTTGAAGAACTGTAAATACATCCATAAAATCTGTGGCAGATTATTTTTTTTGTTAAAGAAATTACGATGCTTCTTGTCCCCTGTTAAATCTTTATATTGTTTCTGTCACTCAGAAGAGCACAGAGATATTTCTTTTTTAAGTGTGATATTAATAAAACAGAGTCAAAGGCACATTGGTGTTTTTCTGTCTGGCTGCTAAATGGCTTAGAAAGTATGCCGCTCTATTTTTAGGAAAGAAATGCTTTTAGGGATTAAAATTCAAAGGATAAGGTAAACAATTTCATGTAACTCTTTAACACAAAAGATGATTTTTCCCTTCAGTGCAGGACAGTGCTCTCACAACAGGCTGATGAGAGAGGCCCTCGCTGCTTTTTTCCCTGTATAGACTACAAAGGATCTCAGATGAAGTGATAAAATGTGGAAAAGCAGCACCAATGTATATGGACAAGAGAGGGGAGGGGGAGGTAAATCCAATAAAATTAGACTCTGATAGTCAACTGTCCCAGCTGGAATTAGATTCTATCACTTGTGAATATTTCATAGTCACCAGCTGAAAGGCATCTAGTGAAGCAATTAAAGCCAATCAGTGGAAGAGCTGAGTGTTTCATTTCTCAACCAACTAAAATAAGCCACAAGCTGTATTAAGGTTTTAAGGGGAAAAAATTCCTAAAACAAATATATTTTTTCTACTGGCAACCAGAAGGAAATGCAGGTACAATTTTGTTAGTGAGTGTGTTGCTGAATGGTAACTTACCCCCCATCTGAGGGAACAGGGACTCCTGTGGGAGGCAATATTCCAGGGGGCTCCAGGTGCGCATTTGTGGTGCCCTGGTCCATGCAGGGGGCATATGGGAAAACCCCCTCCTCCTACCTGGCTAAAGTATATTGGATGATGTTTGGCTGGCTCAAAAGATCTTTCCTAAATCCCATCTCTAAGCTTAAGGCTCATTTATGTTAAATGCAATGGTCTAAAGGAAGCAGTAGAAACAGAGCTTTGTGCTGTAACCCAGACCTTCACCCCGCCTCCTTTTTCTTCTGATGGGCTATGGAGGAGATAGTTTCTGCTTTTTACTGAAAGCAAAGTTCTTGTTTCCTGAGCACAAAAGCATCAGGAGAAATTAAAGCTAAAACTCATTTTCTAGAACGGTGTTAACTTCTCTGAAGAAATTAATTGTTCGGCTGGCCTATTAATCTAGATGACAGTTTTATTACAATTAAAATATCACCTCTAGGAGGCCCTTTGTTTGCATTTGACAGATTTTATTGTGTTTATATAGGCTAATGAAGCAGAATTAAATTATGCTGCTTATATTAAATTTAAATGACTGATTCATTGTATTTAAAATCCAAAATTTATCCTGCATGTTCTTTAATGCCACACAAACTACATTAGTTCACTGCTGGTTTATATTTTACTTTGGTCATTTGCCCAATTGAAAAAGGTTTTGTAGGCACACTAAAACATGGTGAATTAATGTCCAAATGACTAAAACATGAAAGACTGTCTTTAAGCATTTTAGAAGAGTAAAAATACTGTGATGCTAGGTCTAGCCTATGCTTCAGGTCAGTGGCTCTGATTTCATGGTTTACTATTGGTGACTTCACTGAAGAGTTTGATTTGAGCCTTTGCCAACTGAGATCAGTTATCCACTATGCTCATCTCTGTTGTTGATATTTCTTGTTACTTATTTTTATTGATCTAGCAAACTTTGTTATTCCCTGTTAAACATGCTGCTCACATAATCCCTACTGCCCACAGTATTCCATAAAAAGGAACACGGAGTACTCAGGTTTCCGTACAGTACAGAGCTGATCACCTATAAACATGAGGGTAACCTGATGCACATTAATCTTTGTATTTTCTGATCTTAGATTTCCTCTGAGTTTACTTTAGATTTCTATCCCACAGATGCTTACAGCTCATCTCATTACTCCATGTTTCTTCCTTCATTAACAGAAAGAATTGGATGAGTGGTAAGATTCCCTGGATTTGTATTTTAGATGCTGCCTTTAGGGTTGCGCTGTAATATCTCTATTCCTTTCCACATTGAGGAAACCAAAGCTTATTAGTTGAGAGATAGAAGGCATCTACATTGCAGGTATCTGTTAATCAGATTAATCCCATGGCTAATACCTGAAATATTGCTAAAATATGTTCCAGTCACTATGAATACTGGTGGTTTTTTTATTATTATTTCTTTTGTCAATACAAGCATAAATAAAGAGCTAGGGAAAAATTTTTTTGTAAATCAATCTCCAAAATAAATAACTGGAAGCACTGTTATTAGGATATGTCAGACAATTCTATGAGTCCTTAAGTAGTCCAAGAACTGCTATTTAAGAATATCAATTTTGCTGAAAAATTTTACTTTCGGGATATAAAGAAATTTCATAAATCCAGTTTGAATCTGATAACCAACTTTGGCCAGGGAAACAACAGAAGAATTTCAGAAAATCATTTTCCTTTTTTAATAGCAGTAAAATAATTGGTGAACTCATGACATCAATGATTTATTTTCCTTTGTAATACTGCTCTATCTTCATCTTGGCTTTCCATTTTGGCTATTAGCTCACAGACAGATATTGTTTCATATGTAATACTATGGGGAAAGAAACATATCAGAGTTGATTTTCTGCTCAATTATTAAAATGGTATGACCAAGGGAAAAACTTAAATTATTTCCTTGATTAAATGTATTGTGTAATGACACAGATGTTTGTGGGTATGAGTAAACTGGAACTAGAAGCCAGCTTTAGTTTCTGGGACTTTCTGCAGGATGATGAGTTTCATTACCTCGCACTTCAGTTCTCAGCTACCTCTAGGGATTTCTCTTGCCTGTGGGTGGGATCCACCAGTTTCATCAGTAGAAAACTTTATGAAATCTTCGAGACTCAACTGTGCTGATATGAAGTTCAATCTGGTGTAAGGAAAGATCCAGTAACTTTCATGCCTTTTTAGCGCATCAATTTTCATCTATTTGAACTGCAGAAAAGTAGGTCTACGAAGGAAGCAAGGTGAGAACAGACTTCTGGCAGATCAGTCCTACTTCTTGCTAAGTCAGTGTTTCAGTCATGGAATCCCAGAATGGTTTGGATTGGAAGGGACCTTAAAGATCACCCAGTTCCAGTGGCTCTGGAATGGGGAGGGCCAGCTTTCACTAGGCCAGGTTGTTCAGAGCTCCATCCAGCCTGGCCCTGAGCACTTCCATGTGTTTAGCCATGGGAAACACATAGTCTCACAGACTTGTCAAGTGCCAATAGTTACTGAGATCTGGTAAATCCCATGCATCAGAGCAGGGAATCCCAGCAAACAGGATTCTCTTTAAAATACAGACACTGATTCTGAAATACCTAGCTTTTGTATCTGATACAAGGAGCAGCTGTGTCTGAGCACGAAAGTTCAACAGGAATTTTCCTCTGCACGACTCACTTGAGGAAATCACACTTCTCACTCACAGAAATTCCAGTGAGAAAAGTTAACACACCATGTTAGAATGCACAGAACTCAATACTAAAAAATGCTTCAATGTACACAGTCAATTTCCCTAAAATCAAGGTGACAGGTTATTGGTCCATTTGTAGCACAGGCCCAGACCAAAGCCCCATGTGTTGCCCCTTTGCAAGTTTCTAGCCTGAGGGTAGATTCATATCTCTAAGACAGAGCCAGGGATTGCATGAAGAGCCCAAAAGCCAGGGTAGTTCTGGAAAGCTCATTAGTGATGAATATGAGCTGTCATTGGAGTCTCTCTAATATAGAAAAAAAGAAATCAAAAAATACTAACATGCCTTTTAGTATGGTAAAAACATACTTTCTCCCTGGAGCAGCATCACCTGTTCCTTGCTCTTTGATTTGTCTGACTTCTGTCCTGTTTTGTTTTACTTGAATCACAGTGATGCAATGAGCCTTAAAGCAAAGTTGTTCCCTTGTGCTAATGGCGTGTTTGCACACTTGGTGTTGGTATATTTGTGTCCAGGCAAATTTTGTTCTATGTTGCGGTAGATAAGTTGTTTTTTAAAGTTTGTATCAGTTTGCAATGTAGAAAAATGTAAAGAATTTGTGACAAAGGAAGAAAAGGGTTCTTTCTGTGAGCTCATGTAAAGAATATCTACAAAAGAAGGGTCTTGCCTCTGTGTATGGATGAGCTGTAAACTGGATACTCCAAGTATGGTCCAGGAGCTACAGGAGAGGGGTCAGCAGAGGGACATGAAGATGATTAGAGGTCTGGAACATCTCTCTTGAGCAGAGACTAAGGGAGCTGGGCTTGTTTAATCTGGAGAAGACTGAGAGGAGATCTCATTAAGGCATATAAATATCTCAAAGGTGGGTTCCAAGAGGATAGTGCCAGACTCTTTTCAGTGGTGCCCAGAGACAGGACAAGGAGCAATGGCCATAAACTAAAACACAAGAAGTTTCATCTCAACATGAGGAAGAACTTCTTTTCATTGAGGATGGCCAATCACTGGGACAGGCTGCCCAGGGACGTCATGGAATATCCATCTTTGGAGACATTTAAAACCTACCTGGACATGCTCCTGTGTCACCTGCATTAGGAGACCCTGCCTTGGGGGTGGTTGGACTGGATTATCTCCAGATTTCCCTTCCAACCTTAACAAGTCTGTGATTCTCTGTTATTTAACACTGTCGTTTTCACTTTTCATTAAGTCAGTTGAATTAGGAAAGCAAAATAGTTCATTGAAGCAGAAATATGTATATTAGTGTATTTGATAGGCCAGTTACAACCTCTGTAACAATGCAGCCTAGACTGTATATGGTAAGACTATACAGAGCAGAAGTTAATATGCCAAAAAAGCAGTCAGTCTGTACAGCTGCCAGAAGAGGTGTTAATATTTTTCTCCATTCTAGTAGAAGCTCATTGGGATATGCAAAACTCATTCGTTAAGTAACGCTGGAGAGTGACAGATGCTGACATATATAATTTGACAGCTGCAAATACCAGGTACTAGAAAGTGTCATTTCCCATAAGTATAAAATAATGGGTCATTATTCCCTGACAGATTAAAACCCAAGTACTATGAATAAATGAATCGGTAATCCTGCGTACTTTAAAAGAAAAATAGAGCATTCTTTTTCTTCTTCCAGAAATAAAGCAGATTTCCTTTGTTCTCCTCTCACCTGTGTGTGTTACCACCAATTGCCAACTCTCTGATGAGGTGGAGCAGAGGAGGGAGTCTCTCACACGATCTACTTAAGGCATTTAAGACCTTTATGTTTGCAGGCAGGGGATGCTGGTTCCCTAGGCAGCCAGTGCAGAAACAGCACAGCATCCAGCAGATAGCTCAGAGGAGAGGCTTGCTGCCTCTTTGATTGCAAGAGGATCCCAGGAGCACAGGCATGCCCAGGTCAGAGGTCTGACATGAAGGGTGCCTCTCAAGAGTTACCTGTCCTGCTTTGTGCCCATCCATAGGATGGATGGTGTTTTTTGTCCCCATAGGAGGGCCTCAGCTTTTCTCTTGCCTTTAATTCTGAGCCCATGTTTCCACTACTGAGGCACAGTGACCTTCCTCAGGCAGACAGCTAACAGTGGGGGACCCCTGAGGTTCCAGATGTAGCACCACTAGAGGTGTTTGTCTTCCTCTGGGCAAGGGAAAATCTGCCCACTGGCTGAAAACAAAGCCTGGGAGGGGAGCAGAGACAGATCACACCCAGCAGAGTTCTGCTGAGGCTGCACTTGCTGGGCTTGTTGGAGGGCATTCATCTCTCTGGGGTCTAGAGTGATGCCCTGCCTAATGTGGCCTGAGCCCTAAAACAAGCCACCAGGCACCATTTCCGACAGGAATACACCAAAGCATTTAACAGGAATCTAGTTGATGTCAGTGGTTCCCAGTGCCTGCTGTGTTTAGCCAGCCATGCACCTACAAGTTTGGTTATACAGTGCCTGTGGCTAGCAGTTAAATCATGGCTGGGATATGTCTTCTTTCTTCCCCCCACCTGATTATCAAACCCATCCTCACCACAGCCTTACATTGTGATGGATGTGGCTGGGACCAAAGGCTGTTCAAAGCTGAGTGGGTATTGCCCAGTCACAGTAGCTCCAATGTTCTCATGGAAAGGAGCATGGCAGGAGCTATGCCAGTGCCTTTGGGTCACTGGAGAGACCACCTGAGGAATCATGGAATCATTTAGGTTGGACAAGACCTCTCAGATCATCAAGTCCCACTGTTAATCCAGCACTGCCAAGTTCACCACTGAACCATGCCTGCAGGTGCCACATCCACTTGCCTTTTGAACACTTCCAGGGATGGTGATTCCATCACTTCCCTGGGCAGCCTGTTCCAATGTGGTCCTTACCTTCTCTGTGAAGAATTTTTTTCCTAATGTTCAATCTAAACTCCCCTGGAGGAAGGACATCCCTTGATGTCTAGCTAAGTAGTTTCTCATAATCCTTTTCCAGCAGTCCTGCAAGAGCCAAGCAGCTCTTTCCTGCTTGAGAAAAGTGCTTTCTGGTGTCTTTTGGGACAATGTTTTCTTTTTTTGCATCAGGTACCTTCCAAAAGAAGCATTATTTATTCATTTATTTCAGTTTATTTAAATCTATGTCCCTTAAAAGTAACACAAAGCCATTATAACTGACAAGTTCAAGCTCTTGTATAATGGAGGACCCACAGAATTTCACTCAAATCCCTGCATTTGGGACTTGTTCTTTTTTTTCCATGCAATCACAATTGCTCACATAAAAGACAAATAAATTAATGCCTTCACCCATTACTTATTGAACCTGTGGTTGTAAGGTAAAAAATACTTAAAGCTTTTCAATGAATTTTAAAATATAACATGCATTTAGATTCTCCAACAAATCATGCAATTTAAGATTGAGGGAGTTTTCATTTTTAGTAAATTATGCTTGCTACTGTATTTTGTTGGTAGGCGATTAATTAGAAGCAACTACCATACCAACACTGAATTTATTGGGTGGATTTCCTGTCATCTTTGTGGTTCAATGAATTTTTTTGCAAGTGTTCTACATTTAGCACAGCTACCTTCTGCTCTGTGTCTGGGCTCCTAGAAACTATTATCATATAAATAATAATTAGATGGAAGTTAAAACCAGCATGACTGTACTGAACAAATATACATGATTGCAAATGTGTCTGTATCAGTGGGAGAGAAGGAAAGTGAATCCACTTCAAATGTTCAGTTTTACACCTCATTAGTTGGAGATGATTGTTTAATGATTTGATAAAGGGAATTTTTCTCCTTCCTCAATCCACTTGTTTCTTCTCCTGTATTTAGTAATTGACTGCAGTTCAGAGTTCTGCTGAATTTTTTAAGGTTTTCACCTATTTCTTTTCTAGAAGGTTTTATCTTCAGGCTGACTGGTGTTTGTGGGCTCAACCTCACACTATCCATAGCATAAGATGCCAATCTTCCAGCACCCGTTCTGTTTAAAGACAGACACTTGGGCTGTCAGCAGTGGGGTGTATTCTCAGCTTCAAGGACATGCTTTGGAAGTCTTTGAAGACAAGGAGCATCAGAACAAGTTTGCAGATAGGAGATTATAGACAAAGCATTGCAGAGATCAAATGAATGCTTTCCTCAGTCTCTCAAGCTACATGTTAATCAAGTCAAATACTAAAGGGCTGTTCAATATTGTTATCAACAATTGCTTAGGCAAGGCCCCACTTCTATACATTTACAACATACGTGGAACAAATGTATTTACAGTAACATTGGTTAACTTTCAGTGAACATAGGTAACCTTTTTTTTAATTCTTACATCATGAGTAGTAGTTTTAGTGAATTTTCATCCTTCCAAAGGCCAAGATTTAAAAGAGGGAAAAAATCAAAACAAAATATAAGGCTAAAATATTTATTGAAGGAGCTGGGGTTCATGCCTCCATACTATCATTTTGTTCTTTCAGTTCTAGGTGTTGGTAACTGAAATTTCCCTTTCACAGAGCATATGGCTACAGTAACAATGTGTCTGCCTCCTTAGTATTTGTTGGCAGACTAGTTTGCTTTTGTTTGTATAAAGTAGAAAGGAGCTTTAAAGGCAGTAGTCCAGGATGTGCGGTGCATGGAGCACTAGTAAAGTGGCTGAGACACTGTTGGCAGCAGGAGTCTGCAAAGAAACCATCACATTGGAACAAAACCAGCTGTCTGCCAGCACCATAAACTTTAGGAAATGTTGTGGGTGATTAGTTGCTACTCCTAATGTGTGAAAGTTGGCCTGTCTGCATACAGGCAAAATAAACTCCCTTTTACTTCTTGCCACTCATACATAGAAATCACAGGACATTATGGGATTGATTATGAGCCATAAAAGCCAGGAAGTTCAGTTTTAGAGTGAAAACCATGGCAATGACTGTCTCTTTCTATTTGGATGTCATTGCATGAAAAGCTAAGGTGAAATGAAAAGGAACAGGAAACAAACCTCAAATGGGAATGGGACAAAAATCTCTAATGGGAAAAGCAACTCAGTCAGGAAGGAACACTCAAGCATATAATATAAGGCACCTGGCCTCTCTGAAACTTTTGGTTTTTTAAGTAAACCTTAGTGGTCCTGGAACAATAGTAAAAGAACAGTCCACAAAACACATTCTGCTGAGTGTCACATAGAATTTTTTTCCCAAAGACAGGCATCCTTCCCATTTCCACCATCCCACCAGCTCACATAGTCTGAATAAACAGCCCTTCAACAAAAGAAAGAAAGAATATGGATTGATTGCAATGAAAATAATAAAAAAGCATGTTTTGTTACGAACCCCTTTAGTTACATTTTTTGGGGATAAACTGTTTCAAAGGCCATTTCAAAATTAAATCATCTGTGAGTGCAAATGTGGGAATTTACCATGAAGTGAAATTATCCTTGTTTTGTGCTGCAAGGCAGTTTGAATATTTCCTTTCTGCAAGGGATTTTTTTTTCTGAACTGAAATAGATGAGAAAGCTAAGGGCAGAAGGTGAGGCTATTTTATTTTTTTCTTTTATATACCTCTGAGTCTTCTGCTTTAAGCAATCATAAAAAAGATAAATATTTATATAGTACCTGCCAGTCTATGGCTTAAAAGCACTTAACATGCTTTAATATATACTGTTGCACAGAAATAGAAAAAATACAGTTCTAGGGAGAAAGGTAATTTCTGGCTGTTAGCAATGCTGGAAAACAGAAAGTAAACAGGATTTAGAGCAAAGTAAACCAGAATTAATTCCTAGTAAGAATAAGTAAAGGAGAAAAGCTAATATTTCCACGGCTGCAAACTTTGCCAGTGGGAATTTCAAAGCCTGATTTTTCTTATCTTTCATAAACAGGCTGTAAATCTTAGGCCCTACAAAGTAAATGGATGGCTTAGTACTCTAACAAAGGACAAGACTTCATTCCCACAATTTAGTAAGATACAGCCTTGGAAGAAATGGTAAGATCTGAGTCTAAGTGCCTTCAAGGGGTTAAGAGGGGCTGTAGAAATGACTTATGCTTTTGACTAAGCAATAAAACTACATTCTTGGGTGGGGGGAGACTGCAATATTTTGGAGTGCTTTTTCCTCACAAAAATGTCACAAAAAGATTTTCTTTCCTTCAGCATGATCCACTTTATTGTATTTGCAAGGAAAGTAAAGGAAATGAAGACTTTTACTCTCGGAAATGCCAGTGTTGCTTTCTAATGCTAGTCAGCAGTGATTTAGGGGTCATTCTCAGGAGAATACCAGGATTAGCAGATGGTCTCAGATAAAACTTTGGGTTTGTATTTTTTATTCTTAACTTACTCAAGAAATCCAGCAAGCAACAGAACCAGAGGCTTTAGATAAAAGTCCTAGAGGTTTCTCCAGAATCAAAGAATCATTAAGATTGGAAAAGACCTCCAAGATCATGGAGTCCAATGTTTGACTGAACACCATCACCATGTCAACTAAACCATGGAACTAAGTGCCACATCCAGTCATTTCTGAAACTCTTCCAAGGGTGGTCCATCCACCACTTTCCTTGGCAGCCCTTGCAATGCTAAAGTCACATTCATACTGTGAAATGCATGCTTAAGTGTTTGTGGAAAATAGGACACATCCAAGAGGAAGGCATGAAAGAGCCCTGCCTCCAAATTCCCTGTCTCAGAGGACTGATTTATTTCATAAACATAGAAGAACTGCTAATTTTGCATGTGTAACTTTAATTATAGCAGAATTTAGCTTTTTTTTTTTTTTACTTTTAAGGCAGTTAGGAGGTTTTCTTCTTAATGGTGAGACTATTTTGAGAATCAATTTAAATATCTGAAATGATTATGCATATCTAGTACAAATATGCTAAACTTAACCTTTGAAGTAGTGCTTAGCTCTTCACTTCCAAAATGAAAACAAATTAATAAAAATTCCTCTGGATTAAAGAGGCATACTTGGTATTTCATTCTCATCAGAGAAACCCCTCAGACTAGGGCTGTAAAGGTACCTGTTTTGTAATAAGGAGCTTTGGTCCCTGACAATGTCAAATGATGTTTCACAAATTCTCCATAACCCCTCTTGGATCCCTCAGAGTCAGTAGGAAGCAATTTACCCATTGCCAAATATACTGATCCAAACAAGCAGTACAGGGCAATATGTGCTATGTCAAGACACCAGCCCTGGTCCCTGGGTGTTCTTGCTCTGTGGGCACAGCACTTATTCCCAGCTAATCTCTCCCCACACTTCCTAGCCCAAGTTGACTCCTGTTAAAGAGCCATGTTTCAGACCATCTATAGATCTCTAAACAAGCATTTTGTGCTTTGCTATGAGTCCCTAAGCTCATGGACACAGCCTCCAGCACATGGGACAACTTGGTCTGCCTTAGCCAAACCAGCTTTCTGTCACCCAGCCTGAGCTGGTGCTCTGGCACTGCTGAATGTCGAACCTACCTTCTTTCAGCTACATAACCCCAGGAAGAAGTGATGCACTGGAAACGCATCACCTGGCTCTATGATCCTCCTCAGTCTGGAGCCCTGACTTTCAGGTTAGGAAAGAATGGACAGAAAAGCAGACTTTTCCCTTTTCTGCTGAAGCTGGGCCACAGGAATGCGTGGTGCTGGCCACAGTATGCTCAGGAAATCTCTAACTGCAGTGGCATTTACTTCTGAGGTGCGAGACTTCCTTTTTGTCCCTGTTCCCAAGGCAGGTAATATACTGTACATTTGAGAAAAGTAAATAAAATACATTAGGAAAGATGGGAGAAGGAGTGGGAATGCAGAGTTTTCTTCTCCTACTAATTGCAGCAACCTCTCTCTTCTCCCTTCTGCCTTTACGTGTTAATTTTGCCAGGGTTTGCAGGATGGGGTCAGCCTCCTTAGGTGTAGCAGTGAAAAGCCCTGACCCTTGATTTTCTGTTTCTTGTTCAACTTTCTAAGCACATGCAAGAGGCACCACAGCACCAGAAGCATTTCCACAAGTTCTCAGGTATTTTTCACAAGAAAAAAAGAAAGCAAGTGCTCTGAGACATCTGTGATCACCAATATAGGGAAGAGGTAAGATCTTAAGGCCTTCTCTGGCATTTTTTTTATCAGCTGCTGCCTGTTCTGTGTGGTAGCTACTGTGAAACCTGTTTCTCAGCACTTAATTCTCATTATACTTTTAAAAGGCTATTTAAGGATGTAACACGGGGTTGTAAATTGCACAGAAGCCTAAAGGTTACATATGGTAATGCTACCAAGGAGCGTATGCGGCTTTCCAGATCTGACCAAATGTTTTACAGGGAAGGCATTTTACTCAATTCTCTAGTGTTGTTTTATGTAAACAACATAAATAATAATGTGTTTTAGAATTGCCATTGCAAAATAAGACCTTTCTATGCTCAAAGGACCTCTGTGCATTCCCTGCACAGATATTGCTATGCTGAAGGACATACTTATGCAAATAGGAATGATGGTAAAGAAAGTGAAGAAGAAAAATATCAGGTCAGAAGAACAAAACTGTGTTTCTTCTAGCTCCATCAGCTTGGCTATATTTTCTTCCTGACAGCGACACTGAAATGGCAAAAGAATTCCTTCAACCAACTCTTCCTGTGACCTAAATGCATAATTGATGAAAATGTATTGTTTACATGAAAGCCTCATAGAAACCACCAGGAAAGCGTTGCAGATTATTTTTTCCTCCTTTTGCCACTATGTTTTTACAGATGTGATATGTGGTTTAAGGAGCCAAAGCAGACAGTTGTGCTTCAGCCCTGCCAAATATTCCAAACAAAGAAAAAGGTTTCTTTCTTTCTTCCCCTTTTCCCGACAGAATATAGATAGCTAAAATAAATAAATATATTAAAAAATGCAATTTTAATAGCTTTTAATTGTCATATCTACGAAAATTCATGAGGTAAATTACACATTTAGAGCAAACAATTATACAGCTTTGATTCCTGCCAGAGTGAGAAGTCAGGGCACAGCAAGGACACGGCGGTGGCCTCTGTCAGCCTGAGCACGGCTGGTGGGACCGGCGCTGCCGCCGCAGCCTTGCCGAGGGCTGGATTGCCACCTAGTGGGACCCCTTTGCTCCAACCCACTGGAGCTGTTAAATCCCTGCTCATTGTCTTTATCCTGATTAATAAATAGTGCAGATGAATTTAGGGCCTGGAGCAGTGGATCACTAAACGCCCCGAGCTTTCGGTGTGGCACAGAATGAAATCAGAGAATCATGAATGGTTTGGATTGGAAAGGACCTTAAAGATCCTCCAGTTCCACCCCACCTGACACCCTCCACTTGACCAGATTACTCAAAGTTCCACCCCCACAGGGCAGGGGCACCTTCCATTTCACCAGATTACTCCAAGTCCCGTTCAATCAGGCCTTGAACACTTCCAGTGATGAGGCATCCACACCTTCTCTGGGAAACCTGTTCCAGTGCCTCGCCACCCTCACAGTAAAGAGTTCCTTCCTAATATCTAGTGTAAATCTGCTGTCTTTCAGACTAAAGCCATTACCCCTTGGGGAGTGTTTGCCCCAACATGTTGCAGATGTACCCAAAATATCAGTGGCTGGTTCAGAGGCAGCACAGAATGCCTGTGTGGCACTGCTAGCTCTCCATATCACATGAGGATGCTGGCCTCTCTCAAGTGTCCTCTGGTACTTGAACGCTGTTATAACTGATAATATCTTCTCTTTGAAGCTCAGAGAAAATCTAAATGTAAGGAAAACCATGGGGCCCTCTTGTCAGGGCAGGAAAGATATGAGGATAGACCATGGCTGTTTGCTGTGATGAACTGCCAGCCCCTTGAGCTCAGTGCACATGGAGTTGTGGCAGACACAGCCACGGATTTGGTTTTCCATTGATCTCAGAAAGGCAGACTTTGTGCAACTGCAGAAAAGCTAAACACAATTCCTGATGCAGCTGTGTGGTGTGATGCAGTCACTCACTGAAAGCTCCTCCCCTGACTAACTGGGAGCTTAGCAGGAGGGAGCAGTGGGATGGAAGAGGCCAGCCTGAACTTCTGAGGACCAGTTTAAGTCAGTCCCAACAGCCAAGTATCACAGCTCTCCACCTTTTTCCTGCTCCCAGAGCCCTGTTCCAATGAAGGTGGGAGGAGGCAGTGGTGGCAGTGACCTCCAGCTCTGCTGGGGAGGAGGTGTCTGTGCTGCTGCTCCAGCTGCTGTTCCAGTGTCACTAGGTAGAGAGGAGCACCTGCTGTTTCTGTGTGTGAGCAAATGTAACCACGGCTAAGGCTGCTTTCATCCCTGGACTAATGTATATGTTCATGAAGAATGAAAACGCTTCAGTAAGAGAGGCAAAAAAACTTCATAGTTTCATGAATGGAGCATTATTCTGAGGAAAAAAAGGGATCTTGGCAAAAGGAACTCCTCCTGTCCTGTATTTTGTTCAAGCTTGAACAGCAAGAAGGCAGAATTCTAACATGAAGCCAGAAAAAGAGCAAATAAGGCAGTGTATGTTTCTGTGGTCTGTATGTACCAGGCCATCAGATGATTGAGCTGGCCCCTGGTTCTAGTCCCTCAATGGTTTGTCATTTACAATGTGTGAACACTGAATATTTATTTGGTGAAAGTAATGCTGGTAGCTAGACTGTAGCTTAGCTACTGACTTTGTTGCTGGCATATTTGCATTCTGTGCAGAAGTCCCAAGTGAACAGAAAGAGCAGATGTGTTGATTTGTTTGGGGGTTCTTCAGTTATTAAGGAAAAGCTGCAGCAAAGAGGCACAGTGGGTTGGGACTGGATGGTTGGGACTGAATGAGGAGAAAAACAGCAAAGTGAGAAAAGGAGGAGGGGATGGAGGTGTTAGTTACCTTCCTTACCTGGTTATCCTTACACAGAAGGAAAACTGGTACTCTTGGAATGGTGGCTGTTTATCTGGAAGGAAGCAGCCTGACATGGAGAGCTTTACTAAGCAGGAGTTGTTGTAGTCATCAAATGAGCAGGGATTTCTATTGCCTAAACCTGGCCTGACAGAGAGAAAAGGAATGGTTTCATCTATGTTCCCACAGGCACATACTGTGGGTGAAGAAGAAGTGCAGAGGAGCTTATGATTTATTCCTTCTGTTCCTGTGACTAGTGCTTTGTAGTAGCATTCCTTAAAGGTTAGAGACAGGGCCAAAACATAATTCAGCATCAATGTTAATTATCTAGCATGTGGAAAATCTTCAGGCAGACTATCTATAGCTTTATTGTACCTCTAATTATTGTACCATTGGAATTAATTAATTGGATAAATAAAAAAATATTATTATTAAGCAGGTGATCAGATGTCGCACAGAAATTAAAAATCAAGAATTAGTACAATAATCTAAATGATAATTGATCTCAAGCAGTGACTGCATGTTTAAATACTCTGGCCAGTGACATATAGCTGTTAGATTTTAACTTCAATTAGATGAAGCAAAATATTATGCTCAGTCTACTGCAAGGCCTAAAATTGTGATGAACATCCCAATATCTGAAAAATGGGAGTATCAGCAGAAGCCTAAGTTTCCTATAACAATTTAGATACAGATTCTGCATCTCAATGTGATTAGAATTGCTAGCTGAGTTATCTTTAGGTCTACAAATGTCCCTTTTAGGAAAATGCTCCTTCTGGCTTGGCAGAAGGCCCACCAGAGCAGAAGTAGGCAAGGAAGGAGCTGCACTATGGTAACTTAGTGAGCTGCACTTAAATCAACACCTACAAGACCTGGATTGCATGCACCTAACAAAGAGTCTTTAGCCATGAGGTTTCTGTGAAAAAGGGGAGGGCTGGTGATGGCACATTTTGTGTTTCTTTCCTGAATCTTCACTGCTGACCAGGGTCATTTTGGAGCCTTTGGTAGAGTTTGTATCTTCTGCCTCATCTGTGAACCACAGCAGAGCTTAGGTGTCTCTCTCTCTTCCCAGGCTTGGGGACTTCAAGGGTCTGGTTGCCCCCTGTACATCATTCAGAAATTTTGGATTCTAATGGTCACATAATCTGAGAGTTAGGTAAGTAAAATTTGTCTTTAGGCAAATTGCAACTTTGGAAATTTTCTAATCATAAGGCTTCACAACCTTTCAATCTTACCTGTTGGGCATCTTTAGAAGCAGAGAACTACAGTTCATCTGACTTTTTAATTATTTAGAATGGTCCTTTTGCATGCCACAATTATGGCACCCACTCCTTTTTACTGCATTTATCAAAGGAGAAATGCTCAACTAGCATTTCATGCTCCACTCCTGCAGCACTCCACATCAAATTGTGCATGGCCACAGTCCAGCTCTCACTAGCAACTGTAGAAACAGAAAGCTTATTTCAAGGAAAAAAATGTCTTTTAAAATGCATTAGGAGAGAAAAATAATAGTATTGGTTGCAGTCAATACAAACAGATATTATTTAATATTTTAGGTAGTACTTCTTCCTAGTAGTGAGACCAGCCAGTGTATGGTATGGTTCTCCTGGAAGTGGGATGCCTCTGTTCACATAACTTTGAGACAATAAAGCAGCTCTTCCTAGGTAATATACTAGTTTTGTCTAGTTTGTCTAGATTATATATAATCTGTACTAGATTGTCTAGTTTCCTAAGCAATCTGCACATTTTATTCAGTGCCCTTTACTGAATCTTTGTGGATTAAGAAAGACTGGTTAATCTGAAGGGTATGTAACATCAGCTGGCCACAAACCTTGTTCTAAATGCTGTTCAAGCCAGGAACAAATAATCAGGCTTTGCAAATCCCCACAGAGAGTTGTGCACTGATTGTTCAGGCTGCACAATCATTTCTCAAATGAAACACAGCTGAAGTGCCAAATGCTGACTCTCCCCAGGTTGGCTGCTACATATGGTTATGTCTTCCTAACCAGTTACCTGCTGTGGCTGGGCAAAGCCAGTAGGAACACTCAGATTATTTTAATCCTGATTATACAAGATAATTCTGAAAGATAACAAGGGTTGAAATCATTAACTGTGCTAAAACAGTGTTTATAATGTGCTTAAGCCAAGAATATTATTTATACTCAGAATACAATAAGATTAAAGGACGGATGGAGAGTTAACCAAATGCTGCAGCTACAGGTCAGCAGTTCCTGTCTCATTCTGCCTAAGAGCCCATAACTGCTTTAGGATACAGCTCTCACAGTCACATCCCTGCCCCAGACTGATCTCACTGGGAAGTCACCAGTTACTGGTTGAGATGGTGAACATACTAGATTGACCTGTAAAATGCAGCAGCTATTTTTCTCAGCAGTTCATTTTTTTGATATTGCATTAAGATAGTGTGAGGACTTCAAGAAGCACAATGAACAGTCTCAAACACCGTCAAACAAGAAAGTTCCTACAAGGGAAGCCACCACAACAGGACCTTAGACTAAGCACAGATGGCAAAAAGGAAGGCAGTAATACCAGACCTAACCAGAGGTGAAAGTTTGGAATTAACACACCGGACAAAATTCCGCTGTGCAAACTGTGGGAAAAGCACTGACAGCAACAACAGGAAGGTGCCAGGCCTGGTGAGGCAGATCTAGGTAACTTTCTAGACAAAAGCTCCCACCAAGGCAAACTGTGAGAAAGGAAGTATCTTACACAAGTGCCATCCCATGCCGGGTGGGAACAGCACCCATGCCTGATGGATAACAAGGACTTGGACTGTGGAAAAGTGGTACCTCCACAAGAACACAGGAACCCCCACCAGCAAGCAGGCAGGGATGAAGAAGATCCAGCAGGACATCACAGGATTCCATGTGGTGGTGATATCTTTGCTTAGTCTCTCTCTCACACTCTCTTTCTCTTTTCCCCTGTTCTCTTCTGTCTCTTTCTACTTGACATTTACTGTTTGCACCTTAATTCGGGCAGAGACAACTCAATAAGTAGATCCTAAGAGATAGCAAGCAAAAAAACAAATCAAAAAACTCTGTGCAGCATTCCAGCAACACTGTGTTTGCTGTGTCCTCCAGGGAGCAGCAGTGCAAAATCCTCTCTGCCACAAGTAGAGGCCCTCCACTGGAGATGCACCTTTCTTATTTGGGATATGGTGTCTGTGAGATTGGGCATAGTGGGGCACCACAGCAGTGAGGAGCTACAAGCAAGATCACATTTGGAGCAGAGGAGCAGAACAGCACAAGGGAATAATACAGCTTGTAGGAAATAGATGTGGAGGAACAGCTTGTAGGAAATAGATGTGGAGGAAGAGCCTCCCCTGAAGGAGCAAGAAGGCACATGGATGATAACAGGCTGCTTGGTTTGGATTTGGAGGGCAGGCCAGGGTGTGTGGAGCACAGCTGCATCACAGCAGTGCTGAATGCTCTGAACATTTTCTGTTCCATCTCCCAGCTGCACCACCACAAGTGATGACAGGTAGGTCTAAAGTTCAGAACCCCATGACCAGATACAAACTGCAGGAATTATTACAATTTATTGAAGTTGCTGCATGCCTGATGACTCCTGGGTTATGGTGTGTGTTTTGGGTTGTGTTAGGGGCACAGCAATCCATGAAATGAGTTGAAGGCCATTTGGGACTGCCAAAACCAGCTTCTGAAATGAGTCATTTAATTTGAGCTAGGATATTGCTGGCATGTTCACCTTAGTTAGTGTTGATCAGGATCAAGTCCATATTCTTTGCTACTACCTAGAATTTAGTTTCTGGCAGAGATTTACCATATGTTTCATCCAATTAAATGGGGATGATTGAACCTGTCATTTTCAGTCTTTGATCTTAGCTTTGAATTAAAGTGCAATGGAAAAATGTATACAAAAATGTATCATAGGGGCTTTGCAACATCTACTTTTAAAGTTTCATGATCATTTTAGACAGAACAACCTGGTTAGATAAATGGTTTTTCTTCTCTTTTTAAATTTCTAAGGTATTTCTGATGCTGAAGAAAAAACATTTTTCTCTGAAAATAAAATAGCCAGCTGTCAAGACTGATTCTCTGACGTCCACTGCATGAACTTTACTAACTTCCTTCTTAATATCACTTAACCTATAATTTAATTGTATATCCCAGATCTCTAGAACTCAGGCTTGAGTTATCCCTAAAAGTAAGAAAAGGAAACATAAGAATCATAGAGACATTAAGTTAAATTATTTTCTAATTAATAAGATAGCCAAGAAATGTTTCCAGTACTGTAAGTCAGTTTTATTTAAAAAATAGAGTCCAAACATTGTTTTTTATAAGGTGCAACAGATACACTGTTTTCTACAATTAAAAAAAACCCAAAACAACAAACAGAGCCAAAGCAAAACTATAGTAATAAATATAGTGTCATTCAAACACGGAATCAATGAGTCTTATGAAATCCTTAAACATTCTTTTTCTGCTTCTTCAACGCATAAGAATTAATAATTAATGTCACTGGGACAGCCAAAGGGTCTTTCTAATGTCATCCATTTCTGTACTGTATTATTAAACTTTCCGGTACAGATTGCTTCAAGTACACATCAGAAGCTGAATGTAACTTAACACAGTTCATGCAAAACAAAGGTACAATACTGAACCTCCATCATTCAAAGATTTTTATTCCCCTGCTTGGTTTAGTTGGGCATTTTTGAAGGCCAGCTGCTTGAAGGACTGAACTGAGGTTGCATACTTCAGCAGTATATACTAAAATACTCATGTAATTCAGATTGATAACACTATGTGACTACCTTGAGCTCTACAAATTCAAACAAATAGGGCTGAGATCTGTGCCTCTTGGAGTCTATTCAGTACCTTCTGAAACAAATTTTGGAACACAAATGGAAAACAGTGCCTGATAATGGGCTTGTTATGGGGAAAAAAATCATTACATCATAACTGCATTTTTTGAGATAAGCATGTTATTAATTTATATTAAGAGTGTTCCCTTTCAGACACCAGTGTGAAGAGCAATAAAGGCTGTAGCATGGAGGAAGTTTTCTAATTAGCAAAGTCTGTCGTGTCTCAAAGCCCTCCATGTCATTCTAGCATCAGCCTCAGCCTTGAAGATAACACTAAGCAGCTGAAGTTGGCCATGAGTGTGCCATTCCTGGACAGCCAGATAGCAGCCCCTGCTCTGGTTTAACATCTTTTGAACAGACACTGGAACAAAGAGCAGCATGGTTACATGTCCAAAGGTTTTTCCCTTGACCCCTTAGGTATTTAAAGCTTTCCATCTAGAGAGGAATGTGTTTGACAGAAGAGAGCTGTACACCCATTTACCTGCCTTTTACTTGGGTGGTAGTCCAGGGTCAAACTGCATTCACAACAACTCCATAAATCTCAATTCCTCCTGCTGATGCTTGCTACAAATCACCATGTTGGTTTTTTGGATCTTGTTTTTAAGCCCTGAGGGCTCCTCCTAAGTAGTCTAATAAGGCAAGGCAACAAGCTATCACAGGGGTGACTTGGTTTCAGCAAACCAGGCCTCTGGGTATTAATGGAATTAACCACACTAGCCCATGCCAATGCATAATCACAGATTGAGTTTAACCTGGTAAAACAAGTCAATACATATGTGAATTTGTATTCACAGCCAGATTAACAGTTAGGCAAGTCCATGTCTTTTTCTTATAAAATTATAATGTTTTTCAGTGCTGATACACTGTATTGGTTGCTGTTAGCAAACATGGAAAGTAGAACCAAGAATGAGATTGCTCTCAAAAGTCAGCCTTTTTAGCTTAGTCTACATGCCTTAGATTCTAGAAGTTATGGGTAGAGACTGACAATTGTATAAAGCCCCATTTGGATTCAGTTGTGGGAATGAACTGATTTTATGATGGCTTCTCTGTTCAAATGAGGGAATCTAGAGTTTATGAGCATTGTTATTGACTTGGTTGGTTTTTTATGAGTTTGGCTGCTGACAGCTTCACAGAAAAATGTAAGAAATAATCACATTATGTTCTATTTCCTATTTTCAGAGGAAAGGGGTTGCTCAGTCCTATAGTTTACATGGTGTTAATATTATCCCTGTAATAATACATTGTACTGCAGCTGTTCAGTTAACAAAAAGTATACACTGAAATATTTACGGGCTTTGGCCAGAGCTACATATCTTTATGTCAGTCTGTTGCAAACACCATTGTTAGGTGGAGTACTTAACAGATTAAAATTATCCCTCTGCTTCCGTTTCTTTTACTTCAGCAATTCAGGCCATACTCTGTATGAATGCAGTAGGACACAGGCCAGAAGGAAGCAGGGTCAATGGAGATAAGGGGAGGAATTTGTGACATGGAACTTCAGCATCTAACTCAGGGTGCACCTGAGCAGCTGTCTCAGTTCAGGGACACAATAATCATGCACATTGCCCACATGTTAGATCAATAGTCTGGGTTTGGGCTGGAGGGAGCAACAGGCTGTTCTGGCATGGAAGGTCATCTCTGTCCATGAGGAGCATCCAAACACCACCAGTTACCTGGGTGTATTTGAACAAAAATAACAGAGGTCTTAGATGCCTAAATGAAGGGACCAGGAGGTCTGAAGGGGATTCAGAGCACAACCTTTCTCCAGTCTTTAAGTTTGCATCTATAAAGCAAGGGCAGTGTGAATTATGTGTTACAGAAAACACAATTTGGTATTCTGTTACTGATAGCAGTACTGACTAAAGGGTTGACCCTCTTTATCTCACAGAGGACCAGAACAAGGGTTTAGGAAAATTTAACACTTTTACCTGAGTGACTTAGAGGTCTCTACCAGAGTCTGGTAAATCTTGTGTTCTTGGTGCAAACAGATAAATACTTAAAGCTTTCCTATGATCATTTGCATTCTCAGTCCCTCTGATCTTATCCAGTCACAGTGCTGTGGAGAGGAATTCCACAGCCCTATGACTGATGAGTGCATAAAAAATAGATCTCTTACAGAATAAGTGTCTATGACTGTTAAATTAAATTCAGCCATCTCTTGGCAAATACAGACAATTGCCAAGAACAAGCAATGACAAAAAGGACCTAAGTGGGCAACCAAGAATCAATACAGAATGTCATTCATTTGTGAAAAATTGTGATGTACATAAGGGAAGACAGTGAGGGATTCAATCTCTTGTCACTAACACTGATGAGAGACAGATACCACTGTCCTTTTAGTGCTTTTGAAAACTATTTTATGGGCTTCTATGTTTTTTCCAGTTACCACAGCAAACCACAAAATACTAAATTTTACAGTACTTGTATGCAAAATTGCATAGAGAGATAATAAATTCTTACAGATAAATCCCATTTCAACATTTATAAGGGAAAGCTGGTTGACAGAAATGCTAAGCAGTATAAAATTCAAAAGACTAAAGCAGGGAGCAAGGGACACTACATTTTAAAGTGATTTGAGGCATAATCTTACTCTTTTCTTAAGACTTAACTCCAGTCTTGATTCATTAAACATTTACAAAATAAATGAAGATGACAAAGTCTTTCATTTAAAAATATGACAATTTTTGTCTGTCATGAAAATGGTATAACTCAGTAGCAAACAAATAGCCATGATTCCAGTAACAAAAGCAACTGACATTACTCATCTACACTCAATGGCTTGGAACACAAACCTTTCTATCTCTTAGCAGCTTGTACAAGAACAGTGTCTGCTGCTCTTCACACCTGCCTCAGGAGTTACTGTGACCTTGATGCCTCCCAGTGGTGCCCGTGGCTCTTTCTCCCTAAGCCCAGCATCACTTACACCCACCAGTGCTCCAATTGAGCTCTTGGGAACCTCATTAAGGAAACACAGCTTGATGTCTGCAGCTGCTCAGAGCTTCTAAACTGCCTCCCTCATTAAATAAGTGCTGTCCTGCATCCACTCCCTCTGTCAGAGGCATATCAGGCCATTCCTCATATACGTTACCTTTTTCTCTTTAAGCAAGATGAAACAGCAAACACAGCCTTCGTGTTAATCTAGAAGGGATTCCTGTGGGGTTACTTTCTTCTTCTTTACCAGTCTAGTTAAACATGATAGATTCAGGGTCCTGGTTTGCCATTTGAGCCATATGTCTTAATACATCCTTTTTAGTTATGATACCCAGCAGCCTCCTACAGGAGAAAAGGAAATGAAAGGTCAACAATCTCATACATCATCCAGGTTTTTTCCCTGTTCAGCTGCAGGGACATTTTGTGAGTGCTTCCATATATTACTGTCCATCTCATGTATTCCTCAATTATTACCTTTTTATAAAAGTATTCTCACCTCATATATTTCTACTACTCCAGCCACCTTAATTAAGTGAAATACTTTGGCTTATTACCTCTTGTTGTTGGGAACACGACTGAGTGAGGAGCTACAACAACTAATACTTGGTACAACAAAATAATAAGTTTCTTTAGGCTCAAGCTCTAAGGACCAGCAGTCAAACCCAAGGTATCAGTGCTTGGTAGTACACAAAGTAAGCTAAAGCACAGGGTTTCTGAAACTCTCACTGCCTGACAGCATAATTCTTTCAAATTTAAATGATAATTTCTCATTTATGTGAACCTAAATGAATTATATCTGTCAAGAAAGATGAGGCCTATGGGATGTCTGGCCCCAAGAGTCAAAAAAATTCATAACCTTCAGTATTCAAGGGCTTTTTACTTCCAGTCCTTGAAGACCATTAGGCACTGAATATTGAAGTTATGTCATTGTTAATAGTTTTTCCACTTTTCATTTCACATAACTTGTAAAACTCCAGATATGAATTTCTGAATCCAGGCACCTAAAATCATAACCTTTATCTGTGTCCCAATAATGATTCTTATTTTCTTAATGCTGAGGATACTGCATTGACAGTAACAACTGACATGCAATATTTTTGAATAACAAAAAGACTCTCTAACAGAAGAATAAATTTTAGTCTTCCACATTTGGAAGTGATGGCTGTGGCTTGGCTATCCTGCTACCACTAGATCCTGGGATGAGCCACGATGCCCAAATATCTCAAATTCCATTGGAACTATGGGATGTTATGTCTTGTCCACACGGCGCAGCTTTTTACTCCCCTAATTTCATATCTGCCCAACTCCTTCAGATGTTATTTGAGGGCCTTTGGTTTATATACCTTTCCATTATCCAAAAAAGAAAGTTGAATGGAGTAATTTTTCTCCAGTGAGATCTTTATCACAATTTTCACAAACACCTAATCTAGCTGGATGTCTCAAAACAGGCATGTTCTTTGCAAACAATACTGCTTGCCAGATCTGCCTCTGCTGAAAACTGAATGATAGTGGAAGTCAGAACAGTTTATTTTGTATTTATTTTTCCTTATCTAAATGAGAATACACTAAGACTTGGGAGAGCAGAATGAAATATAACACCCTGCAAGCACCATTTTGGTTCTGAGTCTGACTTCTTTTGCTGCCCTGGGGAGACATGGGTGAGGTTCCCTTATTCACCCATTCACAAAATAAGACAAAATAAAAATGTTCACTTGGCTGTCAGCTACTCACCCACTGCGGGTCACCAGGCACTGGCGGAGCCCAAGCTTTCTGAAGATATCCACCACAGTTTCCATGGGGGTGTGGTCAGTGACAGTGAAAGGGCTCAGGTTGAGAATTCTCCGCAGTTTCAGCGGGTGGGGACTGTTGGGTGGCACTTCTGGGGGGTCCTCAGTGAAGTACACGATGGAGTTGCTCACCACCCCATCCTGACGCTGTCGCGCGTTCTCTGTACAACACAAAAATTGGTGCAGATAGTTGATTAAGCTTGGTAATAAAAAAGAATCCCTCCTTTGGAAAAGCAAGGTTTGATTTTGTCATTAATGTACTGAAGCCCCAGAAATTTGGGTCACTGAGTAATCTTGAATTTCTTTGAGCCATTGCTTCCTCAAAGCAAATGTGGCATTTTTATAGGCACATCTTTTTCCTTGGTTGGGATGATGCTTTTCTGAATAAATATGCAGCTCATTGCATTCACAAACTTCACTAATCCAATTTCTGTCAAATTCAAATCACTGTATGTAATTTCCTCCATTGTGAGAATCACAACAGAAACTTTATTACATGTCTGAAGGAGAGGAGTCAACAGCTGTGCAAGATCCCAGCTGGCTTGGAGCAAAACTTTTCAGTGGATTTGGGAAAATGTGGACATGGTGAATGGATTTATGAACACAAAGCTGGGGAAAGACAAATTCACATTCCAGGGATCCAGGGGTGGTGTGGGTGTTTTTCTAGAACAGCACACCTCACTGGCATGCAGGGTAAACTTTGTGGGCTTACACTTTATGCCTTATACAGTTTGCAAAGCTAGATTTTTAAAAGGAAAAATAAATTAGCTTCCTACTTAAAGGAAAATAGTAAAGGGAGGGAAAATATAGCAGTAAACAGCACATGTGTGACCATTTTCAGAAGTTCAAAAGATATCAGTAATACTTGGATCAAACTATGAAGTGTACATTGCTACATCTGGAGTTTGCATGATCAGCATAAGCCTTCTACTTAAAGCATGCCCAAGACTTACCATTGGGGTACTTTATTTTCTTTGTAGTGTTTACCTCATCTCTACTCAACACTACAGGGTATAAACATTATATGAGACAGATTTCCAACTTTTCACTCCCAGAATAAGCACATCATGTGTTTGGCTCTGAGGGTTTAACTTTTTATTTTTTTAATAAATCCTTGGAAATAGTTATTACTTTCAATTAACATAGGTTGCTTCTGCTCTTTAACTCATACTCCAAGCATATGTAAATATTCTTGGAACTCTCTGTCATCAATCAGAGTGAGAAACCTGCTCCTGTGACTTGTAATGTAGACAGTGATGGTTTCCAACATGTTTCAGCTGCAATTTTTTTTTTACATTTAATGATCATTGTCTTGTAATATTTCTGGAACTGGAGCAGTGGTGGCTCAAACCTAACATCAGTACAGTATGTGATTCTCAACCTTCTCACCCCACATATTACAAGCCCTATTGCAATTTACAGGAATGATGTTAGTTTTGTCTCAGCTTGTTTCAATTCATACATCCAATTTCAAGTGTGAATATGCCTGCATAGTTCTTTGATATATGATCTGTGCTAAGAGGTAACATTAATCAAACTGAAGGTAACTCCCACCCTTTGATAAAAACCTTTGACAGCTAGGTATTTCCTTCCCAAAGCTGCACCCTAAGAAATAGGGCCAAGCATTTTGGTTACCACATTGCTGTTCCCAAGGCAGCAGTGACCCTGAACAGCAGCGATTAGCCAAAGCCATGATTTCACTCTTCCATGTCAAACACCTCTCTAGAGAAATTTGAATGATGTAGTACTATGGAGTAAATTCAGTGGCATCAGAAAAATGGTGGATTTTGTATGCAGTCACACTGGATGGGGGAGTGGGAGTAAAGGTAAAACAGAAGAGCAGATCATTTTTGCAGTCAGTGGGTAAGAAAAACAGATACAGATTAACAGAAAGAGAAAAGCAAATGGATGACAATGTCTGGTTTTACAGAGCAATCTATGCAGGCTCTTGTCATAGCTAGAGAGTGAATTAATTATCCCAAATGTGAAACAGCCTCTCATATTCAGGGGTTCACATTTCACAGTCTATATCAACTATGTTGATCTCTCAACTTCACACTGGGAAAAGCATATTGTACAGGCCACCTGGCTATTGTCCAAGGCTCTGCCTTTTGCATGGTGCCTCTGGAGCTGGCCAAATTTAAGAAAAGCTTTACAGTGTCAAAACCCTCCTTCTGTAAGACTGGAAAGTAGGTGTCATCTAAAATGTAGACACCTCTTCCCAGAGGGTGACTCTGCCACCCCACCTGCCCACCTACTCAACAAGGATCAATGGAAGGACCCAATCCTCCTGAGGATGCTGTTAAGCAATTGGAAATGTCATTGCCATTCACTTTACAGGTATTTGATGCATTTATAAAGCATGCTCCCCTCAGTAGGAAAGAAATTATCTAGGGGTAAATCATGAGGCAGATAGCTTTGTGGGAATGGGTATTTGATGCAAGACTCAGCAGCTATTGCCTTCATCCAAGAAGGCAGATGTGTGAGGGAATTGGAGTATTTCCCCAGAGTATTCCCTGGACCACCATACTACTGATGCACAATTAATTGGGCCTGAAAAAGAAACTGAAATTCTTGATTGAAACCATGTCTCTATGGAGTGCAAAGTGTTCCTTCGTAGAGGTGCCAGAGCTTGTTCAAATTGAGGAGGCATTCTGCAGGGTACAATGCCATGAAAAAAGAGATACTGATGAAAGAAAAGATACTGGAGTGAGCCTGACTCTGCTTTTGGTAAGACCTCATTCCCTGGCTGAAGGGCTGCACAGATGGGGCTTATGCTGTTCTGAGATGTAACTCCAGTATCTCTGTCAGGCTGAGCAGGTGAACCTGAACAGGTGAATCAGAGATGCTTCACCTTGTGTGATATTTCTCTCTTAAAAAGATGCTCTTAATTAGAACTGATCAGAAAACTGCATTTTTCCTCTGAAAGATGCAGATGTCAAACAATTTTTGAACAGGAAAGCATTTTGATCTAAATGTTTACTGAGCTTAATTTTAACTGATTTCTTTGTTGTCAGTTCATAGTCTGACATTTTCTCACATCTTCTGGCAAGACCATTCAGCCACACTGCCATTTATGACCTGAAACTAAAGACTCAGTTCCTCAAAGTTCTTTGACTGACATAAAGCAGCCTCTGATCTTTCTGATTTTAAAGTGAGGGCTCTTCATCTTCAGTCCATGCAATTTTCCCACTGACATACCTTCCTGAAAAGGAGGTGCAAAAGACTATTAACTTAGGAAGGCACCAAGTGTTAAAGCCATAACATGGCATGGGCAGTATGAAAGACAGACCCAGGGTAGGCTAAATACATCTAAAACATGTGCTTTAAAGACTTCAATTTTTGTTTTAGCTTTGTGGGAACTGAGCTGGAAAGTGACCTTCAAAGTAACCCAAATTTTCCATTTATTAATTTGCTTGTTTGAAAAATATGTGAATTTCCATCAGAGACAACAGCTTTTTTAAGGTGCCTGAACAACAGAGATGAAACAAAAACATGCAGAGAAGAATAATTCCAAGTCAAGGAAGTTTGGATATACCAGACATTCCACTCCCCTGCAAAGTACAAGGCAACCATGCCCAGATGGCATCTTGCCTGCCTGCCCAGCTGGCCCTCAACACCACAGGGCTGCCAGAAATGGGAGGAGACAGTGGGTCAGCCTTGCAGACCTCTGCAGTTCTGGATGCCCTGGGTCCAGAAAAGCTGGAAAAACTTGCTTTCATCCAATACTACTTGTTCTTCAATCCCCATTCAGTCATCAGATCAACCAGGAAAGGACCTAATAGTCAAAATCTTTAGTGACCTGAACTTGGACTCTCAGGCAACCAGCCAGCTATCCACTGGATTCCAGACAAAATTCACCCATCTTTACCAAAAAATATTGTGCACTGAAAACTTTCCACCTGTAGCACTAAAAGCCTGCATGTGAGGAAAAACTGAGACAGAGTAAGAGAAAGGAGCACAGGCTATTTCATCTCTGGGTGACCAAAGTTTGTGACTGCCCCAGCCCATTCAGGAAGCCCATGGAGAGGGAAAAAAACTGATCATTACACTGACATTTGGTCTGGTTCTGACAAAAATCCTGGCGTGTGAGTTGAGTTTCTCTCTGCTGTCTCTAGAAGAATTTTATTTTACTCTTTTGAGTGACAGCAAAATTAAGCCCACAAGGGTCAATCCCAGAAAATTCTATCAGGTGGTATGATGCAATAGAAAAGCTTCCATGTCCTACTAACCAGTAAAAGATTTGAAGAGAAAGTTAGATTTGATGCTTATTTATCTGTTCTTCGAGGTGAATAACACTGTTAACCTCCTATCTTGTCTAAACTCCTTTCAAAATCAATCTTTCGGACATTGACACTCTACTTACTTATTGCAAGGATCAGCTCTCGTCTCTGTGCAAATCCAATAAGTCTCTCTGAGTCTTTGGAAACCACAACTGGGAAGCCATTGTAGTCAGTCTCTTTGATCAGGGTCTCCACGTCCTCCACGGTCATGCTGTCCTGGGTCAGCACGGAGAGAGGCGCCTCGCCCCGCCTTGGCCGCATCACGTCCGTGGCCAGCGTGCGGTGCGTGAACTCGTCCTTCACGTCCAGGAAGGGGTAGCCATTCAGGTGAATGTGAGCTTCATAGATCCCTTCTTTCCCAAAGGCATCTGCCACCCACTTGCTCGTGACAGCTGCAGCCATAAGAGGTACAATGTACTCCAGGCCTCCAGTTAGCTCAAACATAATCACCACCAGAGAGACTGTCATTCGAGTAACGCCACCTGCCAACAAGGAAAAGACTCAAGTTTCTCTCAGGGCTGGTATACATACTAAGCAACTCACTTATATCTTTGAGCCTTACACTCAAAAATGCATGTAATTATTCATGCTGAGTACTTTGCCCTTATACTCTTAGGCTTGTTTCTCTGCAGAAAGGTATTTTTCATCTACCGCAATTTTCATCACAAAGGCTGAGGGAACTTGCTCATGCCAAAGTTGCTAGCATTGAAAAGCAAACAATGAATGCTAAAAGATAGAGCTTTAAAACCAGAAAGGATGCCAAAAAAATCAGCTTTAATGGATATTTGAGAAAGTAAAACTGAATCTTGCTGTTAGCCCTCTAAGTGACTACAAGAATCAGTTAAGTGCCCTGGCTGAGGCAGGTAGGAATGTGGAGAGGTGGCCTTCACACCAGCCTGTCTACTGCACTCATACTGAGGAGAAAGCTGAGCATTATCTTTGGGCACAACATGGTTGCAAAATCCCACTGCAAGAGCTATGTTACAGCTTAAACCTTTGCTTTGGATATACCTTGGAACAGCTTAGGACCACTGCAAGAGCTACGTTACAGCTTAAACCTTTGCTTTGGATATCACTATAGTAATTCAGTTTGAACTGAGTACAACTTGGTTTGAGGCCATCCAGGCACGCAGCCACAGGCAGGGCTGTAGCTGTATTTTTCAGTCTAGTCTTTCCATATTAATTTCATAAGCAATTTCCTTGCTCCTTCAGTTTACATTAAAGGATAAAAATGATCACATAACTGAGGACAAGTGTGTATGTATCTCTGAATTATTAGGTAACATTTCTTTGCCTCTGTTCAAAAGGTAAATGTAATAAATCTGCTATTTTTAGGGCTCAAAATACAGCCCAATTTTAGATGAGAAAAATCAGAAACAGGTCATTAAAAGATCTTTTTATCTAGCAGCATACAGAAATATTCAATTGTTGATTACTTAACACTATGATCCAGATATGAATTTCATCTGAGGAATGCCTTAAACTTCTGACTGTGAAAAGCTGAGAGCAAATACCAGAGTAAGGATCATTTAATACTCCATTTCTCTTACTTCAGGCAAGACAGTCTTTGGTACAGAACAGCTTAAGTACAAGCCGTGACCTTTCTACTGTATTTCCCACCACACTATTAAAAACCACTGCACCTTAATTTGGACCTTTTAAGAGAGGAAGAAATTTCAGCCTCACCTTGAGTCCTGTGTGCAGTTTTGGGCATCACAATATAAAAGAAAGGCATCAAGCTATTAGAAACCATCCAAAGGAGGGTCACTAGGATGATGAAGTGTCTGAAGGGGAAGCCTTTTGTGGAGTGGTTGAGGTCACTTAGTCTGTTCAACGTGAAGAGGACTAAGGGGAGACCTCATTCTGGTCTACAGCATACTCACAAGGGGAAGCAGTGGGGCAGACACTGAGCTCTTCACTCTGGTGACTAGTGACAGTTGACCCAAGGGAATGACCTGAAGTTGTCTTGGGGAGGCTTAGGTTGGATATCAGGAAAAGATTCTTCACCCAGAGGGTGGTTGGGTATTGGAACAGGCTCCCCAGGGAAGTGGGGGGGACCAAAGCACCAAGCCTGACAGAGTTCAAGAGGTATTTGGACAATTCTCTCAGGCCCATGGTGTGATTTTTGGGGTGTTCTGTGCATGGGCAGGATTTGGACTTGATGATCCTGATTGGTCCCTTCCAACTCAGCGTATTCTATGCCTCTATAATTCTATGCTGACTAGCAGATCATCTGCAACATCAGAGCCAAATTTTTGTGCGTTATTTATTTAATGAATATTAAGATTATTTACTGTAAAGAGGAAGTGCTTTTTACTTGTTTGGACAGTAAGATTCATCCCAGCTTTTTTTAAAATGTCTACTCTGCTGTGGGTGTTCACATCCAAAGGGATGACCCAGACTGCCTTTATAACCTCTAGATAAAAACAGGCCCTTTTAAGGCCAAATTCTTCTGTTCATTTGCCTGGCTTTAGATGTGTATTGGCAGATGAGACTGATCTTTCCCATACCTCATTTTTCTGTTTGGACTGTAAGGAGTATCAAGACAGTTGAGCTCAGGTGCTGACATCTACATTACAGACATTACATTTTCAAGCAAATCCCACCCTTCCTTCCTCTATATTGATGACACAAATGATCCTGCTTTTCCAATATGAGCATCCAAATCTGAAATTTTTCCAGCTCTTCCTTGAGTACATCTTAATTTCAAACCTACTCAGTCACATTACTGCTGTGTTATGCCTCTCCACTATTTTTTCATACGCTGATGATGATATCAATAACAGCAACAAAAGGAGATAGAATATGCAAGTACATGAGGGGAAAGATATGATCAGGTAAAAACATGCTCAGATGGTATGCTTGTAACATTCTTCTTGTATCTATGGCTAGAAATTTGATACATGAGATATTTTTCAATGATCTTGCTCTAATAGTTAACAGATCCCTGCTGTTATATCCAATAAATCCTATTGATTGAGTGTAATCCAGCATTGGCTTATGATCAAAATGTAAACCAAAATACAGCTCAGTTGACCATAGCATGACATGCAGCCAATAAGACCCAGAATTTTTGCCTCTGTGTAGCTTAAAATTTAGCAAAAACTGGGATGTTTTCTTCCTGCACTGAGAGAGAGCACAGTCTAAATAAGCAAGTAGCTTTAGTCCAGTTAAAGTGAATTTCATTACATCAAATGGAAAAAATGCAAGCAAAAGTACTCCTGCTTGGAAACCTGCAGCCTAACTTCAATTTGTTCTTTCCTTTTCTCTGCTTTTGGCAGACTACAAGGAGTAGACATCGATGCCCGCAAGCCTTTCTGTTGCTGACTATCTGGCAGATCACTGGAGCAACCAGTAGAGGAAGCTGCCCATTCTTTAGCCCATCATGTCTTGATTTCAACTTCTGTTGCACCCAGAAATGCAAACACAAGCAGCTAACACCAACCCAGGGCCCTCCAGAGCATGTCCCCAAACACTGGCGCTGGTCACACACAAACCAATGACCAGCAGAGACCGTACCCAAGCAAGCTGCTGCTCCCACCATGGCATAAAGTCCTGGTGTGACACAGTCTGCCCCAGGTCTGCACCAGTTCCTGAAGATGATCCAGTCATGGTGGTGGTATGCCAGCTGCTCCACTCCAATCCCAACCATCCTGCCAGCTATGGCTCCAACAGCCATACTAGGAATAAAAAGGCCTGAAGGGATCTGGAATGAAAGACAGACACATGAGCACCTTGACAAAAATGGCAAGTATCAAACAATTTTAATTAACAGTAAGAGAACCAAGTTTCCACAGCCTCACGGCAGCCTACAGGGCTGATCCCCATGGTGTGACAGTTTTCTGCAGTGACTGAGTTTATGTGGCTGCACGTGTATTAATGGCTTTACAAAATGTTAATGCATTTTTTAAAGAGATTTTGAATCCTATCTGCTGCATCCCACTGAATTAGGGAGATAAATGCTGTTTCTGAATAATAGTTTGCTTTTGAAGTCAAGATGTTCCTGGCTTTGCCTTTATTGCTTTCTCAGCAGGAGGTCAGGAGCTGCTGATGGTTCTGTCATAGGCTTGAGAATAAGCTTAACTGAAAATAACATCATGATTTCACCCTCTATCAGATCAAGCACTTTATGGTTTTACTACTACTTTTTCAGGCTAAATCAGACCAGATTTTAAATTAAATGTCAAATGAAGAATAAAAATTCAGAGAAAGGGGGCTGACTGCTCAGGGGCAACTAATTTTCCATCTCAGTTTACAATATATTTTCCAGGAAGCTCTGTGAATCATAACTTTGTTTGCTATACAGACAAGTCACAAATCATTAAAAACAGTATTTAAATGAGAATGGAGGGGGGAAAAAAGAGAATGAAAATGTACTTTGCCTTGGATAAGTGCATTTCTTCTTAGATGTCAAGTGCACCAGCAAGTTTGAGATGTATTTCCTGCTGGAGAAGACAATTCAGATCTGTGACAGGGGCTTGCAGGCAGCTTTTGCCGTTTTCAGAAAGGAAAGCCTCTATCTTTTCTACTCTGAAAATATACCTTGAGCCTCTTAGAGAACTTAACTAATCACCTCATCAGCACAGCCCAGAGGCATCTAGGGCTGATAACAGCCCCCACCACATTGTGTTAACTTTGCTGATGCAGCTCAATTGAGTCTTCTAGATTTAGTAGGTAAAGCTATTTGGTCTGCTCTTTTACAGACTGGTTGACACTGTCAATTGTATCTAACATTTTTTAAATATATAGGATAAATAAGGAATCACATTCTGAATAAAGAACCAAAGCTTTTCATGAACAAGCATAACAAAAGGCTGTCAGCCATAAATCAGTTTCTAGAGTGAAAGGCTACATTCAGTTCAAGTGTAGTGTTTAAGTGAAAGATGAGATACTTTAGTTTTGAGCATGGTATAAAATACAGTGTAAACTAAGAAAAGCTTCTCATTGTCTGCAGTCACCAGATCCACAAATAAATGCTCAGATAATGGGAGCTGTAGACAGACAGAACCTGTTTTTTATGTGCTCTATTAACCAGATATATAGAGTTCACCACAAGCAGCTTGGTATATATGGAAAGCTTGGATAAATTGTTCTTGGACCTTTCATCACTCATTTATGGGGAGAAGGAGTTGCTGAAGGAAAAAGCTGCAAATCCAGAATATTCAAATGACATATCAGTTAGTCTTCTTGTTCATTCCCCTTTTTTTCTGAGCTACAGTGCTTAAAAATATTCAAAAATAGACTTTTTCAGCCACTTTTATATTTCTGTGATGCTCTAAATGTGTAAAATAGTAAATTTAAAATTATTACTTCCTTGAGTATAGCTACCTTGAGGCACATTAAGACATTAATCCAACAAGACAAACAACAATGTAAATAGCCCATATCCATGAGAGAGCTAAAAAACAGCTGCAGTGGGAATCATCTTGAAATTGCTTATTGGCAGCAGCGGGTTTAAATTTCCACAAAGATTTCTTTTTCACTTAACAAAACCGCAGATGACTGGAAGGTGGAAAAGCAGGGCTCATCCCAGTGCTGCCACAGGGGCCCACAGGGCACGGTGCCGGCAGGGAGAGGAGCCAGCAGCACCTCAGGGACAGCCCCATGGCTGGGGCAGGTCAGAGCCAGCAGCACCTCAGGGACAGCGCCATGGCTGGGGCAGGTCAGGGCCAGCAGCACCTCAGGGACAGCCCCAAGGCTGGGGCAGGTCAGGGCCAGCAGCACCTCAGGGACAGCCCCATGGCTGGGGCAGGTCAGAGCCACAGAGAGCCCACAGCAACCCATCTGCAGCAGCGCTCCGATTTACCTTCATGCCGAAAGTGAATATCGTGATGACAATTTTGAACACCAAAGCCAAGGCCAGCTGCCACATGGCAGAGTAGACCCCAGGGCCAGCAGGTCTGTCGGGAATGTCATCCACGGGCCGGGTCATGTTGGGGTCGTTGATGTAGTCGCAGAGCTGCGAGGACTCCAGGGCCCCGCAGTCGTTGAAGAGCTCGGAGATGAGCTCGCTGGTGCTCCTGCGCGTGTAGGGGTTGGGGTAGGCGATGATGGCGGTGATGGCTGTTATCACAATCACCTCCAGCACTGGGTACTTCCCAAGCCTGGTGGTTTTCCTCCTCCTGCACCAGGCGATGTTGCACCGGATGAAGAGGGTCCCCCAGAGGCCCCCGAAGACACCGAGCAGGATGAAGGGGAAGAGCTCAGCCATGTACCAGGGGGTGTGGTACTCCACGTAGAACAGCACCAGCCGGCTGTTTCCAAAAGGATTGATGGACCTCAGCGTGAAGGCAGCCACCAGAGCAGCAAAAAATGACCTCCAGAGGGTTTTCAGGGGAAAGTAGTAGCTGACCTAAAACCAAGCAAAGACCATAAACATTTCACTGAGTGTCACAGAGAGTTCTTCCTTTAACCACCACCATCTGTTTCATTTGACTTTACTGCGAGCACTAGACTTTACCATAGCCAGAATCTGTTCACAAAAGTATCAGAAAAGGCATTTTCAGATTTCAGAAAAGGAGTAGCAACTAGTTTAAAGTTGATAAATTTAAATCCAGAGTTGCTGTCTAGAGAGTATAAGAAATGCTTGACAACTTGGTCCATGCATTAGCTAGCTGGAGGCTGGAGAAACCTCAGCAGAGGGATATATTTCCATACTGAGTCATCTAATTTGTTTCCAGAAAGCCAGTGCCCTTCTGCTGCTCAGATTAAGCTAAAATACCTGGTTATTTCTTATTACTGGAAATCACAGATTATTTTTGTTATAGGGGAAAAATACACATATAAATATTTGAAAAATAATGAGTAGTCTTGGAGAAAGGTATCAAATTGAAATATATTTACTGAAGCAAGTGAACTGCCAGGTCTCACCTCTTCCAGACTAAAAAGCACACCTCCGATTGGAGCCCCAAAGGCAACTGAAACTCCTGCAGCGGCTGCAGCTGAAAGTACCTACAAAGCAAATGTTTACATACAAGGCATGAGTTGTTTGAAACCCCCAGTATCCAGACAGGGAAATTAAAAATTTATGAGCCAACCTCACCTCTCTTCTCTTTCCTTCATTCTTGCTGTACTTAGAGAAAAGGCTGCTGAAGAAGTTTCCACAGCAACAGGCCACATGGACTAATGGGCCCTCTTTCCCAAGGCTGAGGCCTGAAGACACCACCAGAACCAAGGTGACTGTTTTGATTAAAAGTGTCCATTTTCCCAGGTAGCCCCTAATAATGAACCCACTCAAGATGGTTTTTATCTGGAAAGCAGGAAGAACATGTTGAAAAGATGAAGAATCCTTTTCTACTCTGAACTTTCAAATGGAGTTAAAACTCCAGCAGAGTTTAAAAAGTTGCAGACTGCTTGAAAAGAGACAGTGATGGAGAGAAAGAAATTGTAGGTAGGGCAGCTTTCCCACAGCAATATCTGAGCAGGGGTTAGGCAGACCACACTTTTACTGCTGTTACGGGTGGTCCCCATAACAGGCAGTAAGGACTCTCACAGAGATCAATAGAAATATGAAACTCTTGCATATCTCCTTGGCTTACAAGATCAGAGTTAAGCTGGATTGGACTTTAACAAAGCAGAAAAAAAGCAAATAAACAACAACAGACTTTTTCCAGATAAAACGCACAAAAAAGTTCTAGATATTTGGAATCACTGTGCCATAAAAGCACACACATATTATGAAATGAGAAAGTCCAAAAGATCCTATTTCTACACATTTTGTCCTAATTTTGCTAGTGAGTGGCTCAGAAAGCACAATGCATGTGCATGACACAAAGGCTGCAGGGTGGGATTTGGGTTTGGACTCTAGGCATGCAAATGGGCTGGAGCAGAGCCTCACCTCACACGAGGGATTTACCACTTGGAAACTGGCTTTGTAGTTAACTATGAGAACTTTTTAAAACCACAAATATATCAAACGCATAACAAAGACACACTTAACTACTTTCAAACATGTAAATTATTCAAATATTTTAAATTATTTGTGGTGAGTTTTTTTGAAACATTTGGATGCTTCTCTTAGAGATCAAGAACAAAAGTATGCCAAGATTTCTAAGCTTTGGGCTGTTAATTCTGTCTGCCACATTCCTAAACAATAATTCCAGTAGTTCCATAGCACTTCTAACAAGAAACTGCCCTGATTTCAAAGACTTTTAATAAGTCTGCTGGTTGAATTACAAAGTTCTTAATTTAACAGCTTAAATATGGACTGAGGCTCAATATGTAAAATACTGGAAACCAAGTAGATATTTTGGCTGCTATAATGTTGTCATGCTGGCACAATGTACATTATTCTGTCTTTAGGAAAACAATTTGCAAAAGACGTGCACCAGACACTTTTCGGGCATTCCAAACAATGGGCATGTTCAGCAGTTTAAGAAATCTTAGCTTTGTAGCCCACCCTCTTATTTTTATTTCACTTTTATTTAGAGTCTAGCCTAGAAAATAACTGGTTTTGTAACTGGCCCAAGTAATTTCATCCTAGGAAAATTCTCTATAATCTTCTAGTGAGTCTTGGAGATGTTGATTTTTAATTCACACTCTGGCAATGAACAAGTACATGCATTAACCTGTCACAGTGACATATGAACACTTTTTACTATGAAAAACTTAGATGATCGCCATAAAAGCATAAAAAAAGGAATGAAGGCAGATGAGATGGAAAGACAATTTTCTTTGTTGCTATGCTATCTCACAGTACAGTTCTGGAATGGGAAAAGGCTCTAATCTTTTTGTTGTTGCAGTTTGGGTTTTTTTTGGATATTCATGCACAAAGGGAAACTCACCTCTGGGATTCCAGAGCCACAGGCGTAAGGAGCAAACACTCTGACCAGGGAGACTGCCAGGAAAGCAAAACATAGAGCCCACATAATGTACAGAAAATAGTTTAGAATGTAAGCACTTGCACCCTAGAAAAATAACAGTAACAAACATTGTTAGACAAATGCATATTGGCAAATCTCACACTTCAACTAGTGATCATGATGGCATGGAGCCTAATTTTTCATTTACATGGTAAGTGCTGCTTTTCCTCAGGGAGGACAAGCAGCTTTATATACTCCAACAACTTTATTACTCATGGAAAGAAGCAGCATACTAATAAATACCTAACCCACTCCACACAGTCTGTTTGCAAGGGACCCAAATACCTTAAACTGAGCATCTTTCAAGCACTAAAAAATCCAACTAACCCACACCAAGTTCCAAAATATCAAACAAATGCATCATAAGGGAAAAAGCAATAGGTAATGAAAAAGCACCTGAGGAAGGAATCTGCTGTGTTCATCCCATGGTGGGGGACAAGGAATGAGACCCTGACACATATTTTTCCAAGGGCTGGTATTCAAAGGTCAGTTCTCCATGCAGATGCTGATTTTTCAAACATCCCTGTGTATATCAGTAGCCAGTCCAGTTCACAAACAGGAAGGGTAAAACCATACAAAAATAATTTCTTTCTATATAGTGCTGTCCCCAGTAAGGTTGAAAATAATTTAGAAAACATCATAGCTTGGCAGAACCCACTCACACATCTCAGGCTTATTACTGGTTGGAATGATTTTAAAAGATTAGGGCAAAAATTACTGTCTTCAGACTGAATAGCTTTACTTTTCTAACAGAATGGGAATGCTAATGATCATTAGCAATGGTTGACTGTGCAGTGCCATAGTGAAAGCATAGTCAATAGTAACCTTCAAGTTTCTACTGTTTTTCAATGGTCAAGTCAAAACCTTTGTTAAAATCTGTCTTGGAATACCTCTGCCTCTTCACATGCATATTTTTTTTAGATTAATTTCAAAAACCCACCTACATGGACAAAAGAGAATCTGCTCAGCAGCATCAAATCAATACAAGGAGCTTAAGCCTTCAAACAATATCCTGTAGCAACATGACACTAGAGAATAAAAAACTAAGATGGATCTCAGTGCATGAATTGGTATGAATCCTTCACCTTTAAGTGAACTCTTCCTACCGGATGCAATCCCAGCTGCTCAAGAGCATCAGGGCCCCTGCCTCTGCTCTGCAGGACAGCAGCCTGGATATCAACATTATGATAAATCAAGTAGGAAAACAGGCATTAATCAATTGTATCACTTAACAGAGCTGGCCAAACCTTGTTCCCAGTCATAAAAAACTTAAGAGATGAGAAGTCTCCCTGTTTTCAAATCTGCAAGGAATCAACCTTTAACAGCATGGATGTTTGCTAGCTTCATTTTCCAGGTGTGTCCAAATGAAAATTTGTAGTAAGGATAAGTAAGGATACCACTAACCCTCATGCTTATGGATGTATCTGGAAGAAGGGCAGTTTGTTAGCTGGTGCTTGCTGAAGTTAGCAGCTGGCTTTGCTGATACAGCAGAATGCTGAAGCAATACAGCGCTATCCCCAATGCCCTGAGACTGAGCAGTCATGGATCCCACACTGGCAGTGATTGACATCTGGCTGTGGTAACCAAGGGCCTTTGTTGCTACAGCTGAAGACAGTTCCATGAATGTCTTCTCCTAGTGCTTTCAATTACAAACAGCTATGACAATATTTACTCTTCCTCTAGAGAAAACTCTGGATATCTTGCCTCAGGGCAAAATCCTCCTGTCAGTGTGAACCTGGAATACCTCCAAAGAAGGCCAACACCATTACAAAAATTTGGCCCTTCTAGGGTTGAGTAGAAGGTGTAGTTTTGCTTCTAAATTCACTGGAGAAAAATTAACTTTGTTTCTTTTTACTTCTTCTTTTGCATCTCAGAAGTCATAAGAAAACTCTGTCAGCTCGTTACTGCAGTCACACATACACCTACAGTGCTGTGGCAGGACCCCACAAGAGTCCATATGGCCAGTTCAGTCTTATCCCTTGGGACATCTTTCATTGTTACATTTTCCAGATATCTGGCATTCTGCAGGTTCAACTGCAACAGCTTCTAATGATTAATAATACGAAAACCTTTGGGAAGCGAAGTAGCAGTAACTCAGTATAGCAAATGGTTCATTTCTCATCCATTACACGCCATTACTAAGGCTCTGAATCAGTGAAAGTCTTGAGCATGTACACTGGAGTCAGAGGCTGAAGCAGATCACCAGCAGAGCTGATCCTGCTGTGACCTTTCCCACAATAGCTCAAAAGCCTCACCCTGGAAGCAATAGTAATAAAGCAAGAAGGAAAACTGAGCAAAATTTTGTATTTTAGTTTGCAAGACCAAGCAATATCTCAGATCTGGTGTCAGTCCAGTTTAGATACAAATGGAACACAATTGAAAACGACCCTCACAAACTCAGACCACTGAAATAAACCCCATCCCTCAGGATGCCCTCCAATGTGTGGTTACTGCAGAGGACAGAGCCCTGCTCTGACTCGAGGGGGATCTCACAGTTTGCAGACTCTCCCATGGATGGTACAGCAGGGTGTGTCCTCAGGACTGACAGGTTCTAGGCTGCAAAATTGAGAAGTGGGTCCCAGGTTCAGAGAGGCTTCCTTGTCCTGCAGCTCTCAGCCTCATGACAGGAGATCCAGAAGCCCTGGGATAGGAATTCAGTCCATTGCTGGATCCAGTGTCACGATCCATGGAAAACATGGGGTCCTTTCCTCTACCCTGGACATGTGTCCAGCCATCAAAACCTTACATTGGACATGTGCAAGCCATCAAAAATGGGGTCCTCAGCTCCAGTGAAGTTGGGGTTGGGATCAAACTCAATCTGCAGAACAGGGAATGTCCAGATCACCAGTGACATCTGATGACCTTTTGATCTACCAGTGAATTTGAGGTTTTGGAACTTTCTCACACCAAAAAAACCTCTTCACCTCCTCTTCAGTAGTTCAGGACCAGAAGGGTAAAGGATAATTGGCCTACAAAACAGTGATTAGGGAAGAAAGCATAGCTTGGTAGGTGTCTAATGGGGCTATTATGTTTTCCATTATAATTTATAGCAAGCCTCTGCTTTGGGCTCATTTTATGGGAGCACTAGAATGGAAACATTTCAAGAGACGCCATAGGAAAAGTCACAATTCTCCATGAAAATGTATGTACAGGGTTTATCACAGCCATAAATTGGCAAAACCACAAGGAAGAACTGATCTAAATCTCAGTCCTCAAAATGTCAAAGTTAGTTGGCTATGACAAGAAAGAATCACAGTTATACATAAAAAAAGAAGGCATGTCAGACCAGAGTACCTTTAGGGAAACTGCTCCAAATACTTTTTGCCTAAATTGTGCTTGAATGAGCACTGTTGTTTTATAGGGCTCTTCTGTAAATGTCAGGCACAAAGTGAAACATAGGAAAAAAACCAGCAAAATTATTCTGAAACTCAGTCAAATTCAGTGTATTTTGATACCTCCTAAAATCCTCTACCTCTACAGCAACCATACAGCACAAAACTTGCCCATATCATAAGCCTTTTGAACAGAAGCCTTTTGAACAAAACTGAATTTTTCCTTTCCAAAGTCACATTTTTACTGGACTTTCCCTGGGATTTCAGTGTAACAGTAACAGACAGATATATTAATAATATTTACAGCCTCCAGCAGACCCTCAGGAACCCACAGATCTTGAAGACACATTTTTTTAGGAAAGAAACTAAAACTAAGCCAAGATGAACCTTTTCTTCTTTGTCCTACTGTGACAGTACACCAGGAGGTGAGAAGCTCAATTTGAACACAGAGTCAGTGAAGTTTCACAGTGCTCACCTGGCTGATGACTTTTCTAAAGGCCACAGCACACAACAGTCATGACTGCTGGTTTCGAGAAGCAGAAGAAAGCAATAAATTTTCTCAAGGACATGCATCTTTCCTCTCTTCCAGCCAAAGTAACAGAATGACAAACACATGCACAGGATCTCCAAATCCCCTAATAATTTTAACAGTTTCCTCTTTTTTCCCTTCCCACACTTTGTTTTTGTCTTTGTTTTTTTTGTTTTTTTTTTTTTTTGTTTGGTTTAGGGTTTTTTTATTTTGTTTGTTTGTTTGGGGGTTTTGCTTTTGTTTTGTTTGTTTTTGGTTTGGTTTTTTTTGTTCTCTTACATTACATCAGCCCCATGCTATAGCTTTATATCAGGGTAGTATTTCTTCACTTTCACAAAGACACAGCCACCCCAAAGATCTGTTAATGAAGACTAGGGTGAATGAACCTAGCAAACCTCTGGCAAAGGGAAGCTCAGCACTGTGACTGGCAACCTGACTGAGAGATTTTTGTCTCTGATCATGTGGGGAGAAGATGCAGGGACAATGAGGACCCCACTGCTTCCCCTGGGGTTAATTAGAACTACAGAAAATTGAGCTATACATATGCACAGTACTCCCACCTCGTACTTCTTGTCCTGTAAAGCTAAAGCAGCACTAAAGGGAGCATGAAGGACACACTTGCCTGGTAATGAAGGTGTCCTCAAACACTGTCTGCAGGACCAGACAACCTCCACACTGGGGGGAAGATCTGAGACAACCTCTCCAAATCACCCACCTGCACATCATATTCAGTTTTTGTCAAATTCAAGTCAGACATAAGGAGGAAGGGGGGATTTGAGACAATAATTCTGCCAAATATTTGAGCTATGAAGGGATCAATATTATGCAATACATTCAATAAGTTGGGTTGAAAATGAAATGTGGTTTTTGTATTTTTTTAACAGGTATTATCTGCCAAATGGTGTACAGAAAGGCTCCTTTTTATTGTTTTCTAAATGAAATTTTCACCTGCTTTGCTTTGAAACAGCATTCTTTGTATTTAAAATTACTATAATTATGAAAAAGAAAAATGTAAGGGAAAAAAATCTGAAAATTTAAGTTTCATGTTTGTCCAGATCAGCTTTTTCCCTCC